>NC_140990.1:208157036-208616825 GCF_052327205.1 Somniosus microcephalus | reverse complement strand
CCTCTTCCCCCATCCCCTCCTCCCTCTTCCCCCCCTGCCCCTCCTCCCTTCTTCCCCACTCCCCCCTCCTCCTCTCCACCCTCCCCTCCTCCCTCTTCCCCCCTCCCCCCCTCCCCTCCCCTCTCCTCTTCCCCCCTCCCCCTCCTCCCTCTTCCCCCCTCCCTACTTCCCCCCCTCCTCCCTCTTCCCCCCTCCCACTCCTCCCCTCTTCCCCCCTCTCCCTCTTCCCCCCCTCCCCCTCCTCCCTCTTCCCCCCTCCCCCCTCCTCCCTCTTCCCCCCTCCCCTCCTCCCTCTTCCCCCTCCCTCTCCTCTTCCCCTTCTCCCCTCCCTCTTACCCCTCTCCCCTCCCCGAGCCCTCATCCCCCGCTCCAATCCCTCTTTCCGCCCCGGGCCCAGGCCTCGGCACCTGGCATGAACGCGTTGCCCTGGACGTTTTGGCGCTCGGCCATCACCTTGATGCCGTTGCCGAGGCGAAGACGGTGACCTGGTCGGCTTTCCGCCCCGGGGCCCAGGCCTCGGCACCTGGATGAACGTGTTCCCCTGGATGCTTTTGGCAGCCTCGGCCGTCACCCCGATGACGTTGGCCGAGGCGAAGACAGTGACGTGGTCGTGGAAATGATGGCCTTCAGCAGGTTCGACAGGTTCCAGGCGCTCCGGGAATCCGCTGAACTCGAGGCCCAGGCTTCATGCGCTGCTAGGGCCGCGGCTCCGCGCATCCACTACAATAAAGAGAGATTCCTAAATATTAAAGTTCAGGTTTTTAAGCACCCCATAGCTAAGAAGACAACTGCCGAAAAGAACCTAACAGGGTACACACAGAAAGTGGGGAAAATAAATCAATAGTTAGGAATCAAGATGGCGGCCACTCACCTCAGCTCAGAAGGATTAGGCCCACCCACACACGCAATGAAACACCCCCGTGACGCACTGATTGGTCAACCATCAGGTTAATCCCCTGTACGATTGGTCAACCATCACGTCACTCAACGCTAATGAGCGGAATGTTGCCGTTTTTTTAACCTTTTTTGTATACTGTCCGAACAATTTTTGTCTGACCAAAAAGTAAATACGCCTATTAGACTCCCCTAATGATAAGCTTCCTTTTGATATAACATGCATGTAGGTACGCTCTATAACTTTTGAGTGTATAGCGGACGGACAGACAAACAGAGAGACAAACAGACAGAGAGACAAACCACTTTATATATATATAGATGTAATAGCAGAGCACTTGGAAAACAGTGACAGGATCTGACAAAGTCAAAATGGATTTACAAAAGGTAAATCGTGCTTGACTAATCTACTGGAATTTTTTGAGGATGTAACTGGTAGAATAGATAAGGGAGAACCAGTGGATGTGGTGTATTTGGACGTTCAGAAGGCTTTCGATAAGATCCCACATAAGAGATTAGTGTGTAAAGTTAAAGCACATGGGATTGGGGGTAAGGTACTGACTTGGATAGAGAACTGGTTAGCAGACAGGAAGCAAAGAGTTGGAATAAACAGGTCTTTTTCCGAGTGGCAGGCAGTGACTAGTGGGGTACCGCAGGGATCGGTCCTAGGACCCCAGCTATTCACAATATATATTAATGATCTAGACGAGGGAACTAGATGTAATATCTCCAAGTTTGCAGACAACACAAAGCTGGGTGGGTGAGTGTGCTGTGAGGAGGATGCCGAGAAACTCCAGTATGATTTGGACAGGTTGGGTGATTGGGCAGATGCATGGCAGATGCAGTATAATGTGGATAAATGCAAGGTTATCCACTTTGGTGGCAAAAACAGGAAGGCAGATTATTATCTGAACGGCAATAGGTTGGGAGAAGGGGAAGTGCAACAAGACCTGGGTGTCCTTGAGCACCAGTCACTGAAGGTAAGCATACAGGTGCAGCAGGCCTTCATAGTGAGAGGATTCGAGTACAGGAGCAAGGATGTCTTGCTGCAGTTGTACAGGGCCTTGGTGAGACCACACCTTGAGTATTGTGTGCAGTTATGGTCACCTTATCTGAGAAAGGATGTTCTTGTCATGGAGGGAGTGCAGCGAAGATTCACCAGACTGATATCTGGGATGACTGGAATGACATATGAGGAGAGATTGGGACAATTGGGCTTATATTCGTTCAAGTTTAGAAGAATGAGAGGGGATCTCATTGAAACTTAAAAATTCTAACAGGACTAGACAGACTAGATGCAGGAAGAATGTTTCCGATGGCGGGGGAGTCCAGAACCAGGGGTCACAGTCTAAAGATAAGGGTAAGCCATTTAGGACAGAGATGAGGAGGAATTTCTTCACCCAGAGAGTGGTGAACCTGTGGAATTCTCTACCACAAAAGGCAGTTGAGGCCAATTCATTAAATATATTCAAGAAGGAGTTAGATATATTTCTTAAGGCTAAAGGGATCAAGGGATATGGGGAGAAAGCAGGGACAGGGTACTGAATTTGGATGATCAGCCATGATTTCATTAAATGGCGGAGCAGGTTCGACGGGCCGAATGGCCTACTCCTATTCCTATCTTCTATGTTTCTATGTATTTCTGGTTTGGCATTCCATGACCTAATAACCCTCTGCTTAAAAAATGTTTCCCAACCTCTCCCTTCGTTTTTCTGATGATGATCTTAAATTGATGCCCTCTGGTTACCAACTCACAGACTAATGGAAAATATCCCCCCCCCCACCGCCAGTTTACCTTACCAAAACCCCTTACAGTTTTGAATTCCAAAGCATCTCTTTTCACTCCGGGTTGCTGATGGTGATGCTCACTGCTGATGCCACCTCCTTCTACTAGGCCGGCATCAGGCCATTTGTGGGTCTCCTTCCTTCTCTTGGGGTCGAAGAGTTGGGTCCTCCTTTGCTGGATTTCAAACAATAATGCCTCAATTAAAAAGTCACTAAATTTGGTGGCTTAATGCCCTGAATAATCACAAGCCTCAAACAATGCTGTGAGGCAAATTGTTTCAGACACAAAATGGCTACCTAGGCCCTTTCAGCTGCTGTAGCCAGTTTAATGCTGGATTTCTTTCCTCTGGAAATGGGCAATTAGCACTGGAAACACACTCAAAGGGCTGGATTTTCATGGGGAAGGTGGGTTGGGGGCGGGGGTCGCTCCGAGGCGGGTAGGAAAGCCGGGAGAACGGAGAGGCTGGCTGGCTCCGGGCGGGTAGGCCTGTGGCACTAGGCCACACAGAGAAGGAAGGGATCGGGTGGGGGCTGGCCTCCGGAGGATCAGGGTATGAGGGTGGAAGGAAGATCGGTGCCTCCGGAGGATAGGGGGGGAGGAAGGAAGATCGGTGCCTCCGGAAGATCGGGTGTGGGAGGTGGGGAAGGAAGATCAGAACCTCTGGAGGATCGGGAGGGGGCGGGGGGGTGGTGGTGGAAGGAAGATCGGGGCCGGATCCGGAGGGTCGGTTGGGGTGGAAGGAAGATTGGGGCCGGATCTGGAGGGTCGGTCGGGGTGGAAGGAAGATCGGGGCGTCTGGAGGATTGGGGTGAGGGGGAAGGAAGATCAGGGCTGGCCACCGGAGGATCAGTGCCGGCCTCAGGATCAGCGGTGGAGGGGGGTGTGGGGGCGAGTCTGGGAAGGCGATTGGAGGCCTCACGAGGGGGGGTCTCCAATCATGGGGCGTGGGCTAGGCAGGGACCCTGGATCCAGGAGCTAGTGGTAAATACACGTACCTCCTGGATGCAGCAGTCTTCGCCTTGCTGTAACTGCTGGGTTTTACGAAGCGTGTGAAACCCAACCAGCTACAGTTAAAAACAAAATGTTGGTTAAAGAAGAGGCTTCTAGCCTTATTAAAATATTTAAATTGATGTCCCACCTCCTGGCCGTGGGTTGGTTGCCCGCCTCCGTTAAAAGTGAGCAGTTTGGAGGCGGGTTCAGGTCGGGATACTGATTTTTAATAATTTAACTACCCCCACACTCCACACCCACCCTTTTTTTAGGTTAAAATTCCCCCCATAATGTTTAGTTAGGGGCCAGTAAGGACATGGCCGGGTGACACTGGCAGGCAAAAATGCAGTACCAGCAAACTTATGACACTAAACCCGCCATAGAGGAAAATCTAGCCCTTAGAATGAGAGACAAGCAAAGTGATGGTCACAGGAAGAGGGAAATAATTTTGACTTTAGTCTTTTTGCAATGTCACAAAAGATCAACATCAAAGATTAATATTTTTAAATGTAGGCAAAAAAATATAAGCATTTTGCTGCATCAAAAATGGATGTGGCTTGAGAGGTTCATTATATTGCACAAGGGAAAGTGCACGTAGGTTGATTACAGTCCAACGCTTCAGAGTTCTTTCTGTCTTCAGTTCTGTTGAGGCAGTATTTCTTAAGGATGTTTTGTCCCACTATCTTGGCTCCTGTCTAACACTAGTACTATTTAAAACAGCAGATGGAAAAGAAGTCCTTTACATTTCCCATAATAACTTCTACAGATGGGCAGAAAATTGAAGAGGAAAGTGGATAAATAATTAGCAGAAAAATTATGAGCAGTTTGAGAGACAGTATTTTTCAAACTTTGGAGCTGGCTAGATTGACTATCATTTTATTTTTTTCTGGTCCTTTTTGAAGTTAAATTGGGTTTTATTTTAAATTAGCAGATTAATTAGAACTTTCTATTTTCTTATTCAGTAGATTTTTAAAGAAAAATATTGATATCCTTTATAAGCAACAAGATGACCCGATTTATATTTTAGACAAATGCTAAACTGGCTGAAAGGAAACGCTCTCTCCAATTCTGTCCTCTATCTACTGGGTAAGTGCTTTACAATGAAAATAATGTATTTTGTTAACATGCACGGTTTTTCAGAACTACTCAACAGTTTGGGGAGCATCCCTGTGTGCACCAATGTTTCACAAAATGCTTAATATCACAAAGGACTAAAATAACCTTTCTGCCCATATTGTTTTTGAAGAAGAGTTATAGAAAGAAAGACTTGCAATTTATACTTTAGCGCCATTCATGACCTCAGGACGTCCCAGTGTTTTACAGCCAATGAAGCACTTTTGATGTGTAGTCGCTGTTGTAGGAAACGTTCTGTAACGTTCAGTATCTTACATTAGCAAAAAGGGAATGATGCAATCTCAAAACTTTTACTTGTCTGAGTGCCAAATATCACAATGGTTTAAATAGCATTAGTATCTGCAAACATTTCTTGAGTGCTTTAAAATGGATACTGTGAGCTTGTTTTATCAGCAAATAGTAAGTACATACACGTATGCAGGTTTGCAGTTATTTTCAGAAGGGAATTTTTATGACTTTTATATTTGGACTTTTTAAAATGTACAAAAGAAGAGACATTTGTATATTCAACAGCCCTCTCAAACTGTCTTTCTAAGATGCTCCTTTTTCATTGAGCATCTAAATCCTTAGGGGGGAAAAATTTGGTGGCACCCCCCTTTGGGGCGCTACTTTTAGCACTCCTGCGCCATAAATTCAGTGGTAGTGCCCCAAGCAGGAGGCAGGGTGCTACTGGAATCGCTCCCCATCCTTCCCGGGGGGCTACCAGTGAATATCGCGGCGCTTCGTGCAACAGCGCCACACGCGTCGGCACGTAGCACCGCGGTTTTGCAGGCCTCCTTCTCCTGATTAAAGGGAAGGGGCCGAGTGCAGTGTGCACCCGGGCCCTGCTGGACCACTGGGGAGCAGGATGCCGGGAAAGCAGCCCGGCACTCGAGAAGAGTGCTGGGGTGAGCGATCGCGGCCGGCACCCTGAATAAAAGAGGGGAAGGGGGCAGGTGCTGGCAGGCGGCCAGAAAAAAAACTGGACGCCCGACACCTGCCCCTTTAAATACTGCTGCCGCGTCTGCAAAAACGCCACCCAGACCCTGTCGGACATATCATCCAGCGATAGGTCGGGGGCACAGCTGATGTTTGCGGCTGGGGCGCGAGTGGGGCACCGCGCACGGATGTGACGTCATCACCGGAGGTGCAGGGCGTTACCGGCTACCGCTGCCGCTGCCGCTAACCTCCTGCTGAATTTCACGGGAGGCGTCAGCAGCACCACGCCTGGGCGCTAGGGGCTTTGCGCCCCATTAGCATCCCCCGGGGGCGCAAAGCAACCCAATTTTTCCCCCTTAGTTTTTAAATGGGTGGTGGTACAAAGTTCCTGCCCCTGATCTCTATACAGTGACCTCTACTGGAAGTACATTTGTGTGGATGCTGAGAGAGGACATGATTGGACTCGGCTGTGATGTTCTCCAGACTTAGCTAGCCACTGCCACATAAACAATGGTCACTTGGACAACATACCAGAGAACGATCGCTGCCCGTGGAACTTTACATCAGTGACCAAGTCATCACCTTCTGGAGAGGGGAGAAAATGGGAGCTTAAAAATGGTAGTGAATTGCCTAAAGAGTTCTGAAAGAGACTGTTCACAACCTCGTTATCCTATTTGACCCAGAGCTAAGCTTCCAACCCCATATCCTCTCCATCACAAAGACCGCCTGCTTCCACCTCTAAAATCGCCCGTCTCTGAGCTTGGATCAGTCCATCTGCTGCCAAATCCCTCATCCATGCCTTAGTCACCTTCAGATCCAACTAATTCCAATGCTTTCCTGGCCGGCATTCACCGCCCTCCATAAACTTTAGTTCTGCTGCCTGTATCCTATCCCACACCAAGTCCCACTCATCCATCACCCTGGGCTCCCTGCCCCCCAAAGTTTGAAATGTAAAGTTCTCCTCCTCATGTTTAAATCCCTTCATGGCCTCGCCCCTCCCTATGCCTGTAACCTTCTCCAGTCCTACAACTCTCTCAGAACTCTGACCTCTTGTGTATCAACCAGTCCCTTTGCTCCACCACTGAGCTGCCTAGGCTCTCAGCTCTGAATTTCCTCGCTAAACCCCTCTGTTTCTCCACCTCCCTCTCTTTAAGACACTCCTTAAAACCCACCTCTTTGACCTAGCCAATATTTTCTTCTTTGGCTCAGTTTTATCTGATTATGTGAAGCGCCTTGGGATGTTTTGATATGTTAAAGGCACTACATAAATGCAAGTTGTTGTTTTGACTCTACCAGGTTTCTTAACACTGTTCAAAATATAATCCCAAGTGTGCAATAACATTATGGCAGCTCACGTGTGAATGTACCACGATTTTCTTCTAAATATCAATGAAAACACATTTAATAATGCTCGTGACAAACTTTGACATTCTGTAGCTGTGATCTGTTCTGGTGAAAAGGTTCCCCAAGGATTCCATATGACATAATTTTATCCTGTGCTAAGAACTAGCAATAAAAATCCCCAGCCAAACAATAATGTGCCTTTAAGAATAATACTACCCATATGCCTACTTTGAATAAGCCATTATTATTGTACCTTCAACTGACATCAACTCACTCTATGGTACTAATTTGCTTATAATGAGACTGATAGATAAGGATTTCTAAACTACGTTATTTTATTAACAGAATGTTTTATAAATTAGTTGTATTCATAACAGGAATTAGATAATGTCAGGATTATTAAGAGTTAAATCCTAGCTTCTGGAAAAAAAATTGTACTCTAAAACTAACAATCGTTGATCTAATTGTTCTTGGAAAAACATGAACAGAAAGTATGTTTTGGTAATACAATTCCTCAGGAACATTGGCCCAGAAATTGCTGGAAAAATAATGGCGAGTTCACGGTGCCCACCATTATTAGCTCGTAAAAAGAACAGCAATTTGTGCGAAGAGATACGCTGAGAGTTCCGATTCTCCACAAATTGCTGGATGATTTGTGCTGCTCCGCAAAAAACAAAAAAATTGGAACTTCGCTGTGAGTCTCCCCATTGACAATCATTGTGTGTCAAGAAATTGCTGGATTTGCGCCGTTAATGCAAATTAATCTCTCCACAGCCATTTCGGGCTGGCAGTTCATGATGTAAGGATCCTGTTAATAGGATGATTTATGGTCCTGACATGCCACTCAACCATGGCGGCCCAGAAAGGGAATAATGAAACTGTGGAGTCTCACTCCCACAGGTATCAAATTGTTCCCAGAGGTTTTTTAAGTTTCAAATTATTTTTTTAAAATCTTACTTTTCCTTTCTGTTTCTTTTCTCTCTCTCTTAAACCACTCTTTCTTTCCTTCTTTATTTATATTTCTATCTCTAACTTGACTTTAATTTACCCCACTTCCTTCTCCGTTGTTCACTATTTCTTTCTCCATAATTTTTCTTTCTCATTGGTTAAAGAGATAAACCATTGAGTACACGTTTACGAGGTCCCAGATGCGACGTTGCCATCAATGCGCTGTTATCAATTCGCTTTTCCAGCAATTTGCGGCGCAAATATCATGCAATCTGAAGGGTGAGGCAAAAAGTCCAATCACATCGCTCGCCGCGATATGTGCCATTCCAGCAGTTTCTGGGACAGTAAGATATATATTTTCTTGAAATGAGCCATTTATAAACCAGCATCTTCAACTGCCTTCCACACCTGCAATTGCAATATATTCGTTTATCGTTTTCTTCCAGATTTACTTACAATGCCGGGTTTATGAACAATACGCCACTAGAGAGAGGATGTTAACTGTATATATGATTTTGCAGTCAGTGCATTTATGTAATGTACTGTATTATCTATATATACATTATTGCCGTCAGTGTATTTATATATTTTATATACATTTCTCAGTTGAGCTCAGGATATAGCACTTTTCTTTCCCCTGCAACTGTACTGAACATTTTTGGAATCCCGAAGACCAGATTCTGCACCATATTTGCAGAAGCATCATTCTAGAAAATTGTTTAAATATGTCTTATTATATGCCCCATTTGTCAAGTTGTAGTGTGTTTACTAATACTGCTGTGGGAGTTGCTGATGCAGCAATCAAGGGCTTGGTGAACTTTTTAAGCTCATTCTGACTTGCTGCCTGACAGGTTTACATTGGAAAATATAACCACTTTAACTTAGGAGTGGGTCTTGAAAATGTATTTCAAGATTGGACGCTATTCAACACTACAGTATTACCATATGTAGCATTTTGGCATCACATTAGAAAACTATCTCAAAGAATAAAAGGGTCTTGAAGGAATTTTCCCCCTCATTTGCTAATTGGTCATGGTTATCATTTGAGTGTCTGTGTCAGTCACCATGGTAACTAGTAGGTTACTCGTTCCTGGGTTCCGCCAGGACCACATGGCTCCAGACCTCATTACAGCCTTAGTCCAAACATGGACAAAAGAGCTGAATTCCAGAAGTGAGGTGAGAGTGACTGCCCTTGACATCAAGGCAGCATTTGACCGAGTGTGGTATCAAGGAGTCCTAGTAAAATTGAAGTCAATGGGAATCAGGGGAAAACTCTCCACTGGCTGGAGTCATACCTAGCACAAAGGAAGATGGTTGTGGTTGTTGGAGGTCAATCATCTCAGCCCCAAGACATCACTGCAGGAGTTCCTCAGGGCAGTGTCCTAGGACCAACCATCTTCAGCTGCTTCATCTATGACCTTCCCTCCATCATAAGGTCAGAAGTGGGGATGTTCGCTGATGATTGCACAGTGTTCAGTTCCATTCGCAACTCCTCAGATAATGAAGCAGTGCATGCCCGCATGCAGCAAGACCTGGACAACATTCAGGCTTGGGCTGATAAGTGGCAAGTAACATTCATGCCACAAAATTGCCAGGCAATAACTATCTCCAACAAGCGAGAGTCTAACCACTGCCCCTTGACATTCAACAGCATTACCATCACCGAATCCCCCACCATCAACATCCTGGGGGTCACGATTAACCACAAACTTAACTGGACCAGCCTCATAGGCCGAGATTTTCCTTAACTCGGCGGGTCCGGTCCAGGCGAACATAAGAACATAAGAAGTAGGAGCAGGAGTAGGGCATACGGCCCCTCGGGCCTGCTCCGCCATTCAATAGGATCATGGCTGATCCGAATCTAGACTCACGTCCACTTCCCTGCCCTCTCCCCGTAACCCCTAATTCCCTTATCTGCTAGGAAACTGTCTATCTCTGTTTTAAATTTATTTAATGTTGCAGCTTCCACAGCTCTCTGGGGTAGCAAATTCCATAGATTTACTACCCTCTGAGTGAAGAAGTTTCTCCTCATCTCAGTTTTGAAAGGGCAGCCCCTTATTCTAAGATTATGCCCCCTAGTTCTAGTCTCACCCATCAGTGGAAACATCCTCACCGCATCCACCCAATCAAGACCCCTCACAATCTTATATGTTTCGATAAGATCGCCTCTCATTCTTTTGAACTCCAATGAGTAGAGGCCCAACCTATTCAACCTTTCCTCATACGTCAACCCCCTCATCTCTGGAATCAACCGAGTGAACCTTCTCTGAACCGCCTCGAGAGCAAGTATATCTTTTCTTAAATATGGAAACCAAAACTGCACGCAGTATTCCAGGTGTGGCCTCACCAATACCCTGTATAACTGCAGCAAGACCTCCCTGTTTTTATACTCCATCCCCCTTGCATTAAAAGCCAAGATTCCATTGGCCTTCCTGATCACCTGCTGCACCTGCATACTAACTTTTTGTGTTTCATGCACCAGGACCCCCAGATCCCTTTGTAATGTAGCACTTTGCAGTTTCTCTCCATTTAGATAATAACTTGCTCTTTGATTTTTTTCTGCCAAAGTGCATAACCTCACACTTTCCAATATTATATTCCATCTGCCAAATCTCTGCCCACTCACTTAGCCTGTCTATGTCCTTTTGCAGGTTTTTTATGTCCTCCTCACTCACTGCTTTCCCTCCCATCTTTGTATCGTTGGCAAACTTGGATACATTGCACTCGGTCCCTTCCTCCAAATCGTTAATATAGATTGTAAAGAGTTGGGGTCCCAGCACTGACCCCTGTGGAACACCACTAGTTACTGATTGCCAGCCCGAGAACAAACCATTTATCCCAACTCTTTGTTTTCTGTTAGATAGCCAATCTTCCACCCATGCCAGTATATTACCCCCAATCCCGTGATTTTTTATCTTGATCAGTAATCTTTTGTGTAGAACCTTGTCAAATGCCTTTTGGAAGTCCAGATACACTACATCCACTGGTTCCCCTTTATCCACCCTGTATGTTACGTCCTCAAAGAATTCGAGCAAATTTGTCAAACATGACTTCCCCTTCATAAAACCATGCTGACTCTGTCCTATTAAATTATGTTTATCCAAATGCTCTGTTACTGTTTCCTTAATAATGGACTCCAACATTTTGCCAACCACAAATGTTAGGCTAACTAGTCTATAGTTTCCAGCTTTTTGTCTACTTCCCTTCTTAAATAAGGGTGTTACATTAGCAGTTTTCCAATCTGCCGGGACCTTTCCTGAGTCCAGGGAGTTTTGGAAAATAATCACCAATGCATCCACAATCCCGACCACCACTTCTCTCAAGACCCTAGGATGTAGGCCATCAGGTCCAGGGGATTTATCCGCCTTAAGTCCCATTATTTTACCGAGTACCATCTCCTTAGTGATTTTAATCATGTTTAGCTCCTCCCCCCCCCCACCATTGCCCCCTGTTTGTCCAGTGTTGGGATATTTTTAGTGTCCTCTACTGTAAAGACTGATACAAAATATTTGTTCAGCGTCTTTGCCATCTCCATGTTCCCCACCACTAGTTTCCCGGTCTCATCCTCTAAGGGACCAACGTTCACTTTAGCCACCCTTTTTCTTTTTATATAGCTGTAGAAACTCTTGCTATCGGTTTTTATATTTTTTGCTAGTTTACTTTCATAATCTATCTTCCCTTTCTTAATTAATCTTTTAGTTATTGTTTGCTGGCTTTTAAATGCTTCCCAATCTTCTATCCTCCCACTAGATTTGGCTACTTTATATGCCCTTGTTTTCAGTCGGATACTATCCTTTATTACTTTACTAAGCCACGGATGGCTGTCTTTTCTTTTACTCCCCTTTTTCCTCAGTGGAATATATTTATCTTGAAAGATGTGAAATATCTCCTTGAATGTAGACCACTGCTCTTGTACCGTCTTACACTTTAATCTGTTTTCCCAGTCCAGTTTAGTCAATTCTACTCTCATACCTTCATAGTCTCCTTTATTTAAGCTCAGTACGCTGGTTTGAGATCCAACTCTCTCACCCTCAAACTGAATTTGGAATTCAACCATATTATGGTCACTCATTCCAAGGGGATCCTTTACTAGGACATTTTTTATTAATCCTGTCTCATTACACAGGACCAGATCTAAGATTGCCTGCCCCCTGGTTGGTTCAGTTACATACTGCTCAAGGAACCCGTCCCTAATACACTCTATGAACTCTTCCTCAAGGTTGCCATGCCCAATTTGATTAGTCCAGTCAATATGAAAGTTAAAATCCCCCATGATTATAGCTGTTCCCTTATTACAAGCCCCAACTATTTCCTGATTTATACTCCGACCAACAGAGTTGCAACTGTTAGGAGGCCTATAGACTACGTCCACTAGTGACTTTTTCCCCTTATTATTCTTTATCTCCACCCAAACTGTTTCACTATCCTGATCCTTTGACCTAATATCATTTCTGACTATTGCAGTGATTCCATCCTTGACTAACATAGCAACCCCACCTCCCTTTCCTTCCTGTCTGTCCTTCCTAATTGTCAAATACCCTTGTATGTTTAGTTCCCAGTCATGATCATCTTGCAGCCATGTTTCCGTAATGGCCACCAGATCATACCCATGTGTAGTTATTTGTACCATCAACTCGTCTATTTTGTTACGAATGCTGCGTGCATTCAGATAAAGAACTTTCAAATATGTTTTCTGACAATTTATTCCTGCTTTTACCCCTTTTACTACTTTACCTTTATCATTATACATTCTGTCCCTTCCTGACACGCTCTGGTTTTTAATTCCCCCACTGCTACCTTGCTCTATTGCCTTCTCCGCTGTCATTTTTATTTTTCGCTCTCTTAAAACCTCCCCCCCACTAATTAGTTTAAAGCCCTCTCTACAGCCCTAGTTACTCGATTCACCAGGATTCTAGTCCCAGCACTGGCCAAGTGAAGTCCGTCCCAACGGAACAGCTCTCTCCTGTCCCAGTACTGATGCCAGTGTCCCAAGAAGCAAAACCCATTTCTCCCACACCAGTCTTTCAGCCACACATTTAACTCTCTAATTTTATTTACCCTAGCCAAATTTGCACGTGGCTCAGGTAGTAATCCAGAGATTATTACCCTTGTGGTTCTGCTTTTTAATTTGACCCCTAGCTGCTCAATCTCCCTCAGCAGAACCTCTTTCCTTGTCCTATCTATGTCCTTGGTACCAACATGGACCACAACAACTGGATCCTCCCCCTCCCCCTCCAAGTTTCTCTCCAGCCCAGAGGAGATGTCCTTAACCCTGGCACCGGGCAGGCAACACAGCCTTCGGGACTCTCGTTCTCGGCTGCAAAGAACCCTACCTATCCCCCTAACGATACTATCCCCTACCACTACAACATTCCTTTTAACTCCCCCCACTTGAATGGCCCCCTGCTCCACGGTGCTGTGGCCGGGTTGCTCATCCTCCCCGCAGTCCCCGTTCCCGTCCTCACAGGGAGTAAGAGCCTCAAACCTGTTGGACAAGAGCAAGGGCTGCGGCTCCTCCAACACTACCTCCTGGATCCCCGTACCAGCCTCACTTCTAGTCACACCATCCTGTCCCTGGCCACGGACTACATCTGAATTAATTACTCTAATTGGTGTGACTACCTCCTGAAACACAGAGTCCAGGTAACTCTCCCCCTCCCTGATGTGTCTCAGTGTTTGAAGCTCGGATTCCAGCTCATCAACACGGAGTCGGAAGTCCTTGAGCAGCCAGCACTTACTGCAAATGTGATCACCATGAGCATCAATGGTGTCCACCAGCTCCCACATATTGCAGCAGCAACACATCACCTGCTGTCCCATTCTATGTAATTAATTAATTAATTAAGGCGATGTCAGGTCGCGGCCCCGCTGCTGGCTCCATCCCGCTTTGGAAAATGAACTTCCCTTAATGGGGCTTGTTAAGCCCACCTAGCGTGTTTCCCAGGCCAATTAGAAGGAGCGGGTCTGGTAACGTCATTCATGACACATCATCAGCTGGTTTCCTTAAAGGGACCATGGCCACCTTACATTTGATGTTTGTGCTGTCCATGTTCTACAGCATTGAGGTGCTGCAAACACTGACCGTCATTGCACAGAGGTGCAGGGCTGCACTCAGGTTCTCCCATGACTCCCTCCATGGGCAGAAGAGACCTCCCCGGGAGACCAACATAGCCTGGTTGCACATTGCACAGGAGGGCACGAGCAGGGATGTCATCAGGAGGACCTGGGTGTAGTGGCACAAACATTTCAATGATCTCATTAGATCACGAAACATTAGTACAAAGCCACACTCACCTTCATCCTCCTGTGCCTCTCATTACAGCCCCATCACTCTGCCTTCCTTACCCTACTCCTGCACACCCTTACTCACACCAGCTTACCTTGCACCTCCACCCATCCCTCTCTATCTACATTATCACATTCCCATTTCACGAGCCACCCCTCACACTCGCCCTCATCCTAGTCCAATCATACCAACTAACAATACACATGGGTGTTTTATGCAATGTTCATGTATAGTTTCTGATAATGTGCTCTCAAACATTGAAACTTTTATTTCTGTCCTTGGACAGATTTGTGTGCACCTTTGGAAGTGGCTCAGTGAGTTGCAGTGAATGGTGAAACATAACGGTACCCCCCTCAATGATGGTGAGTGTGAAAGGAATGGCTTGGGCATTGTAGGGATGCTTTATGGTGTTGGTGTGGGGTGGTGCCAACCTGGCGCATCATGTGGTAGCTAGAGTGTACAGCATCAAGTGAAGTAAATCTGGCCATGGTGATGCCATCGCTGGCTATCCGGGCAGCAATGTGCTCGGGTGCTGATGGCCTGTGTCCTGTGCAGCATCAGGTGATTGCGGGGAAGGTTGGTGTTGTTGTTGGTGCTGCTGGTGTGCCTGGTGCTGCTGGTGTTGGGGCTGATGGTGGTGTGATTCTGAGGACCAAGGTGAGACAGTATAAAGGGTACCCATGTTGATGGAATAGATGGCAGGTGAAGTAGAGATGACAGAAGCATTCTGTTAATGGTGAGAGAGTTCTTCCAATGAGGTACGACTGGATGGTGAGTGGAAAGTGGAAAGCCTGCAGAATCTGTGCTGGAAATGGACTGAGAAACAGCTTGTGGCTGAGTGATCATCTGTCAGGTGGGAGCTTTTACTGTACATCTGAAGCTGTCAAGTAATAAGCTGGAGCAATGGCCACTGAACTCATGCCTCAGGTTGACAGCCGTGGTCCCCAAACAGTGTGGTTCCCGTGGTCATGCAGCTAAAGGTAAGTTAAAAAGCCTGTGAAGCATCTGTCAACTAGATGCTAATGATTTTAATTGGGTCGCCCGCCGCTGCCTGTCAGGTCTGCTCAGCGTTGACAGACCTGCTGTCCAAAAAAAACATTTTCCCACCCGACTCGCCACCGATCCCACCCGCAAAATCTCAGCCATGGGGCAGAGGCTAGGTATTCTGCAGCGAGTGTCTCACCTCCTGACTCCCCAAAAGCCTTTCCACCATCTACAAGGTACAAGTAAGGAGTGTGATGGAATACTCTCCACTTGCCTGGATGACTGCAGCTCCAACAACACTCAAGAAGCTCGACACCATCCAAGACAAAGCAGCCCGCTTGATTGGCAACCCATCCGCCACCTTAAACATTCACTCCCTCCACCACTGGCGTACCGTGGCTGCAGTTTGTACCATCTGCAAGATGCACTGCAGCAACTCGCCAAGGCTTCTTCAGCAGCACCTCCCAAACCCGCAACCTCTTCCACATAGAAGGACAAGGCGCATGGGAACACCGTCACCTCCAAGTTCCCCTCCAAGTTACACACCATCCTGACTTGGAAGTATATCGCCGTTCCTTCATCGTCGCTGGATCAAAATCCTGGAACTCCCTCCCTAACAGCTCTGTGGGAGTACCTTCACCACACGGACTGTAGAGGTTCAAGAAGACAGCTCACCACCACCTTCTCAAGGGCAACTCGGGATGGGCAATAAATGCTGACATTGCCAGCGACGCCCACATCCCAGGAATAATTTTTTTTTTTAAGTGCAATCATACCATACATGTTATCTTATAAAAATGTAGTTTAAGGCTTTGCTTTAACTGTAGATTCCCTTTAGATGAAACGCAAGACTTTGATTGAAAATGGAATTTTTCCACAAACAATTAAGCATCACACCACAGAGAAAATTAATTTTATTGAATCTATTTAGACACTTTTCCCCATGGCTTTAGTGGGTAATTGTACCAATTGATGTAGCATTTCATCATTCAGACCCAAAGGGCTCAGGTTCAATCTCCAGTTTTTGTTGAGCTGATTGCAGCCCAGGTGCTATGCTTGATGTACCCCTGGGCTAGGGCAGACAAAAACAGGCACGGTTCCTGCTCCTGATTTCTATTCAGTAACCTCAGAGTATAGCTAAGGGCAGGGTCAGACTCACCTCCCAAGGATAGCCGGCTGCCACTTATTAGCTAAGCTCACACATGAAGACTGGCCCATTAGTCGAGGTACTGGAACAGTATGACAGCATGGCTTAGCACCTTCATAAGAGAAAATTGAAAGGTGTAGCAGTCTACGTACTCCTAGCAAAAAATACTGAACTCGGAGAGGTTCAACAGAAAAGGTTTAATTGTTGAGACTGCATGTTGAACACAAAAATGGCGTCAGAGACTACACCAAGTCCGACTGCCTTTCATCAGTCCACAGCTTCGACTGCTCCTCCCCCGCTCTGGGCTTAACTATGTTGCAGATCGAGTTTCTTAAAGGTGTGATCCTTCTTAAAGGCATGACGCCTGATTTATAGTCTACGGACCGAAAAGCGGATTGTGTCCTTTCTGTGATCGGTACGTCACACAGCTCCCCCCAGAATCCGCTAGTAGGGAGTGTACGAACCGGCGTGGCGGCTTGATGGCACGGCCGGAACGGCTCTTGGTGGTTGGTGTCGGGAGCGGGGCGGTCGGACGCGTCGGGCTCTTAGGCGGTCTGCCCCACGGTGGGGGTTGGCCCACTTGAACGGGTTCGTCGGGCTCTAGGTGCACCAGCTTGAGCCGGTCGACCGACACCTTGTCAGTTCTGCCGCCCACTTCGAGGAGGAAGAACTTGTTCCCCGTCTGGAGTACCTTGTAGGGTCCGTCGTAGAGGTCCTCGGTGGGCGTCATGGTGCACGAAAACAAATTTGGCCATGTGCAGGCTAGGTGGTACGTGGGTTGCTGGTTCGCCGTGCCGGCCGGTGGGTACCGGAGCTAACTGTTGTGCTCGGTTGGCGAAAGCGCGGCGTTGCTGGTCAGCCGACCAGGGGGTCATGGCGGTGGGCAGGAACTCTCCGGGTACGCGCAGCGGCTGGCCGTACATGAGTTCCGCCGCCGAGGCTTGCAGGTCTTCCTTGACCGCGGAGCGTAGGCTAAGTAGCACCCACGGGAGGCGGTCGATCCAAGCCTCGTCCTCGAGGCTGGCGCGGAGGGACGCCTTCATGGACCTGTGGAATCGCTCGCACAGTCCATTGGCTTGGGGGTGGTAAGCCATGGTGTGGTGAACGGCCACCCCGAGGTTTCGGGCGGTGGCGGCCCACAGATCAGAAGTGAACTGCGGGCCTCTATCCGACGTCATGTCGGAGGGGACGCCGAACCGAGTGACCCAGGTACCGATGAACGCCCTCGCGCTGTCGGCGGTGGTGGTGGACGTCAGTGGCATGGCCTCGGGCTAGCGGGTGGTACGGTCCACGATTGTCAGCAGGTGCGTGTGACCTTGTGATGGCGGCAGGGGGCCGACGAGGTCGATGTGGACGTGGTCAAACCTTCTTTCTGGCACGGTGAACTCCTCGAGTGGGGCTTTGACGTGCTGGTGGATTTTGGCACGCTGGCAAGCTATGCAGGATCTGGACCAGACGCGCACATCTTTGCGCAGGCCGCGCCAAACAAATCGGTTGGCCACTAGTCTAATGGACGTGCGGGTGCCGGGGTGTGAGAGGCCATGGACGATGTCGAACACCCGTTTTCGCCAGGACGCCAGGACTACGGGGCGGGGTTGCGCCAAGGAGGTGTCGCATTTGACTGTGATGGCGGACGGGCCGGAGGCGACGTCGGTCAGTCGCAGCCCTGGGAGGGTTGTAGGCACGGAGAGCAGACCGGGGTCGGTGCGTTGCTCCGCTACCAGTTGAGCATAGTCCACTGCCAGGTGGGCGCCGTGGACAGCGGGGCGGGATAGGCAGTCGACCACCACGTTGTTTCGACCGGAGATATGCCAGATGTCCGTGGTGAATTCGGACACCGCGGCGAGCTGGCGTTGTTGCCTGGCTGACCACGGGTCCGCAGATTTTGCCATCGCGAATGTCAGGGGTTTGCGGTCGACAAACGCGGTGAAGGGGCGGCCCTCCCGAAGAAATCTAAAATGGCGGACTGCCAGGTACAGTGCGAGGAGCTCGCGGTGAAAGGCGCTGTGTTTGGCCTCCGGGGGGCGCAGTTGGCGGCTGAAAAAGGCCAGCGGTTGCCAGGCCCCGTCGACCCACTGTTCGTACACGGCCCCGACCGCGTGGTCGGAGGCGGCCGTGGTGAGGGCCACCCTGGCGTTGGGCTGTGGGTGAGCGAGCATGGTGGCGTCGGCGAGCGCCTTTTTGGTCGAGTCGAAAGTGGTCAACATGTCTGCCGACCACTCGATCGCCGTTCTGTCTTTCTTACCCCAGAGGGCTTCGTATAGGGGCCGCATGAGGGAGGTTGCTCCGGGAATGAAGCGGTTGTAAAAGTTGATCATCCCTGTGGTAAACCACTGTTGTTAGTATTGTTGTACTTGTCTGTGCATGCCTCAGCTGACTCCGCCCCTGGCTCCACCCTCATGGCTGGGTATAAAGGTCGCTGCTCAGAAGCCTCCGGCCCTTTTGGATACCAGGCAACCCCAAGAGGCATGCTCTGTTCTTTGGTAATAAAAGCCTGTTTATTACTTACTCAATCTCCAGTCTTTTGTAGCAATTGATAGTGCTTCAATTTTATTACCAAAGTTAAATGTTGGCTGCGGATGCTGATCAACCGATGGCGCAAAACGCTGAGCAGCAGGCGCTGCTGCGAGCCCTCAGACCAACATGCCTGGACCTAGACCCCCAAGAAGCGGGTTCGTCGACTAAATTCGCACAATGGCTGCGTTGCTTTGAGGCGTATCTGGAAGCCTCGACCGTGACTCTTGATGAAAATAAACTGAAAATCCTGGCCTCGAAGGTGAGCCACCAAGTCTATACTTTAATCCAAGATGCGATGACCTACGCGGCGGCTATCGACCTACTGAAAGGGCAGTATGCACGCCCGGTTAACACGGTCTATGCCAGGCACCTTTTAAGATCTCGCAGACAGCAGCCCGGGGAATCGGTGGAAGCCTTCCTACGGGCACTGCGGGTACTCGGACGCGGCTGCGACTGCAAGGAAGTATCGGCCGCGGCACATGCGGAGGGACTGATACGAGACGCTTTCGTTGCGGGTCTAAGGTCCGACTACTCCCGGCAGAGGCTGCTGGAGAAGGGTGAAATAGACCTGACAAAGGCAGTGTCCCTCGCGCTCTCGCTCGACGCGGCCCACAGAAATATGGACGCTTTCTCCCCTCATCGCCCCGCGCCGTGGACGCCGCAATCTTGGGCCATGGGACCGCCACCTCCAACTGCTGCAGCGATGTCCAAGGCACAAAAATGCTATTTTTGTGGCCAAGCTAAACACCCTAGAGCACGCTGCCCCGCGAAGAATGCTACCTGCTCCGGCTGCGGGAAGAAAGGTCACTACGTTAGCGCCTGCAAAGGGAAGACCGCTAACGCCAGCAGCGCTGCGTGCGAACCGTGGGCGCAGCCATCTTGTCCGCCATCTTGGGCTCCCCCAGCCGCGTGGGGACCGTGGGTGCCGCCATTTTGTCCGCCATCTTGGACGCCTCCGACTTTGGTTACGGGGGACCCGGACTCCACCACCGCCTCATCGGACGACCGCATCGACACGCTTGAACATACGCTGGCTTCCGTGACGCTGGATCAATCTCTCCCGCATCAACTGTCCAGGTCCATGATGGACATTACGGTAAACGGCTGCGCCACTACCTGCCTTTTTGACAGCGGGAGCACGGAGAGTTTTATACACCCCGACACGGTGCGCAGTTACTCTCTCCCGGTCCTGCCGATGCGTCATCGCATCTCTATGGCTTCCAAAGCCCAGTCAGCGGACGTCGGTGGCTACTGTATGGTGACTCTTTCAGTGCGGGGTACTGAATACAAAAATTTTAAACTTCTGGTCCTGCCCCATCTCTGCGCTGCCGTCCTACTGGGGTTGGATTTTCAGTGCCACCTTAAGAGTGTCACTTTAGCGTATGGTGGACCCCTCCCCCCTCTCACAGTCTGCAGCCAGCAGTTTTTAAATCGCCCGCCGCGCGCCATTTGCAGCCTCTCCACCCTTAAAGTCTCCCCCCCCTCCTTGTTCGCTAACCTCACCCGCGACTGTAAGCCCATCGCTACCAAAAGTAGGCGTTACAGTGCCGGGGATAGGGGTTTCATTAAATCCGAGGTAGCGAGACTCCTGAAGGAAGGGATTATCGAGAGCAGCAATAGCCCATGGCGAGCACAAGTGGTGGTGGTGAAGGCTGGCGGCAAACAGCGCCTAGTTATTGACTACAGCCAGACGATCAACCGCTACACCCAGCTGGATGCATATCCACTTCCCCGCATATCTGACATGGTCAATCAGATAGCACAATACCGGGTGTTCTCGACGATTGATCTGAAGTCGGCATACCACCAGCTCCCCATCAGGGCTGAGGACCGCCAGTACACAGCTTTTGAAGCTGACGGTCGGCTCTATCACTTTCTCAGAGTTCCCTTCGGCGTCACCAACGGAGTTTCTGTCTTCCAACGGGAGATGGACCGGATGGTTGACCAGAACGCGCTCCAGGCCACTTTCCCATATCTAGACAACGTCACCATCTGCGGCCACGACCAGCAGGACCACGACGTTAATCTAGAGAAATTCCTCCGGACGGCCCAGCGGCTGAATCTCACATACAACAAAGACAAATGTATGTTTCGTACTACGCGCCTTGCTATTCTTGGCTGCGTAGTGGAGAACGGAGTCATCGGCCCAGACCCCGATAGAATGCGCCCCCTTATGGAGCTCCCCCTCCCCCACTGCCAGAAAGCACTGAAGAGATGCCTGGGGTTTTTCTCTTACTATGCGCAGTGGGTGCCCAACTATGCGGATAAAGCCCGACCCCTCATCAAGTCCGCCTCCTTCCCCCTGACAGCAGAGGCCTGTGCAGCCTTCACTCTCATAAAAGGAGACATTGCGAAGGCCACAATGCACGCTGTGGATGAGTCCCTTCCTTTTCAAGTGGAGAGCGACGCATCCGACTTTGCCCTAGCTGCAACCCTTAACCAGGCGGGGAGACCCGTGGCCTTTTTCTCAAGGACCCTCCAGGGCCCCGAGATTCGACACTCCTCTGTCGAAAAGGAGGCCCAGGCCATTGTGGAAGCCGTGCGACATTGGCGGCATTACCTGGCCGGAAAACGATTTACCCTGCTCACTGACCAGCGTTCAGTGGCTTTTATGTTTCATAATAAGCAGCGGGGCAAAATCAAGAATGACAAGATCTTAAGGTGGAGAATCGAACTCTCCACCTACAATTACGATATCTTGTACCGGCCCGGGAAACTCAATGAGCCCCCAGATGCCCTATCACGTGGTACGTGCGCCAACGCGCAGGTTGATAGGCTACAGACCCTCCACAATGACCTCTGCCACCCGGGGGTCACCAGGTTCTTCCATTTTATCAAATCCCGTAACCTGCCCTACTCCATCGAGGAGGTCAGGACCATGACCAGGAACTGCCAGATCTGTGCCGAGTGCAAGCCGCATTTTTATAGGCCAGACAGAGCGAGCCTGATCAAAGCCACGCGCCCCTTCGAGCGGCTGAGCATCGATTTTAAAGGGCCCCTCCCCTCCTCTGACCGCAATGTGTACTTCCTCAATATAATTGATGAGTACTCCCGTTTCCCGTTTGCCATCCCTTGCTCGGACATGACCAGTACCACGGTCATTAAATGTCTGAATGACCTCTTCGCCTTGTTCGGTTTCCCTAGCTATATCCATAGCGACAGGGGCTCATCTTTTATGAGCGACGAACTTCGGCAGTACCTGCTCGCGAGAGGCATTGCTACAAGCAGGACCACCAGCTACAACCCCCGGGGTAACGGCCAGGTGGAAAGGGAGAATGCGACAGTCTGGAAGGCAGTCCTTTTAAACTTAAAATCTAAGGGCCTTCCGACCTCCCGCTGGCAGGAGGTCCTCCCTGCGGCGCTCCATTCCATTCGGTCGCTGCTCTGTACACCCACCAATGCCACTCCTCACGAGAGAATGTTCTCCTTCCCCAGGAAGTCCACGTCGGGGATTTCGCTACCAACATGGCTGACTTCTCCAGGTCCCGTCCTACTGCGGAAGCACGTGAGG
The DNA here is from genome assembly GCF_052327205.1 of Somniosus microcephalus. Lineage (NCBI taxonomy): Eukaryota > Metazoa > Chordata > Chondrichthyes > Squaliformes > Somniosidae > Somniosus > Somniosus microcephalus. The sequence goes on along the minus strand of NC_140990.1, from coordinate 208,594,366 downwards.
ACCCATAAGGCGGACCCCCTGGTCGAGAGGGTGAGCCTCCTCCACGCTAACCCGCAGTATGCTTACGTGGTGTACCCGGACGGGCGGGAGGACACAGTCTCCATTCGAGACCTCGCACCTGCAGGTGCTCCTGAAACACCCTCTTCGCCACCCACCGCTACTCCTGCCTACCCCCAGGACACAGTCCCCGCACGAGACCTCGCACCTTCGGGTGCCTCTGAGAGACCACCATCGCTACCTCCCATTACCCATGCTCTGACCCCTGTAGACGGCATGCAGCAGCCCCAGGGTCCGCCACCTGCTACTCCTCCTCTGAACGAGACACCGGGTTCAACGTTGGATGCTGCACCATCACCGCCGCTGCTGCGACGCTCAGGACGGCTTACAAGGCCTCCTGATAGACTTCAGTACACGAATTTTTAGTGCACTTCACCCCGCCGGACTCAATTCTAAACAAGGGGTGAATGTGGTAAACCACTGTTGTTAGTATTGTTGTACTTGTCTGTGCATGCCTCAGCTGACTCCGCCCCTGGCTCCACCCTCATGGCTGGGTATAAAGGTCGCTGCTCAGAAGCCTCCGGCCCTTTTGGATACCAGGCAACCCCAAGAGGCATGCTCTGTTCTTTGGTAATAAAAGCCTGTTTATTACTTACTCAATCTCCAGTCTTTTGTAGCAATTGATAGTGCTTCAATCCCCAAGAACTCCTGGAGGCCTCTGATGGTGGTAGGCCGGGGGAACTGCTGGACGGCTTGCACCTTGGCGGGCAGGGGAATGGCTCCGTCCTGCATGATGTGGTGGCCGAGGAATTCGATCCTGCTGAGGCCGAATTGGCACTTGGCTGGGCTGATGATGAGCCCGTGCTCACTGAGCCGCTGGAACAGGGTGCGGAGGTGCTCGATGTGTTCCTGCTTGGAGGAACTAGCTACCAGGATGTCATCCAGGTAGACAAAGAGGAACTTCAGGTCCCGGAGGACCGAGTCCATGAGGCGCTGGAAGGCCTGGGCCGCGTTTTTGAGGCCGAAGGGCATTCAGAGGAACTCGAATAGCCCAAAAGGGGTGATTATGGCTGTCTTGGGAACGTCCGTGGGGTGGACTGGCACCTGATGGTAACCGCGCACCAGGTCGACTTTGGAGAAGACTGAGCGGCCGGCCAGTCTAGCCGAGAAGTCTTGAATGTGCGGTATGGGGTACCGATCCGCCGTGGTGGCGTTGTTTAGGCGCCGGTAGTCCCTGCAGGGGCGCCATCCCCCGTCGGGTTTGGTGACGATGTGGAGTGGGGAGGCCCAGGGGCTGTTGGAGCGGCGGATGATGCCGAGCTGTTCCATTGTGGCGAACTCGGCCCGCGCGATCTCCAGCTTGGCCGGGTCCAGCCTGTGGGCGTGGGCATACACCGGTGGGCCTGTGGTGGGGATGAAGTATTCTACCCCATGCTTAGCAACTTTCGCGGAGAAGGTCGGGTTGGTGAGGGCTGGGAACTCAGCCAGGAGTGCTGAGTAGTCGTCCGTTGAGCGGGCGCGGCACTGCCACGCCATTTTGGCGGGTTGGGGGGGGGGGGGGCCATGGCGCCCGGGATAGGTGACATGGTGTTCATGTCCACGAGGCGGCACCGAGGCATGTCGACCAACAGGCCGTGGGCGCACAGGAAATCTGCACCAAGGAGCGGGGAGAGCACCTTGGCGGTGATAAACACCCAGTGGTAGCGGCGGCCTGCGAGGTCGATGGTGACGGTGCGGGTGCCGTACGTCCGGATGTCGGTGCCATTGGCGGCAGCCAGCGCAGGGCCGTGGCCGCCTCGCTGGATCTCGAGGGCGGACGTGGGGATGATGCTGCGCTGCGCGCCCGTGTCGCACAGGAAACGGCGTCCGGAGGTGCTGTCCGTAACATACAGCAGCGCGCCTGCTTGCCCCACAGCCATCGTGTAGGCCGGTGTGGGGGCGGTTGGAAACATGCAGGGATGGCTGCAGCGGCGTGCACATGCGCCGAACCGGGTATGGAAGTTGCAGTAGCCCTGGGTCGGAGGGCTTGGGGGACGTGGGGGCCTGGGGGGCCTCGTGGCCGAGCTGTGTGGCCTCGTGATAGAGGGTGGAGCACGCGCCGACGCTGCGGAGGCCAGGTCGGGGGTGACGGCGTGGTTGGAGCCGGCGGACAGGAGCTTATCGGCTTCGTCGGCCAGGGCCTCGAGGTCCGTGAGGCTGGACGCCACGATCGCCGGGCGGATGTTGGGAGGTAGTTGGCGGATAAAGAGCGTGCGGAAGAGGGAGCCGGGCGGTTTCTCGTCGGTCAGAGCAAGCATGTGTGAGAGCAAGTCTGACGGCGTGGAGTCACCGAGGCCCAGGAGGTCGAGGAGGTGGCAGTTGCGCAAAAATTGGGAGGCTGTGAATTTTTTTTAAGGAGCGCGGCCTTGAGATGTGCATACTTGCCTTCCTCCGAAGGGTTTTGTAGTGTTGTCCAGACTTTCGTGATTGTGGAGCTGCCCAGGGAGGTGAGGAGGTAGTCGTACATCGTTGCGTCGGCGGTGATGCCGCGGAGTCGGAATTGCGATTCGGCTTGAAGGAACCAGGCGGTGGCTAGGTTCTCCCAGAACTCCGGCAGCTTCACAGAAACTGCGTTTGTGTCAGCCATGGTTACGCTTAGGAGTCGTCCTGAGCGTCGGGGTCACCAATGTAGGAGTCTACGTACTCCTAGCAAAAAATACTGAACTCGGAGAGGTTCAACAGAAAAGGTTTAATTGTTGAGACTGCATATTGAACACAAAAATGGCGTCAGAGACTGCACCAAGTCCGACTGCCTTTCATCAGTCCACAGCTTCGACTGCTCCTCCCCCGCTCTGGGCTTAACTATGTTGCAGATCGCGTTTCTTAAAGGTGTGATCCTTCTTAAAGGCATGACGCCTGATTTATAGTCTACGGACCGAAAAGCGGATTGTGTCCTTTCTGTGATCGGTACGCCACAAAGGAAATAAAATAAAGTTTATTGAATTGCCCCCAGTTTTCTTCCCCTCTCCTGAAAACATTGCTGGGATTTAGTTCCATGGTCACCTACAGTCCTCTGGAACCTCACACCAAGTGGCCAGTGTTCATGTAGGAACCTAGGAAATTGTGGTATGAGGTGAATCAGTAGGCCATTTAAGCATGGAGGGCATATAGGTCAATCCTGTCACCACCCAACATCCGCACAATACTTTCCAATAGTGGTCATTGGATAGTGATTAAGAATGGAGTGCAAGCCTCGCTAGCCCAGGGGCACTGAGCCCAACTATAGCAGCCCACCTATGGTCCCATCTAAGATCAGCTAACTCAGCACCGATTGGGAATCAAAACTAGGACCTCCTGGTTTGTATGGCTTAGTAATGCTAATTTTATGTGCTGTGTAGGGTTAATTATGTCACAAGTAATGACACCAATGATGGTACCACACAGAAGGTAATTCTGAAATACTGCACTAATTGTATATCACTGGTGTATATGCTGCAATTGTGTGGTAAACACTGCTTAAGTTGCACTATAACTAGGTTTACCTGTATTATGTTTCAGTTTCTGGGATTTCAGATGAGGCAAGATTGTTTAAATAAGCAAAGTGGGAGTTAGATGAGCAATAGTACTAATTTTTTTTTATTTTTTTTTTTATAAACGCACACACAATTCTTCATTTGACACTAACTTAAAAATTGCTTCCTTAATTAGATCTTGGGTAGTAGAATCACGGTATGCGTTTATGCTGTCAACAATCATAATTTTACTATGCTCAGTATTTTACTAACATCAGAATTGAATAATGATTTGGAAGGTGTAAATATAGAGATTTAACCTTTGATCCATGGCAGTGTTGAGTTTAGATGCAGCTGTGTTTTACCAATGCATTTGGTAGCGATTGTAGCGATCACAGCAGCTCTGTATTTTTCAATTATAGTATTTTAACACACCTTTAAAAAATCAATACACCCCTATGCATTTTCTTCAATATTTTAAATATTACTGCTCCATTTACTTGAAATAAAACTACTTGGAAGACATAAACATAGTGATTCTGGATGCTTGACACGGTAAAGCGTTACTTAGTTGCTAGGGCTCATCAAACACAGTTGACAATATTAAAAAGTGAGTTTTTGAGTTTCAGGCTCATTTGATTCAGGATGCATTCAGGTTTCAGTAAGGCACACTCCTTTTACACTGCTTGGCTGCTGCGTACTGGAACTTTAACTGTCTTTTGTTTAGGAGAGAGCTCTGTGCAGGCCTCTTTCCCAATAGTTAGAAATTATAACTAGGGAGCATTCTGAACAATTAAAAGGAGGCTAGTTAAGTTTTTTTCAATTGTCCAGTAGGTCTAACAGACCCTTTTTGCACTTTGCAAATCAAAACTGACACCGCTTTCGATTTACACTCCATACAGTGTCAAACTGAAATGGTATGAGACTATTGCTTCCACGGAGTGTCACTCACTTTGCTCTGAAGTCAGATCTGGCCCTGACTCTGGATGTACACTACAAATTTAACATCGATACAAAATGAAACACCAATGCTACACTTGCAGCACAAGTGTACTCTTAGTAGTTAGTAAGCTAGCGATTACAAACTAATCATGCCCTTTTTAATGGATCACGTGATAAATATCCTAATTACAATCCATGTAACTCAGCATGTGATATTCTGCCCTTGTGCTTTTTGAATATATTGACTTCACAATTTTATGGTTTTTGCACTAGATATTCTCTCAGGTTTAGCATAAGTAAACCTCCTTTACAATCTGGAATAGTTAAACAATAGCATGACCTAGGGATCACGACAGAAAACCCTTGCTTTGTTTATAAGATATTAAAATGCTTCATGTGCCACTCCTCCCTTTATGGAAAGCTGACTGAAAAGCACTCAATCATAACATCAACAGTATAGAATTTTCTAAGTATGAATAATTTCCCTATGGTCCTCAGTTTTGAAAAATAATAAAGATGCAAATAACTCAACATGGGCTCACCACTCAAACTTTTCAACAGCAAGTTAGTCCAGACTCTTAAAACACTGTTTATCCTGTTGCTACGAGAAAACAGCTCACCCAGAGAGTGAGACAAAGAAAGGCAATGAGAGAGAAAAAACACTCTCAATGTACTCTCCCCTTTAACTGTAAGATGAAAGGCCTCTGAACTGCCAATGGTGGGGCTAAGGGAGGGATGCACAAGAGACCAGAGTCAGAGGAGCGGAGAGTTCAGGGGAGGGGAGGGGGAGAGGCGATTGTGGAGCTGCTGGAGGACGTTACAGAGCTAGGAAGGGGTGAGGCCATGAAGGGATTTGAACACAAGGGTGAAAATGTTAAATTTGCGACATTGGGGAACCTGGAGCAATGTAGGTCACCGAGCACAGGGATGATGGACTAGGTGCAGGATAGAATACAGACAGCAAATGTTAGATGAGCTGAAGTTTAGATACTTTGGAGAATTGGAGGCCAGTCCAGAGAGTATCGGAATCAAGTCTGAAGTTGACAAAGACATGGATGATGGTTTCAGTGGCATGTTAGCTGAGATAGGGCGGTGGTGGATGAACCGGGACCAGAAAGGATCCCCACGCACAACAACGTCGGACCTGCACCACTCCTGTCCTACAGGGGAACAGGACCACCCCCAGCCAGGCAGAGGGAGAGATGCTCAGGGCGTACGCAATACCACAGGCAGAGACAATCCATTAAGAGACATAATGCAGACGATCAGCAGCATCTACTCCCGCCTTATGGATCAGAAAAAAATAAGGACTTGTTAGAAAGAGTTGTAACCAATTATCCTCAGCATTTATAGACAATTGAAATGTTCTTTTTTCCCCATTTAGACATGACAAACACGTATCACTATTTATCATATTTTAACCCATCACAGTAAAAGATCAATTTTAGCATGAAATCCTTATATATCTCAACCTGGAATATCCAAGGTCTACTCTCTTCTATGCTTGGCATGAAGAGTGGGACCCCAGAGTTCCTAGATGAGATTAAAGATCTAGATATTATCTTTTTACAGGAAACCTGGTGTAGAGGAGAAGGGCACACTGGCTGTCCCATTGGGTACACAGAGCTGGTGGTCCCCTCCAATAAATTGCCAGGAGTAACCCAGGGCAGAGAATCTGGAGGCATACTGATTTGGCTTAAAGCAGAGCTTAGGAATTACATTAAATTTATAAAAAAGGGCAAAAACCACCTATGGCTCAAAATTAAGAGGGGCATCATCTCTAGCATGAAAGATGTTTTCATTTGCACACACTATATCCCCCCGACAGAATCCCCGTACTTCAAAGAGGACACCTTCTCCAACATAGAGGGGGAGATTATCCAATTCCAGGCCCAGGGAAATGTGTTGATCTGTGGTGACCTCAACTCAAGAACTGGCGAAGAACCAGACTTCACCAATAATCAGGGGAATAATTACATATTTGGGAATAACCACTTTGATCTCCCTTCACATCCACACAGGCATAACTGCGACAGACAAATGCTAACGGAAAACAGCTCCTGCAGCTCTGTCGAAGCCTGGGTCTGTACATTGTCAATGGTAGGTTCATGGGAGACTACCTAGGAAGATCCACCTATTGCTCACCTCTTGGCTTCAGCACCGTAGACTATATGATTACGGATCTGGACCCATCCTCTTTCAGAGCATTCACAGTCAAACCACAAACAACACTGTCAGATCACAGTCAAATTACTGCATATCTTGAAAGGACAGAAACAACCAACACAGAAGCACAACCCAGTAAGCTGTACAACATTAAAAAATCCTACAGATGGGCCAAAAACAGCACGGAAAAATACCAGAAAGCAATTAGCAATCAATCAACTCAAGCTCTCTTGGACACCTTTCTGGAAAATACATACACACACAATAAAGGCGGCGTAAACCGGGCAGTGAATAACCTAAATAATATTTTTGATAATTTGGCATCAATGTCAAACTTGAAAGTTTGCAAGAACAAACCCAAAACAAAAAACTACAAAAAATGGTTTGACTCCGATTGCCAGAACATGAGGAAAAAACTCAGAAAAATATCAAACCAAAAACACAGACAACCAGAAAACGAGGAATTACGCCTTACTTATTGTCAGGCACTAATACAATACAAAAACACACTCAGAACCAAGAAAGAGCAGTATATTAAGAATACACTCATCTCCATTGAGGAATCCATTGATTCCAATTGTTTCTGGGACAACTGGAATACATTACACAAAAAACAACACGACGAATTGGCCATTCAAAACGGAGACACATGGGAAAACCATTTTGAAAAATTATACCAGAAAAACACACTAAGCCCAGAGCAATACCAAATATGCGAAAAACTGGAAAAGCTTGAATTTGCCATAAAAGATAACCAAAACCCGATAGACCCCATAATATCTGAAAAAGAGCTATTTGAAAAACTCAAGGACCTGCGACCAGGAAAAGCTTATGGTGCAGAGGGCATCCTAAGCGAGATGATTAAACACACGGACGATAAAATGAAATTGGCTATACTGAAACTCTTCAACTTGGTTCTGAGTGTCGGTTACTTCCCTGATATCTGGAACAAAGGACTCATAACGCCCATATACAAAAGTGGAGACAAAGTTGACCCAAATAACTATCGAGGCATCTGTGTAAACAGTAACCTGGGGAAGGTTTTCTGTAGTATCATAAACAAAAGACTTATAAACTTCCTTGAGGAGCACAATGTCTTGAGTAAAAGCCAAATTGGATTCCTACCAAACTATAGAACATCAGATCATATCTTCACCCTACAGACCCTAATTGACAAACATGTTCATCAAAACAAAAGCAAAATTTTTGCCTGCTTTATAGATTTCCAGAAGGCTTTCGATTCCATCTGGCACGGCGGTCTATTCTTGAAACTTATTGAAAGTGGTGTAGGGGGAAAAACATATGATGTAATTAAATCAATGTATACAAACAATAAATGTGCAGTTAAAATTGGAGACAAACAAACAAAATACTTCCCACAGGGGCGTGGTGTGACGCAGGGCTCGCCCATCTCACCGACACTCTTTAATATTTACATAAATGAATTGGCAAAACTACTTGAACAATCTACAGCACCCGGCCTCACCCTATATGAATCCAAGGCTAAATTCCTCCTCTATGCAGATGACCTGGTTCTGCTGTCACCAACTAAGGAGGGTCTACAGCAGAACCTGGATCTGCTAGAGTCATTCTGTCAGACCTGGGCCCTGACAATAAACCCCCAAAAAACCAAAGTCCTTGTGTTCCAGCAAAGATCCAGACATCAGGGACCCAGAATAAATTTCACACTAGGAACAACTAAAATTGAACAAACCACTAACTACACATACTTGGGCTTAAAAATCAGCTCTACGGGAAATTTTCATCTGGCTGTGAATGAACTGAAAGAGAAAGCTAGAAGGGCTTTCTATGCCATTAAAAAATCAATCCAAATAGAAATCCCAATTAGCATTTGGCTCAAAATTTTTAAATCAGTAATTGAACCAATTGCACTCTATGGCAGTGAGGTGTGGGGACCGCTAACACAACAAGAATTTGCAAAATGGGACAAACACCCAATTGAGATCCTACATGCAGAATTCTGTAAAAGTATCCTCCGGACTCAAAGGAAAACCGTAAACAATGCATACAGGGCAGAACTAGGCCAATATCCATTAATAATTACTATCCAAAAAAGAGCCACTAAATTTTGGAAACACCTAAAAATGAGCAGCCCCCACTGCTATCATTACAAAGCCCTGAAATGCCAAGAGAGGACCATAAAGAAGAATACCCTCAGTCAACTAGCCCTGGGACTCAGTGAAGTAACTACTAACAATAACCAGCCCCAGGACAGTGACATCGTAGCACAGAGAATTCGACCCAACACAATTGTCACTAAGCAAAAGGAAAAATATCTGTCATATTGGGCAGAAACAACAAAAACCCAAAACAAACTCATTTGCTACTTGGCCCTAAACAGACAATACAACATGGCTGAATACCTGACCATGGTAAAGGATAGCAAACTGAGAAAAACCTTGACAAGGTACAGACTTAGTGAACATAGCCTGGCCATCGAAAAAGGCAGACACAGACAGACCCGGCTGCCAAGAGAGGACAGGATATGCTCTCACTGCAGTCAGGGAGTGGTGGAGACAGAGATGCACTTCCTCACAGCTTGTGGAAAATATCAGGGCATCAGGGAGAATTTCTACCCAAAATTCACAAAAATATGCCCGGAATTCAGAAATTTGAATGACGACCAAAAACTCCCATACCTACTAGGGGAAGAGAGAAATTGCATAACACTAGCGGCACACTATGTTACAGCTTGCCATAAACAGAGGGACAACCAGCACATTTAAGAAAAGAGTATATATAAATTATATGAAAGTATATATTTATACACTCAGGGATATATCTGTTTATACACTGTATGGATAGATCTGTATTTTTGTGAACAAACATGAATGTTTTCGGATGCTTTGGCAACATAAGATGTAACTTGTCATGCCAATAAAGCAATTTGAATTGAATTGAATTGAAATTGACTGGGGAGGGGGAATGGGAGTCATTGGCAAGAGTATGGAGTTTGAGGTGATGGCAGAAGCTTATGGCTTCGATCTTCCCAATGTTTAGCTGAAGGAAATTGCAGCTCATCCAAGACTGGATGTGAGACAAACAGTAGACGCAGCAGAGGAGTTGAGGGGTAAAGCTGGGTATCATTACTGTGGAAGCTGCAGATAATGTCACCAAAGGGCAGCATGTTGATGAGGAAGTGGGCGGGGGGGGGGGCGCAAGGGCGGGTCCTTGGGGGATTCTGAAGGTAATAGTGCAAAGGCTGGGACAGTAGCCATTGCTGGAGATGTTCTGGCTATGAGCAGATAGGTACGCATGGAACCAAAAGGGAGCACTCCCACCGAGCTGAAAAATGGTGGCGAGGCATTGGCGGAGGATCACAGTTACTACCCTTTGATGTGAGAGTAGGTGTCTCCCCAACAGCTGTGTAGCCAAGCCCCTGTGTGAATGGAATAGAACAGCCTGTACCATCTGGTGTTGCAAGGAGTAATTTTCTCACAATGGTATGAAAGGTTTGAGATTGTACATAACAATCCTTCCACTGAATAACTTTAAACTATTATTGCTAAGAATAATTCAGGCACCTGACTATTTATTGAGGAAAATGGTGAATCTAGCATTACAGTAATATTATAAATTAAAAATATCCAGTTCAGGTAACCCAAGAAAATCCAATATGCCACAGCAGTACTTTGTTAAATAACTGAACTGAGACAAGTGCAGCTGTTCTCGTATTTATGTGGAATTGTCATACTCATGTTTAATCAATAACTTGGTTCAACATGCTTTCAAAATCCCACAAGAAAAAGGAAGACTCTGTTATATAGCACCATTCACATCCTCGAGGTACCAAAGTGCATCAGATCCAGTGAATCACTTGTTGAAGCGTAGTTACTTGTTTTTGTAGGCAACAGCCAATTTGCATATAGTAATGTCCAAGCGGTAGCGAGATGAATAATCTGTTATGGTGGTGTTGGTTAAGGGAAGAATGTTAACCAAAACACTCGAGAACTCACTGCTCTACTTCAAATATTGGCATGAATCTGTTACATCCATGTGAAGAGGCAGATGGGATCTCAGTTTAACGTCTCATCTGAAAGACGGCAGCTACAACATTGCAGCACTCCCTGAGCACTGCACTGACGCATCAACCCAGATTATGTGCTCAAGTCCTAGAGTGGGATTTGTACCTACAACATTCGGACTTAGAGGCAAGAGTCACTAAGCTCAGATGACACTTAAATAGGACAATAAAGGCACATTAATTTGAAATGTACACTTTTTAAAAAAAAAAAGGATTTCATCCATTAACACTCAGTAGTAATAAAAAGGTCACTAAATTTATCTCTCTTCATAGATTTATTAAAAAAAAACTGTTGGGTAGGAGCATTCAAACTGTATTTTTCAGTTTAACAAACAAAATATTCTTACCGACTAATGGCTATAGTACAGCTGTAAATAAATTAAGGCATTATATTCCATTCAATTTGCTGACTTGTTATTAGCTATTTATCTTCCTTAGGCTTGAATACAAAAATGACCAATCACACCAGCAAATGATTCAACACTGATTGTCTCATCGTGCAATTTAGTTTATAATATCCAATTTACCACATACCACATATTCAGAACTTTAAAAAGGCAGTGATGAAACAACTCTGCACTACTGAAAAATAAAGAACCCAAGCACAAAAAGGGGACACCGTACCCTCAGGATTCATCACAAGGTTACAGTTTAAAAGTGCAAAAGCCTCCTTAAACTCCCACTCTGCCCTTTAAAAAAGCACACTGCAACAAAACTAGGTCCACCTGTTACAATCTGAAATTCTTTCTAATCCTTTTCATCTTTTTCTCACTAGGTGGGGCAACATAAAAATATGCTCCACACTTCTCTCCATGTTCTGTGGGCAGCTCACAGAATTGATCAATGGGCTAGATTTAGTTTGCCTTTTCATGCTGCTTCTATCTTTTGTTTCTGTGTGCCTACCGCCGTTCCTGGTGATTTTTTTTTGGGAGGGGAGGGGTGGGGGAGAAAAGAGACAAACAGGACAGGAAAAGAAAGAGGAAGTCCTGTAGACTGTTGCCACAGTTTTTCACTGACATACTCTGCCTCTTGCATTGCACCACAGGAACTGAGCTGATAAGTCACATGACTAACAAGACTAAAAAGGCACTGCTCAAACCAGGCTTCCTTCAGGCCTAGATCTGATCTAAACACATTGATAAGTAAAAGTTACCATCCAATAGTCTCTGCATCGGTCCAAATGGCAACACAGTGTATATTAATTTTGACAACTATATATATCATAGCTGGTGAATTTAAAACTAGTGTATCAGTGTGATGAAATATTCCATTCACCACTGCCTGTGACTGAGATTGGTTTCAGTGTCATTTCCCTTCCCCCAGACCTCATTGTATTGTGTACTGGAATGTGCTGTATTGTATACTGGAATGTGCTGGAATGTGCTGTGTGTAGGGCTCCGCCCATACCTGGCCCCGTTTGTAAGCTAGCTTCAGTCTGGCCTCAGTCTCCAGAAGGAAGACATCTCTCTCTCTTACGTGTTACTTTCTAAGTTAATAAAAGCCTTGTTTTTGTTCTGCTAACTTCGAGTCTCGGATTTATTGAGGCACATCAATTTTATTAACTTATTTTTCAACACTATGGATCAACTCCTGAAACCCAAACGTTTGGATTTGGATCAACATGCTCCGGACGCATCAGCACGCTTCGGACACTGGTTTGAGTGTATGGAATTCTTCCTGGACAATTCCGCAGCCGTCAAAGACGCTACGGACGCTGCGAGGATGAGACTCAGAATTCTGCGGAATTGGGTAAGCCACCGGGTTTACCCCCTCATCCAAGACGCCGAGACGTACCTGGCCGCCTGCGACATCTTAAAGGCGCATTACCAGCAGCCTACGAATGAGGTGTATGCTAGGCACCTGCTCGCTACCCGCGCACAGCGACCTGGGGAATCGGTGGAGGAGTTCCTAAGCACCCTGAAAATGCTTGGCAAAGACTGCAAGTGCCGAGATGTAAAAGCCGCAGTGTACACTGACGAGCTTGTTCGCGATGCCTTCATCACAGGCCTCAGCTCCACTTACATCCGGCAAAGACTGCTGGAAAAAACGGGGTTGGACCTGAAACAGGCTGCGGACACCGCGCGATCCCTGGATGTGGCCCAGAGAAACTCGGACGCCTACTCTTCAGCCCGCGCCGTCCACGCCGCCACGTGTGCACCGCCATCTTGGAAGGCATCTTCCCCGCCCGACAGCCCGACACCGGCTGGGCCCCGCTCTCCCCCCAGAAGCCCTACGGCAGTCGCGACGTGTCAGGGACCCAACTGCTACTTCTGCGGGCAGCCAAAGCACACCAGAAACCTGTGCCCGGCGAAAGGCACCACTTGCTTTAAGTGCGGTAAGAAGGGGCACTTCGGGAAGGTGTGCAGAGGGAACCCCACCGGAAAACCAACCGCCGGAAAACCCGCCACCGCCGCGTGTGCGCCGTGGGAGCGGCCATCTTGGACGCCATCTTGCCCGACCTCGTGGGGTCCGCCATCTTGTGAGCAGACAGCGTGGACGCCATCTTGTATCGATCAGAGCCCTACAGTGGCATCGGTCACAGTGGACCAGACCAGGCCGCACCCGCTATCCAGATCAATGGTGGACATCGAGGTAAACGGGTGCCAGGTTAAATGCTTAATTGACAGTGGAAGCACGGAGAGCTTTATCCACCCAGAACTGGCACAACAACTCTCCCTAAAGGTGGTCCCTACTCAGGGTACCATCTCTATGGCTGATAAAACCCAGACATCGAGCATTCTGGGTTACTGCACGGTACAATTGTGCGTTAACGGAACTGTATATGATCATTTTAAAGTATTAATCATGAAGAACCTATGTGCGAGCGTGATCTTGGGCCTGGATTTCCAGTGCAACCACCAAAGCATCACGCTCAAGTACGGTGGGTCCCAGCCGCCCCTCACAGTGTGCGGTCTGGCTACCCTGAAGGTAAAGCCGCCTTCGCTATTCGCGAACCTTACCCCTAACTGCCGGCCAATAGCGACCAAAAGCAGGAGGTACAGCTGGGAGGACAGGCGGTTTATCGCGACCGAGGTAGACAGGCTCCTGAAAGAGCGCATTATTGAACGCAGCAACAGCCCGTGGCGCGCCCAAGTGGTAGTGGTAAGGGGTAGCGAGAAGAAACGGATGGTGATCGACTATAGTCAAACGATCAACAGGTACACCCTACTAGACGCCTACCCGCTACCCCGCATATCAGAAATGGTGAACCAAATCGCCCAATACCGGGTGTTCTCCACCATCGACCTCAAGTCAGCGTACCACCAGCTCCCTATCAGACCAGAGGACCGCCCGTACACCGCCTTCGAGGCGAACGGACGCCTCTACCAATTCCTCAGAGTCCCCTTTGGGGTGACGAATGGGGTCTCGGTCTTCCAGAGGGAGATGGACCGCATGGTCGATGACCACCACTTGCAGGCAACCTTCCCCTACCTCGACAACGTCACCATCTGCGGTCACAACCAGCAGGATCACGACTCGAACCTCGAGAGGTTCCTGAAAACCGCACAAAAACTCAACCTCACCTACAACGAGGACAAGTGCGTTTACAACACCACGCGCCTCTGCATACTAGGCAGCGCGGTGGAGAATGGGGAAATCGGGCCAGACCCCGACCGATTGCGCCCCCTACGGGAGCTGCCCCTGCCCAACACTCCCAAAGCCCTGAAAAGGTGCCTGGGGTTATTTTCTTATTACTCCCAATGGGTCCCCAACTACTCCGACAAAGCCCGCCCCCATCCTCTTTCCCGCTCTCTGCTGAGGCCCACGCCGCCTTCAAAAGCATTAAGCAGGATATTGAGCGGGCCACGCTACAGGCAGTGGACGAGAACACTCCATTTCAAGTGGAAAGTGATGCGTCTGACTTCGCCTTGGCGGCCACCCTCAACCAGGCGGGGCGGCCCGTAGCTTTCTTCTCGAGGACCCTCCAAGGGCCCGAGATCAGACACTCCTCCGTGGAAAAGGAGGCCCAAGCCATCGTGGAGGCAGTGCGCCACTGGCGCCACTACCTAGCCGGCAAACGCTTCACCCTACTTACCGACCGGCGGTCGGTAGCGTTCATGTTCAATAATAAACAGAGGGGGAAGATTAAAAATGATAAGATTCTTAGGTGGCGGATCGAGCTCTCCACCTTCGAGTACGACATCATTTACCGGCCAGGGGCCCTTAACGAATCCCCTGACGCCCTCTCACGAGGGATGTGTGCCAGCGCCACCGGGGATCGGCTACAGACCCTCCACAACGACCTCTGCCACCCAGGGGTCACGCGGCTGTTCCACTTCATAAAGTCCCGTAACTTACCCTACTCGATTGAGGAAGTTCGGTCCCTGACCAGGAACTGCCGCACTTGCGCTGAGTGCAAGCCTCGGTCTTACCACCCAGATAGAGCCCACTTAATCAAAGCTACATGGCCCTTTGAGCGGCTCAGCTTAGATTTCAAGGGCCCCCTCCCGTCCGTCGACCGCAATGTTTACTTCCTGAACGTTGTGGACGAATACTCCCGGTTCCCATTCGCCTTCCCCTGCCCAGACATGACCAGCGCCACGGTCATTAAATGCCTCAACAGCCTGTTCTGCCTGTTCGGTATGCTGAGCTACATCCATACGGATAGGGGGGCATCCTTCATGAGTGAAGAGCTACGCCAGTACATGCTGTCCAAGGGGATCGCCACGAGCCGTACCACCAGCTACAACCCCCGGGGTAACGGCCAAGTGGAGCGAGAGAACGGGACAGTATGGAAAGCAGTCACTCTAGCTCTAAGGACCAAGGGCCTCCCTAGCCCCCCCTGGCAGGAAGTCCTCTCGGATGTGCTCCATTCGATACGGTCGCTATTGTGTACGGCCACTAATACCACGCCTCATGAACGAATGTTCGTCTTTCCCCGGAAATCCACCTCAGGCGTATCCATGCCGTCATGGCTCTCCACCCCAGGTCCGATACTCGTGCGAAGGCATGTGAGGGGCCACAAGACGGACCCTCTCGTGGAGCCAGTACACCTACTCCACGCCAACCCCCAATACGCATATGTCCGGCACGCCGACGGAAGGGAGGACACCGTGTCCATAAAAGACGTTGCCCCAGCCGGCATCGACAACAACCACGGCAATAGCGGCAACGACGATCACAGCAACTCTTACCCACCCACTACTCTTTCATCACCCCTGGAAGAACACCGACCAACGGCACCCCCACCAACTACCCCTCCAACAACCCTGGCGGCACCCCCGGCAGAGACCCAGGAGGCTACCGGGGACACCCAGCCAACACCCGCGGCACCGCAACAGCCACGTCGGTCGCAGAGGACTATCAAACCCCCGAACAGACTAAATCTATAGAAGGGGTGAATGTGATGAAATATTCCATTCACCACTGCCTGTGACTGAGATCGGTTTCAGTGTCATTTCCCTTCCCCCAGACCTCATTGTATTGTGTACTGGAATGTGCTGTATTGTATACTGGAATGTGCTGTGTGTAGGGCTCCGCCCATACCTGGCCCCGTTTGTAAGCTAGCTTCAGTCTGGCCTCAGTCTCCAGAAGGAAGACATCTCTCTCTCTTACGTGTTACTTTCTAAGTTAATAAAAGCCTTGTTTTTGTTCTGCTAACTTCGAGTCTCGGAATTATTGAGGCACATCAATCAGGGCTATTACCTCCATTTTGTGATGGTGCCTAGATGAGATCAAGCATTTTCCAACAGGGAAGGTAAATCAGAGAGTTGTCCCTTGCACACATCCTGGCAGAGGGTAAAGCCCTTGGAGCTGGATACCTGCCCATCCTCTCACCCAGGGTGGGATGCGAGGTAAGAGATCCAAGAGGAATATTACTTTATAGAGTAGAAGTTATTTAAGTTATATTGCCTCAATGGGAACAGACTCATCACATTTAACTTACTGTCCTGCCCAATAACAACTTGCATTTATATAGCACCTTAAACATAGCAAACTGTCCCAAGGCACTTAACAAGAGCGTTATCAATAAAAACAATTACACAGCAGGAGATATCAGGACAGATGACCAAAAGCTTGGTCAGAGGCAGGTTTTAATAAGCATCTTAAAGGAGAAGAGAGGGGTAGAGAGGTGGAGAGGTTTAGTAAGAGAATTCCAGAGCTTAGGGCCTAGGCAGCTGGAGGCACAGCCACCAATGGTGGAGCGATTAAAATCGGGGATGCACAAGGTGCCAGAATTAAGAGGAGCACAGAGATCTCAAAGGCTTATAAGGCTGGAGGAGATTACAGAGATAGGGAGGGGCCATGGAGGGATTTGAAAACAAATGAGAATTTTAAAATTGAGACGGTTGGACCAGGAACCAATGTAGGTCAGCAAGCACAGGGGTGATGGGTGAGTGGGATGTGGTGCAAGTTAAGATACGGGGAACAGAGTTTTGGATGAGCACAAGTTTATGTAGGGTGGGAGATGGGAGGCCAGCCAGGAGAGCATTGGAATCGTAAAGTCTAGAGGTAACAAAGGCATGGAGGAGGGTTTCAGCAACAGATGAGCTGAGGCAGGGTCAGGCGCTGTTACAGAGGTGGATGTCGGCAGTCTTGGTGATGAAGCAAATGTGGTCAGAAGCTCATCTTGGGGTCAAACACAACACCAAGGTTGCGAACGGTCTGGCTCAGCTTCAGTTATAGAATCATAGAATAGTACAGCACAGGAGGCCTGGTTCCAGGGACAGGGATGGAAACGGTGGTCAGGGAACGGAGTTTGAGGCGGGGACCAAAGACAATCACTTCAGTCTCCCCAATATTTAGTTGGAGGAAATTTCTGCTCATCCAATACTAGATGTTGGACAAGCAGTGTGACAGAGACAGTGGACCGTTCAAGAGAGTTGGTGGTGAGAGAGAGAGCAGAGTGTCGTCAGTGTACATATGGAAACTGACGCTGTGTTTTTGGATGATGTCGCCGAGGAATGTGTTGATATCGGATGCTAGAAACAGGAAAATTACACCACCAGGGACAATCACCGCACCCGTTGCATTAACTACTTAACTGCCGATCAAGTCATGCTTAAAAATGTTTTTAAAGCAGGGAACCTGGGAAGATCCATATGAAGTAATGGACAAATTGGGAGAAACAAACCTTAAATTGGCCATTCAGAAACGAGGGAAGAAACCGTAACATGTGCGGTATCATGGAGATCAGTGTAAACTGTACAAGAGGTCAGATAACTGGATGGAAAATAAATGCTGCATTTGATTTTATTTCAACAGGAACAGGCATTGTATTACTACTGATCCCTACCAGTGCGAATCAACAACCGGAGAGAATATGGAACTGTGTAACATGCCCGGTCGATCCGGATGGAACCAGTAATGAAAGCATCTGGAGGGTGCAAGTATCAGAAGATGGGTTACGAATACAATCTTGTTGTATGGGAAATAATACTTCTGGTGTAACTGTGTGGGTTTGGGAGTGGGGAGGGGGATATCCGTGGAGAGCGATGTAAGGAAATGATCAGAGATTGCCTTATTTATAATAGTCACGATGGGAGTAGCGAGGCCATGTGAGATGGTGAGATCGAGGGGACATCCATGAATATGGGTAGGAAAGTTTAAATGGAGGGAGAGATTTGGGGAGGAAAGAAGGGCAGTAAACTCAGAGGAGAGATAGAGGTTGAAATCAGTGAGGATGAGGAGGAAAGCAGAGAAGATATCCGAGTGAGAAACTTGGCATGATACTTGGGTGAGCAGTACAGAACAAGGATTTTAAATGAGGTGCGCGAGGGGTGGAACAAGGCGAGATGCAAGTTGCCAGAGGAGTAGAGAGACAGGCCAAGGTGTGATTTAGAGATAAGGGCTACAACCACCATCACGGCGGTATGAGCGGGGCAAGTGGTGGAAGGTAGTAGCAGTTACAGCTGACAGATCGGTTTGCGATTGCCCAGTCTAATGGTATTTCACTCAAGTGACTCAGTCATGTTGCCTAAATGGAATGACAGGATCTGGCTATCTCACTAAACCAGCAAACAGTTTCATAAGGTATCACTAAGGGAAAGAGATTTTCAGCAGGTCCTTGCATAAATATATTGTATCCTATCAATCCATATGTCAAATGTTCTATAAAAAGCATAGTACAGTACTTGAAAGATAGGAGGACCATAAGCTGTGAAAAGCAGCTGGAACAATTTTGAAATGCAAAGGGAAATAAAATAAGTGCATAATAAGCACAAGTAAAATCAATGTTAGGTGGAGTAATAGATTTCCCCTCCATGGTGTGACTGAAGACTGTCAGCTGTGGTTCAGTGGGTAGCGTGCTCACCTTTGAGTCAGAAGGTTGTGGGTTCAAGTCCCACTCCAAAGACTTGAGCACAAAAATCTAGGCTGATACACCAGTGCAGGACTGAGGGAGTGCTGTACTGTCGGAGGTGCCATTTTTCAAATGAGACATTAAACCAAAGCCCTGTCTGCTCTCAGGTGGATGTAAAAGATCACTATTTCGAAGAGGAGCAGGGGAGTTATCCCCGGTGTCCTGGTCAATATTTATCCCTCAAACAACATAACTTACAAAGAACAGATTATCTGGTCAGTATCACATTGCTGTTTGTGCGAGCTTGCTGTGTGTAAAGTCCGCGCCTCAATAATACACGGACTTCGGGAGAACAGTTTAACAGGTACTTCACTGAACAGGAGGGCAACGTCAGACTAAAATACAGAAGCCTGCTAGGGCCTTTTATACAGGGGTGGTCACTGCCGGTACTGCAGTCTAAAACCAGTTCTTCCCTTAAAAAGGTACATACACAACAATTCCTCCCCTTTTAGATAAACAGTACATAACATTCATTTAACAACTAAATAATAACTAATTACAACTTTCTGGATATTATATACATATAATAATTTCTGTGTTTCCTTGCCGTTATATTTAACTGGCACCCTTATTTTTCCTCTGGGGTAGACTTTTTGCCCCGTGTATGTCTTCAATACAATGGACGTGTCCTTTAAGGGTATGTGTGAGAATAGCCGCTCATAGTCTCGTCGATTCATGACAGTTAGGGCTGATCCTGTGTCCAATTCGATCTTTACTGGGGACCCTGCTATCGTGAGGGTGACCCAAATGGTTCGGTGATCCTCCTTTGCGACCACGTTGTGTAACTTTAGACAACTTAGTGTCCTGCTCCCGGAGTCCTTATCACTCTCCTGATCTTCCGAACTACTGTCTGTCAATTTCTTTACTTTCCTGTACTGTTCCTTAGTAGTTCTTGTCGTGTTGGTTTTCTTTCCTGACCTGCAGACTCTTGCTATATGTCCCATTTTTCCGCATTGCCTGCATACTTTGTCCTTAAACCAGCAGTCCTTCTGCTCATGGGTTGTTCTGCCGCAGCGCTAGCACCTTTCTGCTCCATACGCCATTTCGTTAGCGCTGTATTCTTGTGGTTTCTGTTGTATTTCCGCAGCTCCCAGTGCTGCTGCTTCGTAGGATACTGCCACGCTGAAAGCCTGTTCTAGCGTCAGGTCCTTTTTTGAAAGTAGTCATTTCTGGGTTCCTTCACTCTGGAGCCCGCAGACAAACTTATCCCTTAAGGTGTCTGCCAGTCCTGCTCCGAACTGGCAGTGCTTCGATAACTTGCGTAGTTCCGTAAGATAGTCAGCATTGCTCTCATCTTTGTGCTGGTTTCTTTTATGGAACTTGAATCTTTCTGCAATCAGCAGCGGTGTAGGGTTTAGGTGTTCCTGTAAGATATTAACAATCTCCTCAAAACTTTTCTCCATTGGTTTAGCTGGGGTAATTAAATTCCGCAATAGGCCGTACGTACTCGCGCCCATCAAATTCAATAATACTGACACCCTCTTTCCATCGGCCACCTCATTTGCCTTGCAGTACACTTCAATTCTTTCCACATACGTGGGCCAGTCTTCTACCTCGTTGTCGAAAGCAATGATACTGCCACTTTTCGGCATCTTGGGTGATTTAAAATGGCGCCTCCCGCACTTTTTCTTCTTCCCCAATGGAATAAAATGGCGCCTCCCGCGCTTTTCCTTCTTCCCCAACAGAATGAAATGGCGCCTCCCGCGCTTTTCCTTCTTCCCCTTGCTGCCACGCTGCTCCTAGCGTTCTACAGGGTAATGGCAGCGACCCGCGGCTTCGGCGCATCTCGCTTTCCTTCCCCCCGTTTATTTTCTCTCCGCTGCCCGGTTCTTGAGCACCGACCGCGCTCTGTGCGCTCCATCCTCTCGTTTTCTTTTCCCGGCAACGCTGCGCGGCCCGTTTTGTAGAGCCGCTTGATCGAGCTTGAGCCCGCCGCAGTCCGGAAGGGTCAGCGCACTACCTGCTACCAGCACGATTTGCTGGAACACCTTAACTGGGGAGCCAAGCACAGCTCTCCACAGTCTCTCCCGCAATTCTCCGAACACCGATGAATTCTTTGGGCGGTTGCCCGCGGTCGACGCCCGTTGCTCAGACTACGACCTCCAAGAAACCTCCTCTCAGGGCGAGATCCCCGTGAGATGATGCCACACTGCAGGTGAGTTCGAACTTACTCGTCGCCACTGTAAAGTCCGCGCCTCAATAATACACGGACTTCGGGAGAACAGTTTAACAGGTACTTTACTGAACAGGAGGGCAACGTCAGACTGAAATACAGAAGCCTGCTAGGGCCTTTTATACAGGGGTGGTCACTGCCGGTACTGCAGTCTAAAACCAATTCTTCCCTTAAAGGTACATACACAACACTGTGCACAAATTGGCTCTCCGTTTCCTACATTACAACAGTGACTACACTTCAAAAAGTACTTCATTGGCTGTAAAGCGCTTTGAGAAAGGCGCTATATAAATACAAGTCTGTCTTTTTCTTTTTTCCACTGCCAGCCCCTTACTACTGCAGGCATCTTTATAAGCTGAGATCTTAGTTATACTGTGACAATAATAACTTGTGTTTTACAAGCAAAATATCCTTGGCTCAGGAGCCTATAAACAACTGGAATGAGTAAAGGCAGTCAGTTAACTGAACTATTTCTTCAGGGAGGCATCAGCTGTACTGCCATGTGTGCTCCAAATAAGGAGCAATGGACTATGCAAAAAAGTCATTATAAAAGTACAAAGAGAAATGTTTTTTCTCTACCGTTGAGGCTTTTAATACTGTACTAGCTTCTCCTGATGTTGCAGAAATAAAAAATTGTAATGATTTTAAGTATACTTTTGATCTACTGCTAAATCAGAAGTCCACTTGAAGAAATGTGTCTTGTTTTAAAGCAAAATAAATACAAATATATTTAATTTTGCATTTAATCTCATTTATAATGTATCAACTTTCTTTTGGTTAATGCAGTAACTCAACATTAAGCAGTTTACAGATCAGTGCAGATTCTGAAGCTTTAAACATCAGACTTAAAAGTAATATTTCACCATACAAGAGGGATCATGTCAAATTTGCATAATCAGCATTTCTATACGACAATTGTTAAGCTAAAGTACTTCAACCTTTACAGGTAACAAACTGTACACCAATTCAGCATCTATATTTCAAACATAACTGTACATGAGACCAGCTATAAACATATCTTCAAACATATAAAAAAAAGGACAGACAACTAACTTATGGTCAGTGTGGAACATGGTCAGACACTGATTGTCATCTTTGAAAAGTATCTTATTTCTTTAAAATCTGAGCTTTGGCTCTGTTAATTTTTTCCACAATTAACTGATCAGTAGCTGGTGTACACTTTGAAAGAATAGTGTTCAGCTCGCTTTCATTCTTGCGTTCTGTTGCAGTTTCCACAGCTTGATCTAGGTCTCTGTGTCAAAGAGACAGAACAAAGATAAAACAGATTAGAACTACACCTGGAGCACAATTCAGAATGTAACACACAGACCAAAATCACATTAGTTTAAAAGATAAGAATAAGTGCTGAAATAAAAACTGAAAATGCTTGAATTGAATTGCATAGCAGTTTGGTCAGTTACTGTAAGAAAAAAACTTTGGTTAATATTTTTACATAGGCTATACGGCACAGAAACAGGCCATTTTCGGTATCTTCAATAGAACTTTGGTGAAGGGTATCACTTCAAAATATTGTCTGATAAAATCCATAATGAAATTTCAGGTGGAATATCTATGTCTACATCTTTTTAAAATATGTTACATCTGTATGTTCTTCCTATCTACAAAACCAGATTTTCTGCTGTCACATTTTTGTGTCAACTTTTTACCATTAGAAATTCCTGTGTCTATATTTATAATGAGTTTTGCCGATTTAATTATGTCGCTCTGTAACTTAGGCTAAAGTAGCCTAAGATTGAGAGTTCAAATCCCACTGTGGCAGGTTGAGAAACGGATTCAATAAATCTAGTAATTTGTGGGCTGGCAGCAGATAAAATGACATGAAAGTTGCTAGATTGTTGTAAAAACCCAACTGGTTCGCTATTGGCATTCATGGAAAGGACCCGTTACCCTTACCTGGTGTGGCTACAGTGCTACATTATGCGATTGACTTTTAATGCCCTCAGGGAAAATAGAGATGGGCAATAAATACCGTCTTACCAGTGTTGCTCACATCCATAACAAAAAAAACTTGCCACTTTTCCTCATAAATTGATCAAGAAGCTTTCTGAAAATAATTCTTCTGAATGTTTTTGATCCACCAATTTTTAATTCATAACTGAAATTTCTAATGTCCAAAAGGGTCAAACAAAATAAACATTCAACAAAATTACATATTTCACAATAACATGATTAAATTTATCCATTGAATTCACTTTTGTTCACTTTTGTGCTTTAAAAAAAAAAATGTTTTCACACTTGAAGGGCTCAGCTGCTCCCAAAAGCCTAAACTTGGACTTGATATTTTAGAGAAGAGCCAAGTAAGATGCTATGAACTAAATTTGGATTCTGCACTCTGAGCATAGTTATAGTCATAGTCATAGAGGCCCTTCGGCCCATCATGTCTGCGCCGGCCATCAAGCCCTGTCTATTCTAATCCCATTTTCCAGCACTTGGTCCATTGCCTTGTATGCTATGGCGTTTCAAGTGCTCATCTAAATGCTTCTTGAATGTTATGGGGGTTCCTGCCTCTACCACCCTTTCAGGCAGTGAGTTCCAGATTCCAACCACCCTCTGGGTGAAAAAGTTTTTCCTCAAATCCCCTCTAAACCTCCTGCCCCTTACTTTGAAACTATGCCCCCTGGTTATTGACCCCTCTACTAGGGGGAAAAGTTCCTTTCTACCTACGCCCCTCATAATTTTGTACACCTCAATCAGGTCCCCCCTCAGCCTTCTCTGCTCTAAGGAAAACAACCCCAGCCTGTCCAGTCTCACTTCATAGCTGAAGTGCTCCAGCCCAGGTAACATCCTGGTGAATCTCCTCTGCACCCTCTCCAATGTAATCACATCCTTCCTATATTGGGCGGCCAGAATTGCACACAGTATTCCAGCTGTGGCCTAACTAGCGTTTTGTACAGCTCCATCATAACCTCCCCGCTCTTATATTCTATGCCTCGGCTAATGAAGGCAAGTATCCCATATGCCTTTTTAACCACCTTATCTACCTGTCCCGCTGCCTTCAGGGATCTATGTACATGCACACGAAGGTCCCTCTGATCCTCTGTCCTTCCTAGGGTCCTACCATTCATTGTGTATTCCCTTGCCTTGTTAGTCCTCCCAAAATGCAACACCTCACACTTTTCAGGGTTAACTTCCATTTGCCACTGTTCTGCCCATCTAACCAACCCGTCTATATCGTCCTGTAGCCTGAGGCTTCCCTCCTCGCTATTTACCACTCCACCAATTTTCGTGTCATCTGCGAACTTACTGATCAGACCTCCTACATTCATATCTAAATCGTTAATGTACACTACAAACAGCAAAGGACCCAGCACCGATCCCTGCGGTACACCACTGGACACAGGCTACCAGTCACAAAAACAACCTTCGACCATCACCCTCTGCCTCCTGCCACTAAGCCAATTTTGGATCCAATGTGCCAAATTGCCCTGGATCCCATGGGCTCTTACCTTCTTGACCAATCTCCCATGCGGGACTTTGTCAAAAGCCTTACTGAAGTCCATGTAGACTACATCAACTGCACTACCCTCATCCACACACCTAGTCACCCCCTTGAAAAATTCAGTCAAATTGGTTAGCATGTGCTGTGTACCAAAATACCCAGGATGCGCAAGTACTGTTCAGTTAGCTGTACTGATGGGATATTTTTCTTTAACTTCTAAAAATTTCTACTCAGTTATTTTTCAAAATTATTTGAAAAGAAAAATGGCAAATGTCGGAAGCTTTCCAATCATAGAATCTTACAGCACAGAAGGACACGATTCGCCCAACATGACTGTGCAGGACCCTTAAAAGAGCTATCCAATTAGACCCACTCCCCTGCTCTTTACCCATAGCTCTGCAAATCTTTCCTTTTCAAGTATTTATCCAATTTCCTTTTGAAAGTTACTACTGAATCTGCAACTACTGAATCATGTTTAATTTATATTAAGGTTTTGTTTAAGTCTGTGTGAACAAAAGTAAAAATTAAGTTACTGATTACACACTTGTGGTTTTTGTTTTGAATTCTATAAACTTCATTAAGCTGAAATGGGGGGGGGGGGAGATAGAGGGTTAGAGAGAGAGAGAGAGAGACAGAAAGGAACAGAAACGGGTTCTAGCTGTACATGGAAAACAGAGGCCTAGAAATTCGGTATAGCCATGTTTGGGGCACTAGTCCTGGCGATGCGCAAAGTTTAGCGCCACCTAGCGCGATATTGGGTTGCAGCGCCCCTAAAGGTGATTGCGGTGCTAAATCAGGCGCTGCACGCTACTCTTAAGGCGCTAACCCGGCGGCGCAACCCAATTTTGCGGCGGCGGGGCGCAGCGAGGGTGCTGTCAATAATCACTTTCCCTGAGACACACTGGCGCCGGCCAGCTCTTAAAGGGGCAGGTCAATTGGCATCACCAGACACACTCACTGCCTTGTAGGCCTTCAAAGCGGTGGGAGCCTACCTGTGGCGCACCAGCCTAGCAAGACATGGAAAGGGTGAGGCAGAGGGCGGAATGCCTCACTGATGGGGCATTGGATGCTTTGGTTGGCGCAGTGGAATCAAGGCCAAGGAAGATGGTCGGAATGTGATTTATGTTTTGGACAGTCTCCCGGGTGTGAGAGGCAGTTAGTGTCAGTGTATTAGTTTTGCTTTCTGTTGCCATAGCTTTCTCATGTTTGAAGGAACCACATTTTGTGTAATGAAACACTTTCTTCATTTACAATGGCCATGCCTTCTATTTACATGCATCTTGCCCTTCACAGGCTTGGGGGTATCAGACCGGTTCCATTCCTGTTCTTGGAATGGCAGCAAGCATTCCATGAGAGGGGCCGAGAAGCTACTTCTGATCAGCCTCTGACGCGCAGCCTGAGAAGAACCGCTCGCGTAGAAGTTCAGGCCAGCAGGCATCTTCTCAGCCACCGACAGAGATGTCCTGCACCTTATCTGAGGCTGCAGATCTGGCTGAAGCAGCTGGTACAGCTCAGTCACCACCTCCTTTCTAAATCGCAGCCTTCGGACACACTGCTCCTCCGGCATGTTCATGTAGGAAAACTGCTGTCGGAAAACCCTGCCAGCGTAAGGTCTGCTGTGGCGACGTCTGTTGGCCCTCCTCCGTCTGGCCACGCCCGCCCCCCTCTCCCAGCGTCTCAGTGCGCTTTCCAGATGATTCAGCAGCAGGACGTTCCCCTCCAATGCAGCCCCCATAATAAGTGCCCACAGGAAGGTTCCCCGTTGTCAAGGCTCACCAACAGCAAGGTGATGGTCAGAAGGCTGAAGATCGTCTGCCTGCGCTGGCTCAGTGGTCAAATGGCTCTCAGTGTGCAGCTCAGCAACTCTTTGTAGCTCTCGAGGAAGTTGTGCTCCAAAAATGGCTGCCGCTTTTAAACCACACCAGTCCCCTTTAAATAACGCTCCTCCAGCCCGAGAACGACTTGGTAAGGTCCAGGTAAGCTGTCACTATTAGCGCCAGGCGCTACGGAGGGGGGCGCCACTGAATTTCCGGTCCGGGGCGCCCAAAAGGCGTTGCACACTCAAATGACGTCATAATCAGCCTGTGCCCATGAGCGGGCGCTAAGATTTAGCTCCTTGTGCCCAATGCATGGTCAATATGGGGCGAGGCACTAGGCGCCTTGCGCCCGCCCGGAAATTGGCTGGCGCCCCACTTCTCTGTCTCTTTAGGCATTAATCGGTGGCGCTAACAACCGAATTTCTCCCCCAGAGTCTTCAGAAGGAGGGAAAAAGAAATTAAAACATATCTTCAAATAGGTAGGAATATCTTTAATGTTCAAATGTTACCTACCACAGGCAGTGTGAGAGAGTACTTTATATTGAAGATCCTCTTCTATATATCCTATATTATATTTATACTGACCCTTCAATGTAGCAAAATGTACCAAAGTACGTCACAGCTTGAGGTCAGACCAGAATGGAATTAAGATTGTAAGGGGAAATGACCAAAAGTGCAGTCAATGAGTTAGGTTTTAAGGAGGCTTTTGAAGGTGGGAGAAAGCTGTAACAAAGGAGAGGGGATTGTGGATAGTTCCATTAAGTTTGGATTCCTAAATATTGCCATAAACTTCTTTCTACTTACCCAACCATTATATATCCTTTCACTTTCTGCTCTGGGCTGACTTTCACTACGTATTTCTTAGCCTCATACTTGTTACGATGCTTTACGCAGATTTCAACAAAAGGCTGGTAAATGGAAAAAAGAAACAAAGCTTTAAAACACTTAAAAGAACAATTCCGGTAATCATCAAGTATGAAAACACACTATGTAGTGTTCCGGATCACAGAACTCATACCATATACCCGATCGGGGACTTTTTGCTCTTAGAAAATTTTTCAAGTTCCTCCCAGTCTTCTTTCTTTGCCAGTGCAGCAATCTTCAGCCACCAAAACCTGAATGCCACAAAAAAAGCTGTTACCCTTCAAGGTGATTAGGTTTTTTATACTCAGATGTCCAAAATAATCACTTTTAAGTATGCTGTTTGCTTTCAGAGCTGAAAGATACGGTGGCATCTCCTAACTGCAAATCACCCTCAGTCCTTTCCTGCTTAACAAAATCAAAATCCATCATCGCCATGCATGCTGTATCAAAACAGAGACACTGCAATTATTTAGAAATGAATCTCCCGTTTAAATAGCTAATCCAAAAAATCAGTATTCCTTAGATTGTGCCCATTCTTAACTTTGTATCAGTATTGTTTCTCAAAACCAGTTAAAATTACAAACTGTTTTCCCCATTTCTGGCAATGATTTAAAACATGCACTACTTTTTTCCTCAAGTTTATTATTTTTTCTATTGTGGCCCCTGAATTATCAAAAATCTGCATCACACTATTTAACAGCTGAAACATTAAGTAAAATTTGTTGCAAATAACATTTTAAAATAAAAAAATTTAGGAAGTGGTTTATTACAGCATGATGCAACAGTACTGAAGGACACTGGTCCAATACTTGACCGAGTGTGGCATCAAGGAGCCCAGTAAAACTGAAGTCAATGGGAATCGGGGGGAAAACTCTCCACTGGCTGGAGTCATACCTAGCACAAAGGACGATAGTTGTAGTTGTTGGAGGCCAATCATCACAGCCTCAGGACATCGCTGCAGGAGTTTCCTCAGGGCAGTGTCCTAGGCTCAACCATCTTCAGCTGCTTCATCAATGACCTTCCCTCCATCATAAGGTCAGACATGAGGATGTTTGCTTATGATTGCAGTGTTCAGTTCCATTCACAACGCCTCAGATAATGAAGCAGTCCATGCTTGCATGCAGCAAGACCTGGACGACGTTCAGGCTTGGGCTGATCAGCGGCCAGCAACATTCGCGCCACACACAAGTGCCAGGCAATGACTATCTCCAACAAGCGAGAGTCTAACCACCGCCCCATGACATTCAACAGCATTACCATCGCCGAATCCCCCACCATCAACATCCTGGGGGTCACTATTGACCAGAAACTCAACTGGACCAGCCACATAAATACTGTGGCTAGAAGAGCAGGTCAGGGGCTGGGTATTCTGCAGCAAGTGTCACACCTCCTAACTTCCCAAAGCCTTTCCACCATCTACAAGGCACAAGTCAGGAGTGTGATGGAATACTCTTCACTTGCTTGGATAAGTACAGCTCCAACAATACTCAAGAAGCTCGGCACCATCGAGAACAAAGCAGCCCGCTTGATTGGCACCCCATCCACCACCTTAAACATTCACTCCCTCCACCACCGGCGTACCGTGGCTGCAGTGTGTACCATCTACAAGATGCACTGCAGCAATTTGCCAAAGCTTCTTCGGCAGCACCTCCCAAACCTAGACCTATACCACTTAGAAGGACAAGGGCAGCAGGCGCATGGGAACACCATTACCTCCAAGTTACACACCATCCTGACTTAGAAGTATATCGCCGTTCCTTCATCATCGCTGGGTCAAAATCCTGGAACTCCATCCCCAACAGCACTGTGGGAGTACCTTCACCACACTGACTGCAGCGGTTCAAGGCGGCGGCTCACCATCACCTTCTCGAGGGCAATAAGGGATGGGCAATAACTGCTGGCCTTGCCAGCGACGCCCACATCCCAGGAATGAATTTTTTAAAATTTCAGCCTTACTGCTTTGTGGATGCACCAGGTAGAAGTCAGGTTTCTCTTCACAAGGTGAAGGAGAAAGCATAAACAGAACATACCTGTGCTGTGGTGTGCCTTCTAGGCTGCAGTTATTGGGGCTCTGATTTCCATTACCCACCATGGGGTCCCTCCATTATGGTAGGCACTTGAGCTTCCCCTGGAGTGCTATGTATAGCCACCTTACAATCCTCATTTTACACTTGTTAGCCTGAAATGCCAGTTATACTTCCAACTGTCTTTTTACTTAAAATGACAAAAAAGGACTGATTTAATCACTACATAAATTGCTAGAGATCTAAATGAACGATTTCAATGGGAACACAAATGTTTTGATCTTACCTTTTGTCAGGAATTTTAAAGTCTTTGTAAAGCTGCTCAGCTTGTTTGTGCTTGCTTTCCAGTAATAGTCTGTAAACAGTGTCATGTAAGGAGCAATCTAGGTATGTTTTGCCAGATTCTTTCTGCAAGCGAAACTGATATCGCAGCAATTTTATCTGTTCTTCTGTGATCTAGAATTTGATAAAGTGAGAAGGCAGTTTAAATACATGACTGGGTTGCTATTTACAATTGTCTCAAAACAAGGAGACTTCCTCTGCATATTAATTCTGCAAAACCTTTTGTTTTTCCAATGTTCTCGCCTCCTTTTCTGAAGGCTCTGACCCCGGCTGGGATATTGTTCCATGCAGGCCTCGGGTTTCTCCTCCAGGTGGTTATTTTTCATGCATAAACATAGGCAGTGAGTGCTGATAGGCAGTTCAACTATAGAGGACATCCAACTCAACCAAAACGCACACATTCCAGGACAGGTCACGGATTAGCAATCCGCAGCAAGTACCTTGGCTAGTTTTTCTCCCTGGTCTGAAGACATCAAGGCCTATTGCAGCTTCCCAACTGCTGTCCAAACCCAAGTTTTGATTATCTGGTCATTATCACATTGCTGTTTGTGGGACCTTGCTGTGCGCAAATTGGCGGCCACGTTTCCTACATTACAGCAGTGACTCTGCTTCAAAAGTACGTCATTGGCTGTAAAGCGCTTTGGGATATCCTGAGGTCATGAAAGGCGCTATATAAATGCAAGTCTTTCTTTCTTTACAATCATACCATGCACTACATTTACCCAGAAAGCCACAGGTAGGTGGGGGGGGGGGGGGGGGGTAAGAGAAAGAAGGGAAGTTTAGTTTACTAAAATTGTCTTACTGTATTATTCAACTTGTGAAACACCAAGGAATGTATCAGAATGTAGGAATTGTGCACAACATACAATACAATTTAGAGTAGATTATGGAGTACTTTTCATTAGCAGTAGCTTTTCACTAGGGCATTTTGATTATACTGCACATTGGTTATGATTACCCTCATAACCAATCAGCCTTCTGCCACTTGCTGTTCAGGCAATGCACATATGAAAAATGGACACTTGGGTGATATCCTGGAGGGCCCCTTGTGGAACCATATCTCAGTATGAGCCCCTGCATTTAGGAGGGGAGGGGAAAAGATTATAGTGGCGGAAAACATTAGACACAACTTTACTGAAGATGCTCTGAAGGATAGTGTTGTAGCGCTGCAAGTTCTCTGCAACAGTCTGATGTTCAGCTGAGTCTGTCTTGGGGAATAGTGCCACAAAATACTGAAAAACAGCCAGCAGATATCTTGGGACAGTTATCTGGTTTCTGAAAAGGATTCCTCTTTACCTTCCTTTCTAAAGAATTCTCAACAACAACCACATTTAACGTGTGTACATAAGCTGATGCTGCGAAGCTTACAAGTAAATTCCGAGGTATGCGGCTCAACATCTTCACGCACGCGGCAAGAAACTAAACACGACATTGAAGAATTCCAGCCAACACTTCGAAACGTCAAATTCTGAAGATACTTGAATGGATGCCAGATTTTTGTAATTATACTTAAAATATTTTAATGATGACGCTGTGGCGGAGCCACCAGGGGATTCAGGACAATTGTTTATAATTCCTTTAACAGCAATGTAGTGCAACCGGGGGCTGCACCTTTAATGTATCTGTTAACTTTCCTTTACTCCGCGTGATGACGTCATGCCGCCCGTCACGTGATTCCCCCAACGGCAGGAAGAACGTGATGACGTCAGTGCTCGGAACCTTCTAGCAGTTCTAGAGAGGCTTTCAACCAGACCAGACCTATTTGCATTGTATCCAGCAGTTTACTGTCTAACTTCGTTTGTTCATTAAATTTTATTGTTTTTGATTCTCTGCGTCGATCTCAATTCTTCAGCTAGGAACCTCCGTTCCTACATTGGTGACCCTGATTTCTTCGAACAATTTTCGTTGAAGTTACATTATGGACACAAATGCCGTCACCCTCAAACTGCCGCAATTTTGGGAGCAACAACCAGCTGCGTGGTTTTTCCAGGCAGAAGCCCAATTTGCAATCCGGGGAGTAGCGGATTCGACCCGTTATTATTACGTGGTCTCCGCCCTCGACAGCGCCACGGCCTCGCGGGTCGTCAGCCTTCTCGGGAGTCCTCCGGACGATGACAAGTACGAAGCTTTAAAAACACGGTTACTGCAGGTTTTCGGTCTGTCCAAGTCGGAGCGCGCTCGCAGACTTATCTCCATGCCCGGCCTCGGGGACTCAAAGCCATCAGAGCTCATGAGCCAGATGCTCACGCTCTTGGGCTCGGAATCGAAATGTTCTCTGTTCCGGGAGTTGTTTCTCTGCCAGTTGCCAGAGCCAGTACAGGCGGCCTTGGCCAATTCCGAGATCACGGACTGTGCTGAACTCGCTGCAGAAGCGGATAAAATTTTCACCGTCACACAACAATGTTGTGCAGCCACGAGGCACCCATCCCCCACAAGAG
This sequence comes from Somniosus microcephalus, assembly GCF_052327205.1. Lineage (NCBI taxonomy): Eukaryota > Metazoa > Chordata > Chondrichthyes > Squaliformes > Somniosidae > Somniosus > Somniosus microcephalus. The sequence goes on along the minus strand of NC_140990.1, from coordinate 208,562,305 downwards.
CGAAGCCGACTCCTCCGCCAGCAGGCTGGAGTGCATACCACGCTCGTTTTGGCGCGAAAGCCCGATGCTGCCGTCCTCCCTGCAGTTTTTCCCCCCCAAAAAAACCTACCTCAAACCAGCGGTTTCTGAGAAGGTCGACAGGGCCTGAGGGACACGCCAGAGTTGCGATGGCCGTCGGTTCTGCAGGGAAACTCCTTTGTATCACAGACTCCCTGTCAGGTCGACATTTTCTCTGATATTGGCTCCCAGTGCAGTATCCTACCAGCGTCGAAGCTCGATCTTCAATCCGGCGGTCACGGTCCCTCCCTCGAGGCAGCCAATGGTGAGGCCATCCGCACGTTCGGAAAGCGTAGGGTCCAGTTGCGTTTTGGCGGCCAGCATTTCGTTTGGGAGTTCATCACGGCGGAAGTCTCACTGGCCATCCTAGGGGCAGATTTTTTTTGCGCCAATGGTTTTCTCGTCGACGTCCGGCACTGCCGGTTAATCAACGCGGCCACCTTTCATTCGGTCCCCTGCCACTGCAGCACAGCTGTGTCTTGGTCAGTTGCCTGTGCAGTCCCATCTCCAGATGAGTTCTCTCGTCTTCTCGGTGAGTTTCCGGAGCTCACCAGGCCCACTTTTTCTTCTTCAGTCGCGAGGCACGGCGTGGCGCACCACATTACCACGACAGGATCCCCAGTTTATGCACGGGCTCGAAGGCTGGAACCCGGTAAACTCACAGCCGCAAAGGTGGAGTTCCATACCATGGAGTGCCTGGGAATTATTCGACGATCGAATAGTCCTTGGTCTTCACCATTACACATCGTTCCTAAACCAGGCGGCGGATGGCGACCATGCGGCGACTACAGACGCCTGAACGAAGCTACTACTCCAGATCGGTACCCGATTCCTCACATACAGGATTTTTCGGCCCACCTGGCAGGGAATTTCATCTTTTCCAAAGTAGACCTTGTCCGAGGATATCATCAAGTGCCCGTTCATCCTCAGGACGTCCCCAAAACCGCTGTCATCACGCCTTTCGGGCGCCGAGTTCCTTCGTATGCCGTTTGGGTTGAAGAACGCAGCGCAAGCCTTCCAGCATCTGATGGATTCTGTGTTGCGTGATCTGCCGTTCATCTTCGTCTACCTCGATTACATCCTCATCGCCAGTACCAGCAAGAAAGAGCACATTACGCACTTGCGTGCCCTTTTTTCTCGTCTCAGCCAGCATGGCCTTATTATCAACCCGGCCAAGTGCCAGTTTGGCTTACAAAGCATTGATTTTCTGGGACACAGAATCACCTCAGAAGGCGCCGTTCCGCTGGCTACGAAGGTGGAGGCAGTTACCTCGTTCCCGCGTCCTCAGACCTTCAGGGCTCTCCAGGAATTCCTGGGGATGGTCAATTTTTTTTCATCGTTTCGTCCCCAAGGCGGCCCCGTTAATGCAACCGTTGTACGAGGCTCTAAAAGGTAAATTGGGTAAAGACCCCATCGGCTGGACACCCCAGATGGACCAGGCGTTCCTCAACACTAAGGACGCTTTGGCTGATGGGACCATGTTAGCACATCCTCTTCCAGGTGTAATCATCGCCCTTACCACAGATGCATCTGACTATGCCATCGGGGCAGTGCAGGAGCAATTGGTCAACGGCACGTGGCAACCACTGGCTTTCTTCAGCCGCCAACTGCGAAAAATGAACGCAAATACAGTACCTTTGATAGGGAGTTGTTGGCACTTTTCCTGGCCATCCGCCATTTTCGCTTCTTACCGGAAGGACGCCCATTCACGGCCAAGACAGCGGAACCATGGTCGGCTCAGCAACGACGTCATCTTACGTTCAGATCAGAATTTACAACCGACATACAACATGTGTCTGGCAAGGACAACCTGGTGGCGGATTGTCTCTCCCGCGCCCCGGTCCATGCAGTCCACCTGGGAATCGACTATGTTGGTTTGGCAGAAGAACAGATGGCAGACCCTGAAGTGCAGGCATACCGGACCACACCTTCCAGTTTACAAGTGGCTGATGTCAGTTTTCAGGCCGCAGGGACCACACTCCTTTGCGACATCTCGATGGGAGTCCCCCTGACCAATTGTACCAGTCGAATGGTGCAGGAGAGTTTTCGACGCAATCCACGGTTTGTCGCACCCTGGTATGAGGGCTTCACAACGACTCATGGCAAAGAAGTTTGTCTGGAAAGGCATGCATCTCGATGTCCGTGACTGGACCAATACCTGCGTGAGTTGCCAGAAGTCCAAAATCCAACGCCATTTTAAGGCCCCTGTGGCCACTTTTCCAGTTCCAGAGCGTCGCTTTGACCATGTTCACGTGGACCTGGTTGGCCCTCTCCCTTCCTCGAGGTTTCACGCATCTCCTCACCGTGGTAGACCGCACCACCCAGTGGCCAGAGGCAATTCCTTTGGTTGCCACCACAGCGGCGGACGCTTCCAGAGCCTTCATCTCGTCATGGGTGGCTCGGTTCGGGGTACCGGCCGACATCTCCTCCGACCGAGGACCTCAATTTACCTCGGAACTTTGGAATGCCGTGGCTCAGGGTTTGGGTACCAAGCTTCATCGCACCACCGCCCATCATCCACAGGAAAACGGTCTGTGTGAGAGATTTCACAGGTCCCTTAAAGCTGCACTGCGTGCTAGTCTTCGTGGGACTGGTTGGGTGGACAGGCTCCCTTGGGTGCTGCTGGGTCTTCGCACGGCTCCTAAGGACGACCTGCAATCTTCTTCTGCAGAATTGGTTTACGGCCAACCACTCAGAGTTCCTGGCGATTTTCTTCCTCCTCACACGGAACCCTGGTCCGCAGCTCAGCAGCTCGTCAGCCACCAAGAGGCGGCTAAGAATTTCATCCCAGTGCCTACGTCTCATCACAACCTGCAGCGCTCCCATGTCCCGGTGGAGCTTAAGAGCGCCGAATACATTTTCATTCGTCAAGATGCTCACAGAGACCCGCTCAAACCGCCTTACACTGGTCCGTTCCGCATCATCTCGTCAGGTGCTAAGTCTTTCACAGTCAATGTCGGCGGTAAGCCTGACCACATCTCCATCGACCGGTTAAAACCGGCTCATCTGGATCTGAGCGAGCCAGTCGTCACCGCTCAACCACCTCGTTGTGGGCGTCCACCGTTGACCGTCGACCCAGTACAGCCACAGCCAGCCACCACTTCTCCTACACCTGCGGCACCATCCCAACCACGACCAACTGCCAGTTCGTCTTCTAGCGCTCCGTTCCAGTTGCCAGAGTATCGCAGTCGGTCGGACAGACTCGTCAGACCCCCTTCTCGTCTTACCTTTTCTGTTAAAGACAATTCTGGGGGGGCGTATGTGGCAGAGCCACCAGGGGATTCAGGACAATTGTTTATAATTCCTTTAACAGCAATGTAGTGCAACCGGGGGCTGCACCTTTAATGTATCTGTTAACTGTACTATGGCTTCTTTCCTTTACTCCGCGCGATGACGTCATGCCGCCCGTCACGTGATCCCCCAACGGCGGGAAGAACGTGATGACGTCATTGCTCGGAACCTTCTAGCAGTTCTAGAGAGGCTTTCAACCAGACCAGACCTATTTGCATTGTATCCAGCAGTTTACTGTTTAACTTCGTTTGTTCATTAAATTTTTATTATTTTTGATTCTCTGCGTCGATCTCAATTCTTCAGCTAGGAACCTCCGTTCCTACAACGCTTTAATTTTCCAATCCAATGTTCTTCTGGTTAATCCCCATTTACTGCTTTTCCCAAGCTTTAAACCAGCTGTATTAAAGAGTCACTCCGATTGAATGGCAAGGAAGAGCAGATTTTGAAAGCATTAGCACACCCTGTATGACATCCTCCATTACATGGCAGATTTCCATTACCACAATGAAAACTTTCATTTATATAGCACCTTTAATGTAGAAAAACAGCCTAAGGCGCTTCACAGAGGCGTAATCAGACAAAAATGGACACAAAGAAGATGTTAGCAGGAGTGAAGTGGGTTTTAAGGGCAGCCTGAAAGGAGGAGAGAGAGATGGAGAGGTTTAGGGAGGGAATTCCAAGTGTGGGGCTTAGATGGCCATAGGTACAGCCACCAATACTGGGGCGAAGGTCATGGGGGATGCACAAGAGTCAGAGTGTGTGTTCAGGGCAAGGGTCATACAGCTGGAGGAGGTTACGGAGGTAGGGAGGAGCAAGGCCATGAAATTATTTAAATACAAGGACAAACATTTTAAATTTGAGGCGTTGGGGGACCAGGAACCAATGGAACGATAGGGAAGATATTTAACCCGTTGAAATCTGCTGGAGCATTTCTAAATAAATTATATATTTTTTAAATCATAAAATTAGTTTCAGTGAACTTTTAGGTGCAACTTTCCTAATAATATTCACGGTTAAAAGTTTCTAGAAAATTGCTCAGTGGCACATTGTGTCAATGCAATAATAGTGCCGAAGCAATGACTTTTCCCATAACAGAGACTCCTAACTTCAGTTGAATTGTCTGGTGATATTTGGGCAGGGCGGGGGGGGTGGGGAAGAAGAAAACAAAAATAGATAACTTGTGGCTAGTTGAAGAAAAGCATTATTAGCTTCTAAGAATAAATATCCCTCACACCCCCCCAAAGGAAATAAAAACACGAGATGTATGGAATAAAATGAGAATAGGCAGAAAACTAGAGGATCTACAGCACAGAAGGCAGTGCAGGCATGGGTTTGAATCCTGTTGTCAACACAGGGGCAGTGCTGACTGTTCACTTTACAGCACTGCATCCAGTTGCCACTGCAAATTGCCACAGCACTGAATGCAATAGCCAAACTCACAAATAGCATCAAAATGGAAGTAGAAAACAACAGCACCATCTTCCTCTATGAGGTCTGTAAATGTTACACGACACAAACTTTATTGAAGGTCTTCCAGTGGTTGCAGCAATGCAATTTTGTTGGAACTTTTTAAACTACACTCCAGCAGAAAACAAAAAGATACTTCTATTTTTATACCATTTCTACACATACCTTGGCAGCAAATTCATTCTTAGCTTTATTGTATTCATCCACAGCATTCTGCAAAGCGGCTACTCGCCCTTCAATTGTCTGTTAAAGAAAAGCAGGTAATTATAAAAAAAAAGACTTGCATTTAAATAGCACCTTTCACAACCTCAGGACGTCCCAAAGCGCTTTGCAGCCAATGAAGTACTTTTGAAATGTAATGTAGGAAACGGGGCAGCCATTGTGTGCACAGCAAGCTCCCACAAGCAGCAATGTGATCATGACCAGATAATGGCCTAGAAATTGGGTTGGGGCGCCAAAGTGGCGCAAAAGTCGCCTGAGCGCAGGATTTAGCGCAGCAATCGGAGTAATACCGATCGCCAGAAATTCAGTTTCAGTGCCGCTCGAGGGACACGGGGCGAGGCTCGAGGCGCTCCGCGTCCCTCTTAGGGCGCTGAAACTGATTATCGCAGCGCAACGTGCCGCAGCGCCACACGCTGCGGTACTGCAGGCCTTCCTCCCACTGTTAAGGGGGAGGTGCCTGCAACAGCGCGATCCCCGCTCGCGAGTGCCGGCAAATGAGCCCGGCACCAAGGAGAAGTGCCGGGCTCTTGGGAAGCAGCCGGCAATGCCGCCGGGGGGGGGGGGGGGTGGGGGGGTGGGTTGGGTTAGGAGGCCGGGGACGGAGGTGCTGGCAGGCGGCCGCCCAAAAAGTGGCCGCCCCGCACCTCCACCTTAACTTGCGCCGCTGCCGGCACAGTAAGGCCCCGTGAACCGGGCGTGGGTAGCGAGCGGCGCAACTGCGGCGTTCGCTACCAAATATCGCGAACGGGGCGCTGCGCACACCGATGACGTCATCGGTGGCGGCGCAGCGCAAATGCCTAACGCCACCATTAGCGCCCCTACTGAATATCGCGGGAGACACAGCCAGTGGCGCTACAGCCACTGACTGCCTCTTTAGGCGCTAACAGGTGGCGCTACGCACCCAATTTCTCCCCCAATCTGTTTTAGTGATGTTGGTTGAGGGATAAATATTGGTCAGGACACCAGCGATAACTCCCCTGCTCTTCTTCGAAATAGTGCCATGGGATCTTTTATGTCCACCTGAAAGAGCAGATGGGGCCTCGGTTTAACATCTCATCCGAAAGACGGTCCCTCCGACAATACAGCACTCCCTCAGCACTGCACTGGAGTGTTAGCCTAGATTTTTGTGCTCAAGTCTCTGGAGTGGGACTTGAACCCACAACCTTCTGACTCAAAGGTGAGGGTGCTACCCACTGAGCCACAGCTGTCAGACCTGAAAATTGTTGGGGGGGGGGGGGGGGGGGCGGGGGGAGTTGGCGGGGGTACAATTTAAAACTAGAGAAAAAAGTAACTGACGACTAGAAAAAAGGAACAATTTAAAACCAGAAGATTCATAGGTAGGACAAGTAATCCGGTGCAAGCGTGACAGCTACTAATTTATATTTACCACGTTTACACTTATCACATGATCAGCAATTTGACGGCGAGACCTCTAATTTTGCACAGAGCTCTGACGGCTGTTAAAATGCCGATTTCTGAGCAGTAGGATGAGTTTTGCACAAGGCTGCTACTGCAACACGTTTAAAGTGAGCATACTTTGCCAGCTGCCAACTGTTATCAATTATAGCTTTGGAAAAGCGAGTACAATAATATAGGTACCAATACAAGTACTGTGGCAAAATAAAACATTTCTGGGACATATATTTTTATACTATTTTAGGTAAACGGGATACATGCAAATTAAAAAGGTATTGTTAAGCAGTCCCTTTTCTCTGTCAGGGAAGTGAGTAAAACATGAAACTGATCCGCTCCACCACATTTTCAATGAGTTTCCTAGCTTTGATGGACTCAAACTAATGACTTTCTTTTACTGTCAAGCTACTCTTACTGTCATGCAACTCTAACTTCAAGTTCCGTCACAAACTATGCGTCTCAGATTTTAAATTCACAATATAAATTAGTATGTGGTTACTAATTAAATGCATATTGGTCATTGTACTAAAACAATCATTGCCTTAAATCAATTCTGCATTGAATTACAGGGGTGTCTAAGTAAGGCCGGGCCAAATCCAGCCCACTTACTCCAAATTATCTTAGCACTAAGCTCCAACTTTGCTGTTAGTTATACTGTTTGATTCAAGTTATTGAATATTAATATTTTTAGTGCAAACAAAAACAGTATCCAACCTGTCAAGCGCAATGTTTTGATCTGTACCACTAGTTGAAACAGCTGCTCTCCCAGCCGTGCTAGGGCTTGGTCAGCAGGAACGAACTGGGTTGACATGTAGCTCAGTCTCCAGCTTTAGTCAGGACCTGTCTGAGGAATCCACAGCACTGTAGGTCCTGACTAAGGAGAAGAGCAGCATTTCTGGGAGCAAGAGCCATGTCAATCCGTGCACTCCTGCTGAAGCAGCCGGTAGTTCACTGGAAGATCAGCTGCTTCTGGCTGCGGATTTTTCCTGAGCCGAGTGTTTTTCATTACCACTCATGTCACCTGCCTGCAGCTGGTTACTGGGTGTCGGAGCAAAAGGAGGGTAAGCCCACTCTGGAGCAGCTGACTGACCCAGGCTCCCAAAGGCTGACCCACTGCAATTGCAGCCACCAACCAACAGATTCTTGGATCCATGCCCCAGCATAACATCATCATGTTGGATTTATATAATGCCTTTATCACAGAGAAAACATCCCAAGGTGCTTTGGAGATGTCATCAGACAAAAAGAAAGTACACGCTGAATCACCAGAATTCCTTCCTACTATGTCCTAGACAGTGACCAGCCAATCTACCATAGTTCTGATGCTTCTACTCAACGCCCACATTTCTGCTCGCTAATACCTCTGTCTTGGCCACTTCTCCGAGTCCTCATAGAATCATAGAAAGTTACAGCACGGAAGGAGGCCATTTCGGCTCATCGTGTCCGCGCCGGCCAACAAAGAGCTATCCAGCCTAATCCCACTTCCCAGCTCTTGGTCCATAGCCCTGCAGGTTAGAGCATCCCAAGTGCACATCCAAGTACTTTTTAAATGTGGTTAGGGTTCCTGCCTCTACCACCCTTTCAGGCAGTGAGTTCCAGTCCCCCACAACCCTCTGGGTGAAGAAATTTCCCCTCAAATCCCCTCTAAACCTTCCACTAACTACTTTAAATCTGTTCCCCTGGTTTTTGACCCCTCTGCTAAGGGAAATAGGTCCTTTCTATCCACTTTATCTATGCCCCTCATAATTTTTATACACCTCAATAAGGTCTCCCCTCAGCCTCCTCTGTTCCAAGGAAAACAGACCCAGCCAGTCTTTCCTCATAGCTAAGATTCTCTACTCCCAGCAACATCCTTGTAAATCTCCTCTACACACTCTGTGTCCTACCATTTAATGTGTATTCCCTTTCCTTGTTATCCCTCCGCAAATGCATTACCTCACACTTCTCCGAATTGAATTCCATTTGCCACTGTTCTGCCCACCTGACCAATTTATTGATATCTTCCTGCAGTCTACAGCTTCCTTCTTCAGTATCAACCACACAGCCGATTTTAGTATCATCTGCAAACTTCTTAATCATACCCCCTATATTCAAGTCTAGATCATTGATATATACCACAAAAAGCAAGGTACCTAGTACTGAGCCCTGTGGAACCCCACTGGAAACAGCCTTCCAGTCACAAAAACACCCATCAACCATTACCCTCTGCTTCCTGTCTCAGAGCCAGTTTTGAATCCAATTTGACACTTTGCCCTGGATCCCATGGGCTTTTAACTTCATGACCAGTCTGCCATGTGGAACCTTATCAAAAGCCTTGCTAAAGTCCATATACACTACATCAGACGCACTACCTTCATCTACCCTCCTTGTTACCTCCTCAAAAAATTCAATCAAGTTTGTCAGACACGACCTTCCCTTAACAAATCCGTGCTGACTATCCTTGATTAATCCGTGTCTTTCTAAATGAAGATTTATCCTGTCCTTCAGAATTCTTTCCAATAATTTCCCCACCACCGAGGTTAGGCTGACTGGCCTGTAATTACTCGGTCTATCCGTTTCTCCCTTTTTAAACAAGGGTACCACATTAGCAGTCCTCCAGTCCTCCGTCACCATACCCGAAGCCAGAGAGGATTGGAAAATGATGGTCAGGGCCTCTCTCTGTTATTTCCTCTTTTGCTTCGCTTAACAGGCTGGGATACAGTTCATCTGGGCCTGGGAATTTATCCACTTTTAAAGCTGCTAAACCCCTTCATACTTCCTCTCTCACTATGTTTATTTCATCTAATATTTCACACTCTTTCTCCTTTATAGCAATGTCTGCTTCGCCCCTCTCCTTTGTGAAAACAGACGCAAAGTATTCATTAAGAACCCTACCGACATCTCCCGCCTCTACACACAGATTACCCTCATGATCTGAAATAGGCTTTACCCTTTCTTTAGTTATCCTCTTACTCTTAATATATTTATCAAACATCTTTGGGTTTTCCTTGATTTTACTTGCCAAGAATTTTTCATGCTCTCTCTTTGCTTTCCAAATATCATTTTTAATAGCACCCCTGCACTTTCTGTACTCCTCTAAAGATTCCGGAGTATTTAGCCCTCGGTATCTGTCATACGCCTCTTTTTTTCTTTATCCTATCCTGTATGTCTCTAGACATCCAGGGGGCTCCAGATTTGTTAGTCCCACCTTTTTTCTTTAAGGGCACATGTTTGGTCTGAACCCTCCAGATCTCCTCCTTGAATGCCTCCCACTGCTCTGACACTAATTTACCTTCAAGTAGCTGTTTCCAGTCCACTATGGCTAAATCCCCTCTGAGCTTAGCAAAATTTGCTTTTCCCCAATTTAGAATTTTTATTCCTGGTCTATCCTTGTCCTTTTCCATAACTACCTTAAATCTAACAAAATTATGGTCACTAGAACCAAAATGCTCCCCCACTGATACGCCTTCTATCTGCCCAGCTTCATTCCCTAAAACCAAGTCCAGAACCGCCCCCTCCCTCGTTGGGCTTGCTACATACTGGCTAAAAAAGTTCTCCTGGATGCATTTTAGGAATTCCGCACCTTCTATACCCTTCACACTAATTTTATCCCAGTTAATATTGGGGTAGTTGAAATCCCCTACTATTACTGCCCTATAGTTTTTGCACTTCTCAGAAATTTGTCTACATATTTGTTCTTCTATCTCCCTCTCACTGTTTGGGGGTCTGTAGTACACTCCCAACAGTGTGATCGCCCCTTTTTTGTTTTTCAATTCGACCCATATGGCCTCGTTTGATGATCCCTCCAACATATCACCCCTCCTCATAGCTGTAATAGTTTCTTTAATCAATACCACGACCCCCCCTCCCGTTTTACCTCACTCTCGATCCCGTCTGAAAATCCTGTAACCAGGAATGTTGAGCTGCCATACCTGCCCCTCTTTCAGCCACGTCTCTGTAATAGCTATAATATCATAGTCCCAAGTAGCTACCTGTGTACTCAGCTCATCTGCCTTGTTCGCTATACTCCTTGCATTGAAGTATACACCATTTAGTGCAGGCAAACCTCCTTGTTGACTACAATCGAGTCCTTGATTCCTCTGTCCTTCCAATTTACTTTCTATGTTTTTGTTTTCCAATTCCAGTTTTTCTTCCCTCCCTATTGACTCTATACTTAGGCTCCCATCCCCGTGCCAAGCTAGTTTAAACCCTCCCCGTTCCCGTTGAGATGCAACCTGTCTGTCTTGCAGAGGTCCCACCTCCCCCAGAAACGGTTCCAATTCCTCAGGAATCTAAAGCCCTCCCTCCTACACCATCTCCCCAGCCACACATTCATCTGCTCTATCTTCCTATTTCTGAACTCACGAGCACGTGGCACTGGTAGTAATCCGGAGATTACTACCTTTGAGGTCCTGCTTTTTAACCTCTTTCCTAGCTCCCTAAACTCTGCCTGCAGGACCTCATCCCTCTTCCTACCTATGTTGTTGGTACCAATATGGTTCACCCTCCCCCCTCAGAATGCCCTGCAGCCGTTCAGTGACATCTTTGACCCTGGAACCAGGGAGGCAACATACCATCCTGGAGTCACGTCTGCGGTCGCAGAAACGCCTGTCTGCTCCCCTAACTATTGAATCCCCTATCACTATTGCCCTCCCTCTCCTCTTCCCCTCCACCTGTGCAGCTGAGCCTTCCATGGTGCTGTGGACTTGGCTCTGGCTGCACTCCCCAGAGGAACCATCGCCCTCACCAGTACTCAGCACTGAATACTGGTTGGTGAGCAAGATGGGCTCAGGAGACTCCTGCACTATCTGCCTGGTCCTCCTCTTCTGTCTGACGGTCACCCATTCCCTCTCTGCCTGCACACTCAAGCTGCGGGGTGACCACCTCCCGAAATGTGCTATCCACGTAGCTCTCAGCCTCGCGAATGCACAGCAGTGACTGCAGCCGCCGCTCAAGCTCCGTAACCCAGTGCTCGAGCTGCTGTAGCTGGCAACACTTCCTGCACATGTGGTCGTCCAGACCACGGGAGGTGTCCAGGACTTCCCACATGGCACAGGATGATGCTGCTTCTCACTGCCTACAGTTGTAGAGACAAAGAGAGAGAGAGCTAAAAATAGAGTAAGAAATGGGACAGAAAAAAAAAGAGAAAAGGGGGACCGATAGAAATGAATGCAAAAGAGACCACAGCAGTGAAAGGGAGAAAGAGAGAGAATGATGGGGAAGTAGAGTGACTCAATGGGAACAGAGAGATTATACTGTCTACTGATAATTCAAAACTATTTTTGCATTAAATGTAATTATGCAATCATTTGAATTAAGTAACTTTGAATAAAGAGCAGCCTATACTGTAAGTCCACACTTAAATCAGACGCAGACCACTCACCAACTGCATTACAAGGTTCTGGCCCATTACTTCAAAAGGTTGGACACCCCGATCTAGTGAACATGGCCTCCATTTCTATAGCTTTAGTGCAACATTGGCAGAGCCATCATTCTCTGTACTTGATGCTGGATAAAAGTGCAGGTAGTGATCTTTATCACTGCCTCTATGTGGTCAGGAGGAAAATAAAACCTATTTCAGAAAGGTCATAGTGGATCCTGGTGGAAACAGAATTCTGTTCTTACCGTTTCATTGAAGTAACTGGAACGCACATAGAAGTTCCCAAGCTCCTGGTGGTTGTCATCCTGGTTGAACAGATCTTTGAGTGTCTCTGGCTCCTGGTGCTTACAGAACTGTGGGCAAACATTCATCGGTCAAAGACCTTCACAATTTAAAAAAAAGTATTCCCTTTTGAATACAAAATATTCAATACTTACATTGCATGAATGATCAAAATTCACTTATCAGAGAACAGCCAAAATAAAACAAAATGGGAGCTACAGGATCTTTGTTAAAACCACAATGATTCTACACTTGTAGTGAAAGTAAACAGCCGTAAACATTCACAGGATAACATACAAACATGTCAAATTAAAAGCTACACAATCCTATTGGTATTTTCCCTGCTGTGTATTCAAAAACTAATAACAAGGAAAATTAATACAGTTGAAGTCACATTGACTGTGGGAACACTAAAGGAGGATTTCACCAAACAAATTTATACACCTTTAGTAAGGTTATTCTACAAGTACAGCATTTTGAATTAATAGCTCACCTCATTGTATTAATATTCATTTTTTTAAAAATTTTTTTTAAAACAGCTTAGAAGATGTAATCTTGGTCTCATTCTACCACTATTAGTTACAATTCAGAAGATTTGGTGCTTGCTACAGTGAGGAATGGCGAGTGGTTGTTTATCCTGAAGCAGAGGCCGGGGGGAGGGGGGAAAAGAGTGTGGAGAGAGTGTGGAGGGGGCAGGAAGAAGAGGTGGGGCGGGAAGAAGAGGTGGGGCGGGAAGAAGAGGTGGATAGGGAAAGAGGGAAAGAGAGAGATAGAAATAGAAAGAGGAAAAAATTGAGGGTACAGTTACCAGAAAGCATACACGTGACTTCAAAAATTTTACAATCACCGTCCTACACATATCTTTTGCTCTATTAATTAAAATTTTGCCCAGATAGGAGGCAAATCTCTAACTGCTGTAAGGGTGCTATGTGAAACAGGTTTAGGCAGACTCAACCCAGTTGTGCCCTACAGTATAAATTGCTTTTTGACCCCTTCACACCAAGGCCCTTAAGAATGGCTGTTGTGGAAAGTGGAAAATCTCACATTGGTGCAAGTAGGGAAGGAACCTCCAAGACTGGTGTTAAAATATACTGTTGGGGCAGATTAGGAGCTTTACTCTGCATTTGATTCAGACTGCTGCCTGATCTTGATGCGTTTGCTCCTGAAATCAGGTGTCAAAAGTGGAAAAGTATCCCATTGCATTCCCTTCACCTTCATTTTAAAGCAAACAGCAAAAGAAATCACCCAAGAATATAAAATTTAGAAGGAGCAATGACTAACACCACTGTAAAACTGTACTCAACTCCCAGAAATACCAATATGTATGTAGTGCATAACAAGGCACATAGCCCATACCTGACGATAAAGACTCAGAGCAACTGGTTGATTCTGCAGAGTCATAAAGAAATCTCCTCTGTTCATCTCATTCTTTAGATGTGTCACAACAGTATACACTGAAACACAAAGAAAAAGTGTCAAAACAGGAAAGGAATCATCATAGTTTTAAACAAACGTCAAACAGTCCTTACAGCATTATTCAGTTTAGTTTAGAAAGTCATTACCTGTGTGTCGTTAACCACTTAATTTTATTGTCTAAAATAGACTTTGTGGAATTAAATAATTCAACTTACATAAACTTCTTAACGAGTAGAAGCAGGAATCCAGACTGCTGCATGTGCATCTGAATCTCATCCCAGCCACTAACGGCATTCACAAGCATCTTCAGAAAACATATCAAATTTAGAGTTGACTATTTCTCATTTTCCCTATCTTAGAATTTTGCAGTTTGTGCATTTGTGAAAGATTTGCACAAGGAAAGCTGGACTCGCTACCAGAAAATAAAATAAAAATTGATTGTGTGCTATGGAAACAAATCAGGGTTAAGTAATTGTTGTATCAGTGGCAACTGGGTCATTTTTGACCCTGATCACACTAATTGAATATTGTACTAGTAAAACTGGCAGACTGAAGAATGTCCCACTTTCAGAAGCAATGGCTCTTTAAAAAAAAATTAAAAAAAATAATCAGTGCCATGCTTCCGGTGACATTACGACCCAGGCAGCTGCTTGACCCCAAGAGCTCAGAACCAAATGGCAATTTTTGAAAAGTGCTCCCACAAAAGGTGAGAATAACAAAGATTCCACCTCTCCCAAAGGATGGCGACCAAGAAACAGGTAACTGTTCTGAAACACAGAGCGGCAAACTGCAGCATGCTGCGCCACTTCACCACCCCCCCCCACCCAAAGCCACCTCTCTGCTTTCCCAACCTCAAGGATCCCAGCTGCACACCCAGTTAGCCCTCTTTGCAAGTTAACAGGAGAAGCTCAGATCTGCCAGCTTCTTGCAAACCCAAAATGTTATAAAGAGCTCACAGCGGTGTTGGCAGGAGTGCTGACTGAAGCACTAATCCTGTCAACTAACCTGCCATTTGCAGCCTGTTCCAATAGTCCTGCTCTGGCTCAAAATGGAGGCACCCAGCTATAGAGATGAGCACTTGTGCTAAAATGTGCTCACCTCAGGTCCCTACCAGCAGCTCTTTTCTTCCAATGGAGCTGTTGGACCTGCTCTCCCCCACAGCTATGCATGGAGACCAGGACCTTTCAACCAACTCTCATATACAACCTGCCCTTCATAGACCCAGAGAAATGGCCAACAGGGGCCCAGAAACATCAGTTAACAATGGTAACACTATCTGCCTGGACAGGGGTCTGTATATCTCTGTAAATGCTTTGGGGGGGGTTTTGCCAATCTGGCTTAAAAAGGAACTCCCAGAAGCATTTGCCACAGGTACGCTTCCAACCCGGCATGACAAGAGGCATCAACAGATTGTGTCCCACTCGACAGAGCCCAAATTACACCTTACCAACAAACACATCACCCAGCATGAGCTCTCCTGCTACCTCTAAACCAAACGTTTTCTACAAGACCCAAGTACACACATAAAACTCCAATGGGAGCTGTCTCCCCAGAACTGTACCTACACCACTCAACGAATTCCCACAAACACAAAACCACCTTTTGTACCGTATTTATTTTCAGATCAAAAGACAACACAAAAACCCCTAAAGCCTGGGAACAAAACTTGGTGTGCCAACTAACAGAACAGGAATGAAGAAAATATGGAAGCAAACATTCACAAACACCCCCGACAACAGAACGTGGAAGTGCCAGCGCTGGATAAGACATCAGAGTACCACACCCCACAACTAGTCCACACGTCACCCCTCCCTTGGTGATGAATGCGGGCGGGCTGCACCAAGAGCAGTTCTAGATCTGTCCCCACATTCAGCCTTTCTGGGCAACAATCTACAAAGCCACAAATAGCATGCAAACCTCAAAATCCCTGCAGTTGCAAGCCTATGCCTGTTGGGTTTACCCACTATGGAGGGGCCCCTTTCCCCCTCGCAAAGCACACTAGTGCAATTGTCACGACTATGCTGAAGCACCCACCACTATGAGTAAACGATAGTCTCCACACAAGAAACATGTGCGTGAAAAATCTGTGGGATATATCCAGTCAGAAAGGGTGATGTATGGATTATGTGCAGAACTTGGGAAGTAACCAAGCAATGTTGAAGCCATTGATGGAAACTGGCAATGCAGGATCCTTTACACAGGGCCCAGAGCACCCACTAAGAAAGACAAAGTGTGACCATAAACAAGGAACCAGCCTGCCTCATTCCACCATATTTTCAAGGCCCTCGACATACCCTGGCCCAGCCAAACCTCACTGACCATTGTTAAATCATCCTGACCACTCCCCTTCCACCCCCGCCGACAGAACACTGTGTCCAACATGTGCGTTATGTACTGACTACCACAGTACACCACGTATATCTCTTAAGGGCCATGCGACAAACTGTACGTCATCAGAAAAAGTATATACTGTAGTTTAAGAAAAAAAAATTGACAAACAGGTTGGTCCCTCCCTCCTCAACCTTCTTGCCAGATTAAGCAAAATAAAACCTTTGCTTTTTAAAAAAAATCAACTCCTACTCCTTCAACTAAGGTTGTCCACACATTCCATCCTTCCAAGGTTTTTTCATATAATAGAAATTTTTACCAGGATTAAAAGCCGATCACTTCCTATACATTGCAAGTTTCAAGATTGATTACTAGGAATGACCTCAGGGATGAAAAAAAGATTAAACATGACAAAGCTCAAGTGGAAAAATGACCCAATATAATAATAATTGTCACCAGCTAAAAGTAAAGGCTGCTAGTTTTATTTTATTATATTCATATTTCAGTTACCTAAATCAGTGTCTCCACTTTCTATCGCTTTAAGTAGTGCCAACTGACTCCTTTTCATCTTCAACAGCAAGGGCACCTGCTCACCAGACCTTGGCTCATACTCTAAAAGCTAGAACAAAACAGAAGTTATAAATCCTATAGAAATGATGTCAACTTTCTTTAGTGATTCTCTCAGTGCAGTTCCACATCAAGAAAAAGTAACAAAGCTGTACTTTGCAATAATGTAGGAATAAAAATTACATCTATAATTTATCATATATTGGGCCAGAATTTAGTGTCAAAATAACGGTGAGATTAACGGCGATCACCGTTATTTATGTGCAAACGGCACAGCAACTTTAGGCAAGGGCAGATGCGTGGTTAGACACAAAAATCCAGAGGTTGCTGTCCGAGATGTGCCGCTCCGCTGTTAGCTTCCCGAAAACGGCATCTCGCTGTCTGACCCACCATTCCAATGCATTGAACGACGTGAAGTTCCTGTACTTGCATGGTAGATCTGAACTAAACTCGCCACAGAAAGTTAGGGCATGTCCATTTCAGTCTAAGTATCATTTTTAATGGCGTGATAAGTTTTAATTACTGCCAAACAACCTCTCTGAAAATTAACTTTTAGAAGTATGGAGTCTCATTCCTTCAGCTCTTAACTGCTTATGGATATTTTTTTTTAATGTAAATTTTTTTTTTGCAAAACCTTTTATTTGTCTTTTTTCCCCCTCTCAATCCAATCTCTCTTTATTTCACTTTTTGTATCTGATTTGACATTGAATTCACTATTCTGACTTACATTTCCTGTTCATTAACAATTCTTCAGTCGGATTGGTTAAGGAGACACACAGTTGCTTGCCCTGTTCACACAGGTCCCAGATGCCCTGTAGAGGGCGCAGGGCTATTTCAATCTCCCACTTATAGTAACTTGCAGTGCTGAAGCTCATGGAATAATAACAGGCAAGAGCAAGTCTAACAAACGGTGCCCCGTTCCTTTGCCAGCTGCAGTAAATTATGGCGCAATAAAAATCTTTCGGTCTGTGCCACGTGACTTCCTGCTTTCACGTGTTTGCCACATTTTTCGCAACCTTCCCTTCATTATAAATGCTTACATCTACGTTTATAATATATTTTTCCTAGATAAACTTACAATGCTGATATGCAATCACAGGTGGCCCTGGAGCAGCTTTGTGTTGTCTGTACCATCTCAGCTGCCATCGTCCTCCCAGTCAGTAAAGTGCAGGTTGTAATCATTGGCCTGCTCTAGTTCAGTGCTGCTCCCTGCTTCATACAGCCTCCAGCCATTGCCTGCACCCAGCAGTCTGTCAGTCAGTCTTCTCAGGACCTAGTCTACCTCTCCACATTCTTGCTACTGAGCTCCAACACTCACCCACAAGCCACTGGTCGGCCACCCCATGCCCCTCTCAACTTGCATTGTATACAATAGGACTACTTACCACAGGCAGCTCAGACTGCTTTCTGAGTTTTCTGTGCCATCTCGGCTGCCATCTAGATTTTTAAATACAGTAGTTTGGGAATCGATAAGTGTGTTATTTCGCCGAGCCCCTCAACCACTCCCTCATCCCCCTACCTCACCGTATATTGAACATTACAGGCAAGAATGCACTTTAAAGGATAAAACACATCTCAGAGTTCCGATGACACTGATAAACCAATAAAGCTTCTCTTTTATCTTGTTACTTGCTTAAAACCTGTTACATCTCTAATTTTTGCCAGTTCTGACGAAAGGTCATCGACCTGAAACGTTGGGCCAGTAATTCCGGTCCCAACGCGTGAGTACGGACGGTGTTCTCACGCGTGGGCCCGTTGGAAGTGCCGGATTTCAGCATGCGCGGGAAACCGGCATTTCCTCCAAGGGGTTCAGAGGTCCAACGTGTGCGCGCAGGACTCTGCGCGCACGCATTGAACTTCCTTCTTTTTGACAGGTTTGCCCGTGTGCAAGGGCCTGAACTTTTTAGAAATGTAAAAAGGAGGCGTAAGGACTTGATTCTTGAAGGTACGTGGTCTATTATTTAAAATTATAACATTTTTTCCACAGCTTTATTGTTTTTAAGGACTTTACAGTAAGGCAAGTGTATTTTTAGACCCGATTTCTTAAAAAATTATTTTTTTCAAAAATTTTATTAATTGTTTAAAATAGTTTTTTAAAGTTATTTATAGTTTATTTAATTATTGGGATGTTTTTTAAAATTTTATTTAAAGTTAAACTAGTCTTTTGGGCGCCCGTACTTTTCATGAGTTTGACAGTTCTTACTATCAAACTCATGAATGTCGTTTCCCCTCCCCTGATTGGCTGCACAGTGCTCACCTGATCCCAGCCGGCACATCGCACTAACTACGCCGCTGGATCAGGCAAGCACATCGCGCCGACATCTGAACCGGGCCAGTGACAGGAATTCCAAGCAGGCCCAGGCTTCAGATGTCGGCGCGCCAGGTGAGTGCACATCGGGGGCTTGCACGCGCGGCAAGCCCCCGATCCTAATTTCTGGCCCGTTAACTCGGTTTCTCTCTCCACAGATGCTGCCTGACCGGCTGAGTATTTCCAGTATTTCCTCATTTTATTACAGCTTTTCTCTTCTCGTTTATTTCATCAGTATCCCTAAATGTACTAATACTTTGCAACACACTCTAGCCCATGTCTTATCCTTTATATTACACTGCATCAAAAATAGTACTTAAAATTGCAGTTTCCTTTGGTCTTTACTCCATTATCATATATTCAATAATGAATTCAACCCCAAATAAGAAGAAACCTGTATTTAGCAACACAGACTTTTCAAACTAATTTATTCCCAAAGTGTTGTTTCAAAATGACCGAACTTCTGTTGAGGCCATATTGTTTGACTAAGCCGGCTAAATTCTGGCTAAACCTGAAGTGAACCAACATCTCCAGCAAAAGCATTTACATATTTATAAGCCATATACGGATAAAGCTTAGGATGTTAAAAATAACCTATCAGAAAATCACTCCCCTAAACTCCTGGAAACAGCAGGAGGAGAGAAGGGGAAAACTGCAAGAACCAGTGAATGCGGAGTGATATATTACACCAGTAACGAGGCTACATTGCTGGCATTGGATTTAAACTCCCCTTGTTTTCAGTAATACTGCATCAGCACTACAATTATTTACAGAAAACAGATTTTCTTTAAAACTTCCTTTCCCCCTACTCATTTACCACTGATGCAGCTTATATTGCTGTTTCATTTCCATTATTAGGTAGTGGGATGGGACTGTACATCATCAACTACCGATGCTTTTTTGCCCAAAAAACTGTAGTTTCTGCTCTAAGAAAATACAATGTCGTACTAGAGAACTGAAATCTAGCAGAATTCACTATTCCAAAGTGCTATCACAAAATATTTTGTGATTAGCAAATATTATTTTAAAAATAGGGAATATAATGCAAGGATTGAATTTTATTCACCTTTATTGCCAGCTCTGTTCTGCCACAATCATAAGCCTTGGCAGCAATTTCGGAATAGGAAATGCCAAGAGTGTCCCCAAGTTTGTTGTTGATTGCACGAGCGATGCTGTCATCAGGCTCCTCCTTCTGCTGGACCTGTGGATCACAGATGGTGGGAATTGTTCAGGAAAGGGTGAAGTTTATGCAAATCCCTTCCAAGTTATTTGCCTACTGTAACACTAGGCTAAGAGATTAAAAAAAGATAGGTTGTCAGAAATAGTGTGCATATTCATGGCTGTCAGAACTTTTATTACTTAAAGAATTAAAACAAATGGTTTTGAATGTTAAAATTGTACCGATTAAAAACAAAAAAATCCCCATTTCTTCCATTTTAAGATCTGAATTTGCGGTCGGAGGCTTCCCACAGGTGAATGCCTCCAAACTGCAAGAGAAATACATACCTACCTGATGGTCCTGGAGGTTCGAACACTTGCGCTCCTGGGCCTCTATGCATACGCCTACATAAAGGCCCACGTATCCCAAGGGCTCACACGGTTCGCAAGCGCCCCCGGGATCACGTGGGCCGGCCCAGCCAATCAAAAAGGGGGATTCCCATTATACTTATGAGGATTCCATTTACATACGGAATCTCCATAAGCATGATCAAGAATCTCCGAAAAAACAATTACACACCAGTTAAATAAAAATAATGAAATGATCAAAATTAAAATACAATTAATTTAAACATTTAAAACAAAAATTTAACTTTTTGAAAAATAAATGTAAACGTTTTAAAGGGGTCAAAAATAACCTATAACTAATTTAAAAGTTTTTTCATGTTTAAATAATTTAAAAAAAATATTTTACTATTTATTTAAACTCTTACCCTGGTAAAAGCAGGCCCTGTACCTGCTTTTACCAGGTGTAAGAGTTTCACGGGTATTCGCTGGACAGTAGTTTGGCAAATAGCCCAACTCTCCGCCAGCGAATGTCCATTTCCCGGTGGATCCGTCAAGCTGAAACTAAACAGATCGCAAGTTCCGGGGTTTTGCGCATGCACAGCGCACGCAGAAACCCGGAACTTGTGGGGCACTTACAACCGCTTACGCACTGCGTGCGCAGTCATAGGCCCCGGAAATACCAGGCGGATATTTACAAAGCCTGTAGCTACTATAAATCTACTGTAGAATTCAGTCTAAGTAATCATTCACTTGTAATGATCTAACTATTCTGGCCAAAACCATAATCTCAAAGCATCT
Source organism: Somniosus microcephalus (assembly GCF_052327205.1). NCBI lineage: Eukaryota > Metazoa > Chordata > Chondrichthyes > Squaliformes > Somniosidae > Somniosus > Somniosus microcephalus. The sequence continues at coordinate 208,541,291 of NC_140990.1, read as the reverse complement.
GTGCAATCACCGTCTACAATAAACCAATTGCCATAGTACTGCTAGTCTGCTGTGGCATGAAGGAATAGGCTTCACTTTTCAAATGTGGAATTTACAAAGCAAAGATTGACATTAACTGAAAATCAGAGCTGTTACTTTGTTGGAAATTCCCAAAATGTAAATAAAATGCTACAAGACCATTTACTGTACTTGAAGGGGGAATAATTGCAGGATTATGGGGAAAGAGAAGGAGAGTGAGACTAATTGGACAGTTCTTTCAAAGAGCCGGCACAGGCACGATGGGTCGAATGGCCTCAGTCTGTGCTGTTTGATTCTAAGACCACTGCCCGAGTCCCAATGCTTTGCTCTCCCCACCGAGTCCTAGTGCTCCACCTCCCCCGTCTGCTTGGTTCTCAATGCTGTGCCTTTACCCTGCCCGCAGTTGCTGAAACAAACAAGAGTGAGGGTAAAAACAGAACAGTGGAAGAAGTGTGAAGAAATGGAAGCAGGCAGAACCTCCTGCACAAAAAAAATATGCCTGCAATCCTTCTAGTGAATGCTAGTCACGCTTACAAGTTAGGTCACGCTTACAAGTTATGCAAGGGTAGAATTAGGTTGGAAGTTGAGCGGTTCTTCTTTTCCCAGAGAATAGTGAATCTGTGGAACAGGTTGGCAACTCATGTAGTGAACGCTGATTCACTGTATTCCTTTAAGATCGAGCTGGACCTATTCCTGGCTGGGGCACAGATCACCTTGTACAAGAGCTAGGTATCCTGCAATGTAAATCAGGAAAGAAGTGATCTCCTGGACTAGTTTTGATCGCCTAAGGGGGTCAGAGAGGAATCTTACAATTTTTCACTAATCAGCCTGGGTTTTTACCTGTAATTTTGCCTCTCCCAGGGTGGCCCCTTACATGGTAGGTGGGGAGTGTATATATTGTGATGCACAAGGTATCACAACTGTGTGGGACAGGCTGAATGGACCAGTAGGTTTTTTCCTGTCTGTAATTTTCATATGTTCCAATGTAACAGACATGAAAATAAGACAACTGATGTTGTTTCCAGTTCTAGTCTACCTCAAGAAAGACTGGATAGGCAGAACTGGAAAGCAATCAGAGCTCTGGGAGTCGACATAACCACATACAGCTTTGCCTGGTCTCTGGGGTCAGGGAATTTCAAACAAAATCTTGAAAATATAGGAAAAATGAGAGTCAGGTATATGAGCCTCGTAGATCAGGAAGGTCCCTGGTTCAACTGCTGGTTTGTGCTAAATTAGCTGATTTCAGCCTGAGCAATGGCGGGGATATTTTAAAATGAATCAGTCAACGTTCCCACTAAGCTGTCTGGAGATCTCACGCAGCCCGGGACCAGCTTTTGAATGGGATATTTCTAAACTTTGAATGGGCCACGCAGCCTGTTAAAGGGACCAGGCACCCAAAAGAAAAATTAGGGGGAACGTTGGCATCAATGTTGAATTATCCATGCTGAATTAGCCAGTCATGCTCTCGGTCACTGTCCAGTGACTGCTGGAACACAAATACTTGGATGTAGGGTGAAGGCAAGTGCAGTCTTGGCTTGCAAGAGTTCCAATGGTCAGACATCTACTGATGCTCACTGTCCAGGCTCATACATGAAAAATGACCAGTAGGGCAAAGCATTAAAGAGCTGCTGTCAACTGCAGAATCATATCCCAGAGTTGCCATCGTCAGGACAGGAGGGGCAAGAGGTAAAAGTAGACATTTTCCATTTTACTGAAGTATAAAAACAAAGATAGATTACTGAACACTTATTCTTGAAAGGGGAAACAAAGATGAAACATTTACCTTATAGCAGGCCCAGTGAGCCAAGATCCGACTTGCTCCCTGAAATTCCGATATTTTCAGATACTTACAAATCCTTATTGCAAGAGGATAGAGTCTACGCAAAACTAATCTGAGGAGATGAAATAGATAAACAGAACTGAAACTATTCCCTTATTAAAACTTGGTCAATTATGTCAACGGTGGCACATCAGCATAGAAACATTATATGCCATGGAGTGGCCAAATGTAGAACTGTGTCCAAGAATGATTATATGGCAGGATTTTGGTTAGCTAGATCACTGCAGGAGGAATTTCCCTGCCAAAATGTTAGAAAAAAAATCGAAGAATATTACCCCAAAACACACTCACACATTTAGGAGCCAGCTCGTCAATAGCATTAGAAGAGAGCTGTGATCAAATCAGTCAGCCACCATTTCAGTCAGGTAAAAAGGCAGTGCTATTCTTTGAGGCAAATCATTACAAAAACAATAGGGACACTGACGACTTCATAAGTTACCTGTCTATTAGAACGTCAATAGTGAGCTGCTTATATCTGAATTTGTAAGTCAAAGGTAAACTTGAAAATAATCAAGATACAAGAATGCTTTCTAGCTTTAATATACAAAATGAGCCCAAATACAAGAGGCTCTGAATAATTTTTATCAAATACCATGAAGTATGACACACATTAAAGACTTTGCTGGTGAGAAACATGAGAACCAAATGGTAAGATATACAATGTCCCTTTACAAAAGCCCCAAATCAGAGATATATACCACTATTAAATTACTGTGATAAGAGTATACCAGTAATGTTATTCTGTATAATCAACTGCAAATTATCACTCGATAAACTTCCATGAGATATCAACGCTATTAGCCTACATCAACACCTTTAATGTCTCACTACATTGATGGCATGGAGCCACTTGCCAATATTTCCTGCAACACTTGCTGAATCAAAAAGCAAGGGTAATTTTAAGGCTATGATCTAATTTGTGAGTTTGGATAACAGCTCTGATCAATCTCTCAGTTTGTGATGTCACCTCAATCACTCACTAAATCTTCCAATCACTTCCAAGTATCTGGAACTCTATCTGTAATAGTTCTAGGATTCTGGAGTTCATCAAAATATCATTTTTTTCACAACTTTTTTTCAACTGAATGTTTTTCTCGCTACGGTCACTTATGGCAACACTTGTCCCACAGTGGGGAGATCGGATGTTCTGGGACATTAACTTCTCCTGGACCACCAGCATCGTCATTGTGATCAGCCTATAGAAGCGGTGCTGCCAGAAGCCCAGACTGGTCTAGTCTTCACCCACAAAACAAACTCATCACATAATCTATTAGCTCAGCAACTAGCACACAAAATCACCCATTGAAGGGAGTCAAGATCAAATGACAAATCAAGACTGGGACGAGAAGCTGAGCCCTGTGAATGGGAATGGAATCAGTAAGCGGTGCTATTACAGCCACAAGTCTGCCCTATAACTATTCACAGTTGGAAGTTTTTTTTGCATTTTCGATTGCATCTTGAAAATTAGTTTAATTCTAAATGGACAACAGAAATTCTAGTAAGAATGAGAACTAATAAAATTGAAGGATAATATGAATCATATTTACTGAAACATCACAAGCAGAAATTAATGTAACCAAATAAATAACTGGAAACAAAAAAACTTTTGTTGCAATATATGTAATTCCAAAAAAAACAAGTATCTTGTTACAGCAGTTATGCAACTAAACCACCCTAGTAACAGATCACATACAAGGATACTGGGGATAACTGAGAGGGATGCCGATGGTAGAGTCTCGAATGGCGTTCAATACCCGTAGATCTCGGGCCATCTTCACAAATGTATCTGGTGGAAAGTTGCTGATGAAGCATTTACCAAAAGAAGCTGCCTGTGTCCAAAGTAAACATCACCAAGGTCAGTATATATTGTACACGTGAATTTCATATATTATTTAATCCCTCCCCTTTTCCAGATTAAGAAACAAATGCGACAGGTGGTCATAGCTGTCTATGATATAAAATGGTCACAAATTACCACAATACCATCAGTTGTAAACCAGCGTGTGCCAGCTTTACAAGGTCTACAACACTGTACTACAAGATATAACACACTGGCAGTTACAAACATTACAATACCACTCACCTCATTAAATTCTGTTACTAAAAAGAAACAATCATTTCATCTTCGGGTGTTAATGGGAGAGCAAAAATAGGAGGAATTGCAGAAAACCTCAATCAGATGTACCAATGTTAAAAGGAGCAGAAAATGATTACAGTCTGTAACATCTAATTGCTGCTATCGGAAGTCGCTATAGATAACTCTATAGCCAAAACTGATTCAGGGATATAGATAGTGAACTGCATATTCCATTTCTGAACTCTGGAGCTGGTCAGATGTACTGAAATGTTCCAAGTCCTATATACTCCTACAGCTCAAGAGTGCCTACAGGCAAAAATTAGCTAAGTCAGTGAGAGTACATAGTGGGCTGATTTTGACATGCCTAGGAAATTATTCCTGCTGTATAAAGGTTTTTCATGCGACTTACAAAGAAAAATGACTGAATAATGGAAAATTCCTTACTTTAAGGTAGGTTTCTGGCTAGTGGCTGTTCAGTCTATGCAACTGTAACATAGAGCTGATGCTCTGAACTACTGACATTGTTCTCTCGAAGGATCTGCTGAGTAGAAGCTCAACAATACAACCATGCTTTTGAAGTTTCAAAAATCTAATAATCATACAGAAGAGCACATTCTGCCACAACACCCCTACCTTGGATGATCCTGAATTGATGCCACTGTTATAACATGATCACATTGCCTTCCAAGAAGTCTTTAATATAGTATTTTGTTTCACCCTTGCCAACTTTCTGCCCTGAATGTGTTGATTCCTTGCTGGGGTACTGATTCATAACTACCAATCACCTTACAGTACTTTGCCCAAATGACCATTCTTCACCTGTGAACGCAGATGGTGAATGTTGGCTGGTATTTGACTCTGGTGGGCATCACTGCCGGGGCTGATCCTTTCTTCACCTCGCATCCACATTACCAACAAGTTTCACTGGACAGTGATCAGGAGCAGGAACTCATGGGTACTGAAGCCATTGTAGCATCTTACCTGCCCAGTGTCACTCATGCTAAAACCAACCAGATACCAAACAGGAATGGAACTTGGAACCTTCCTAGTTTGTATGGTTTAGTGATTCATATTATGAGCTCACTAATCAATTGGGGGAGCTCTTGAACCCAATAGTTTTCAAACTTTTGTACGCGAGCGACTCTCTGCAAATTCCTATATTCCTTTGCACCCTCTACAAATATTGGTACACTACCAGGGATTCGAGTTAACTTCTGAGAATGTCAGCTGCCAAAAGAAAAAATAAACAATGCAATCACCGCTGAAAATGTTTTTATTAGTATATTAAAAAAATACCAGGTTAGTAAAAAACAGAAGTCGGATGACAGGCTGATAGAAATCTGAAGACCTTGTGGAACCCTAGGATCTGGGAGCATCAGTTTAATGTGCTTTTTAATCACAACCACCAGCTCATTATTGTTGAAGGCACATAAATTGATACTACGGTTACTGATTTGCACATCAGAATTTAAAATCAACATTATATTACAAGTTTGATTCAGAAGACTTAAAAGATTTTAAAGAACAAGGCTTCAAGAATACAGTAAACTTCATTACTGTACAAGCAAAAGTTCACATTTACCTACTGTCTGAAATGATTCCTGCAGTACTCTTGGATAGTTCATTAGGCTGAACAAACTAGGTTTTATATTCCAGAATAGAAATTTTCCCCTATTCAACCTCATGCTCACACCTCATTCAATTATAAGACTACTTGGAAACTTGCATCAAAATTAGTTACACTCAAAGAATAACTGTACATGGGGAGAACATAAATCATAAACTTTGGTATCAAATACATCACAGTGATGCAAATTTATTAGATGCCCCCTAGGGGTTAAACCACAATAATATTTTACAAAGGACAAGAATGCCCTCTTGCTTTTACTTTGTGCTGTGCCCCATCTACCAGATGTGTATCATTTCAGTCTTACCCTCAGCAGAGTCTTCTGCATCTCGGGTTCATACTCATTGCCTGCTGCCTCAATGCACTGCTGTACAGCCTCAAACAAAAGGTTCTGTTCCTTTATCTCTCGTAAATACTCATCTGCCTTCTGGCTCTCTTTCTATGAACACAAATTAAATACAGTATTGCATTTAATCTAACAGACATACTAAAGTTACATGTTCTCCAAAGTTTTTTTGCATGTTAATTCCAGCAAGACGTAAATAAAAAGATACTGCTTTTTTCCTACAAAGATAAATCAAACCCAGCTAATGCTAGGGCACTTTTCATAGGCCCAATCTCCCCACATCTTCTTGGACTCAGGTTCTGTGTAAAGGTAACAACTCTCAAGTGGGAGCCTCTGTCAGAGCTGATCCGTACTTGCACTTCACACGTCAAAACCAGCCGGCACAGACCGACCTGAACCAAAGAGAGAGATCGCACAAAGGCCTCGGTGTTTGGGGCACTTCCCACAGGGTACATTGTCCGAAAGTCAGTTCAGCACCAACATTTCTAAACCACTCCCTGGGCTCACACTCTGAACAGGAGGAATATAAAAGGATCTGGGGAAATTGAGTTACAGAAGAGAGCGTCAGCACAGACACAGGGGGCCAAATGGCCTCCTCCTGTGCTGTAAATTCTATCATCCTATGAAAACTCTTCTTATTGAGTCTGTGACTAGGGAGTGGTTTAGAAATGTTGGTGCTGAGCTGAGTTTAGGATGACCGCGTTGATTTCCCGGTCTGCGAGCAGCGCCTGGGACATCCATGTCCAATTCCAGGAGACTCATGGCAATTGGATGGGTTGGCAACTCTATCCAGCACATACTTGCCCACCTTGCTCTTCTTGCATGCTCACATACACTTCATAGAGAAGGAAAGCTGGGTGGAGAAAGACTAAGGCAGAGAGAGAGACACAGTCTGCACCTTCCTGATCTCTCCCCTTGTGACTTACTCCACCCAACATTTCGAGTGTCTGGCACAGACATGTCTCAAAAAAAGGGTTGGTGGCAAAACGACCGGGGGAAGATGTGGCAAAAGAGAGAGAAACGGGCAGCAAAGATGGGCAAAAGACATCACGAAGAGACGCATTAGACAGAGATTGGGAGAAAGAAAGATATACATCGGAAAGACAGAGTGATATCAGACATATGGTCAATGTTCCCCCTAAGATGTGCGACCGCGCACCAACCGGGAGGTCCCGCGCAGGCCGCTCATCAGCTGCTGCCGCTGGACCACACCCTTAGACTGCAAATTAGAGGGAACACTGCATATGGTGGACTGTGGGAAAGGTGGTCAGATGATAGTAATTGATCTCCCACCAATTTTTCTCTTCATGCTGACAAATCAAGGAACACAGAGATATTGGGGCACAGAAACAAAACTCAGTGCATAGAGAAAGAGAGATGCAGGCAACAAAGAGAGATGTAGACATGTTAAAGGGACCATAAAGAGGGAGAGATAAAGAGACAGACACATACACACAACTGGAGAAGGACTCGCTGTGAGCAATGCTGCAGGAGATCTACTAATGTTCAAGAGAAAACTATTAAAAAAAAGTTAATGGGCTGAAAGTAGAAAAGTAGCCAGGCCCAGATGGTTATGCATCCTAGAATACTATGGGAGGTTTGAAAGGAGGTAGCAGAGGCAATAACCACAGGAATTGTGCCAAATGACTCAAGGATGGCAAATGTTACACCATTATTCAAGAGGGACAAGCAAAATCATCGGCTAATTATTCTCACTTCAGGCATGGGTTAAGCTTCTGGAGTCTCTAATATGTGATGAAATTAGTGAATACTTAAAAAGGCATGCCCTGGATTTGTAACATTGCTTTAATAATTTTACTGAATTTAATATTTTGGGGGAAACCATAGTGCATAAGGGGATTGTGGTAGATGTATATATGGATACTCAGGTGTTTGATAAGATGCAACATAAGAATTATTGCAAAAATGAAAGCACACGGTATTAAATAAAATGTAACTGCATGGCTAGAAAGATGGCGAGGACACAGAAAGTAGAGAATAGTGGTAAATTGATTGGGGGGGGGGGGAATTTTAGGGATATTAGAATGTTTTTGTAGGCAGTGGTGAATCCTTGGATCTTAAATGAACATAGGTACAATTGGAATGATATTGAAGTTAAAGGGCATGGCGAACTGTGAGAAAGAATGCAGAAGAACATATTAGACAGATTACCAGAGTGAGCAGATGAGTGGTAATGCAGTACATTGCAGAGTAACGTGAAGTAGTATATTTTGGGAGAAAGTGGTGAAAGGAAACATCCCTAAAACAGGAAGATTCTTAACAAAATATATGAACAGAGATCTAGGCGTACAGATAGAGATAGAAAAGGCCACAAAAAAGCAAATGGGATTCTTTGACTCAGTTAAAAATCTATTTTCCTTCCAAAAGTGAAGTAAATCTAAAACAACTTTTACTTATATAGCACCTTTAACATAGAAAAATAAAGTCCCAAGGCACTTCAAAGAGGTGTAAGGAAACATGGATGCCAAGCCAAAGGAGATCTTAGAAGGGATGATCAAAAGCTTGGTCTTAGAGGAGAGTCTTAAAGGAGGTGGAGAAACAGAGGTGGTTAGGGAGGGAATTCCAGAGCATGGGGCCATGGCAGCTGAAGACACAAACGCAAATGGTGAGGGGGGGGGTGGGGGCAGGGGGTATTACAGAGATAGGGAAGGATGAGGCCATGAAGGAATTTAAACAAAAGGGAGAGAATTTTAAATGTGAGCTGCTGGAGGACTGGGAGGCAACAGTGACAGGATTGTACAAAGTCAACATGGATTTGCAAAAGGTAAATCGTGCTTGACTAATCTACTGGAATTTTGAGGATGTAACTGGTAAAATAGATAAGGGAGAAGCAGTGGATGTGGTGTATTTGGACTTTCAGAAGGCTTTCGATAAGGTCCCGCATAAGAGATTAGCGTGTAAAGTTAAGGCACATGGGATGGGGGCAAGGTACTGACATGGATAGAGAACTGGTTGGCAGACAGGAAGCAAAGAGTTGGAATAAACGGGTCTTTTTCCGAGTGGCAGGCAGTGACTAGTGGGGTACTGCAGGGATCGGTCCGAGGACCCCAGCTATTCACAATATATATTAATGATCTAGACGAGGGAACTAGATGTAATATCTCCAAGTTTGCAGACGACACAAAGCTGGGTGGGCGTGTGTGCTGTGAGGAGGATGCCGAGAAACTCCAGTATGATTTGGACAGGTTGGGTGATTGGGCAGATGCAGTATAATGTGGATAAATGCGAGGTTATCCACTTTGGTGGCAAAAACAGGAAGGCAGATTATTATCTGAACGGCAATAGATTGGGAGAAGGGGAAGTGCAACGAGACCTGGGTGTCCTTCTGCACCAGTCGCTGAAGGTAAGCATGCAGGTGCAGCAGGCCGTTAAGAAGGCAAATGGTATGTTGGCCTTCGTAGCGAGAGGGTTCGAGTACAGGAACAAGGATGTCTTGCTGCAGTTGTACAGGGCCTTGGTGAGACCACACCTTGAGTATTGTGTGCAGTTTTGGTCACCTTATCTGAGGAAGGATGTTCTTGCCATGGACGGAGTGCAGCGAAGATTCACCAGACTGATACCTGGGATGGCAGGAATGACGTACGAGGAGAGATTGGGTCGATTAGGCTTATATTCGCTAGAGTTTAGAAGAATGAGAGGGGTTCTCATTGAAACTTATAAAATTCTAACAGGACTAGACAGATTTGATGCAGGAAGGATGTTCCCGATGGCCGGGGAGTCCAGAACCAGGGGTCACAGTCTAAGGATAAGGGGTAAGCCATTTAGGACAGAGATGAGGAGGAATTTCTTCACCCAGAGAGTAGTGAACCTGTGGAATTCTCTACCACAGAAGGCAGGAGAGGCCAATTCATTAAATATATTCAAGAAGGATTTAGATATATTTCTTAAGGCTAAGGGGAACAAGGGATATGGGGAGAAGGCAGGGACAGGGTACTGAATTTGGACGATCAGCGATGATCTCCTTGAATGGCGGAGCAGGCTCGAGGGGCCGAATGGCCTACTCCTGCTCCTATCTTCTATTTTGCTATGGTCATCAAGGACAGGGCTGAAGGGTGCGCTTGGTGCAGGATATGGGTAGCAGAGTTCTCGATGAGCTGAAGTTTACAGAGAGTGGAGGATAAAACAAACATACGACAAATGTTCTTTGAACCACTTTAATTTTGATCTGTCAAAATAGAATAGTTGTAATTAAGGGGCAATGACTTTAAACACAAAATTACAGGAACGATAATAGCAAAACATACCTCATATTCTTTGTGAGCTTCCAGCAGAAGTGCACCAGGTGCCATGGAGGCAATTTTGAATATATCTTGACAAGCAGCTGAAAGCAACAAAGTAAATAACCAATGACACAAGAAGCTAGCAGAACCACATACTTCACTGTCACCAAATGATATTTAAAGACAAGACAGCACTCTTAATTAAGACAGATATCCAATTTTGGAATCACTGCGCAACATGGAAATAGGATTAAGCCGATCTGAAATGTTTCAAATCATGTGATTCTTTTTGAAAAAGGGAGGTGTTACTGATTATCAGTTACTTATTGCGACATAAAATGCCTGCTTTACCTAATATAGCCAAGTGTGGCAACAGATGTTCATGATTCTGCATGTGGCTAGTCACCAACTTCAACTATAGCATCACGATGAGATGTTGAGCATAGACTAGAAATGACCCCATAAGGAGAAAGAGAAATTGCAAGAGCCTTGCCTGGCACTTCCTAATGCCAGTTACAGAGAGTACTGATGGATGCATGGAGAACCAAGAACAGTTTAGAAGTTCAAGATAGAGATTACTAGGACTCTGAAATAACAGAAAATGCTAGAAATACAGATCAGGTCTGGCAGTATCACAAAAGAGATAAAAATGGAATAGCATTTGAAATGTAGAACCTACGTCACTCAAAACATGAAGCATTTCTACAGCCAAACCATTAACCTATCTTGATCGCTTTCCAGATGCTTTATATTTCCAGCATTCTCTGTTTTTATTAGAAAGCTCCAGGTTTACACGTAATGCTCTTGTAAAATTGAACTACATATATTTAATACCAGCGCTCCTTATTGAACAAACAGTACTTACGTGGGACCTCATGTAGAAATTCATGACTAGAAGAACTAATGATTCGAACACCATCAATTTCAGGCACTAAGTGAACATCTTCATCTAGATAAAATCTGAACTTCAGTTAAGAATATAAATGTTCACAACGTTTATGAATAGTGAACACAAGGGCATAACTAACCAACTACATGCAATTACCTACTTTTCCGTAAACCAGCTACAGGCCACTTCACTTGACAGCAAGTTGGAGTCAATACAGATTTTTTACTTAGTAATGAAAAAATATTTAGGATAACCCAGAGAACATTTTCTTTATTCCAAATTTATTTTTACAAACTTTTGATTTTGTATTTGTCTCACTCATAATATCCAGCACGAGGTTAAAAACATTACTGTAAATGTTCTGCAATAGCAGCTATGTATATTTTGTTTGCTGATGCTCTCTCTCCTAGCACTGCAGTATAGTACTTACATTTTTAGCATGGAGAATGGCAGCAGAGTCTCAGCATGGATTTCCCCACGACCTGAATCAATGTTGCTCCACGACAGAGGACACCCTTGCCAGCTTTTCCTTGCTTCTCTCTATCCCCTTCCCTCCCTCCAATCCTAGAAATGTTCCACTCTCTTAGCCGAGAACTAGTAAAACTCTGGGTTTGAAAACACGTGCAACTTCTGGCAGGTTGTGTTGATAAATTCGAGAGAGAGTGGGATGAATATTTGCTGTATATTTTTTGGATTCTGGTATTGACCCGATAGGACTATCATGGTCTTTTCGGCCCTGTACGTCCTTATGTTCTGAAAGCAAGGGAGGGCATTCAGTGATTACAGGGATCAATAGTAGCAACAGCATAAGGATACTTAATGGTCTCCTTTGAACTTCCTGCTATTAAAAGTAGTTTATCCCAAATACCAACTACAGTAGGATTGGTGCTTTTGGGTCTGTTACACCTGAAAATGCAAAGAGAAAAGTTACCAAAGCTAACATTCCTCTTTTGTTCTTTCACATAAACAAACGTTGTAAAATGAGGGAACCCGGTGAGGTTTGTGAATTTATTAAACACTGGCTTACTGCAAATTTTAGAGTGAAAGCAGTTTTGCTGATAAAGATTTATTGTAAAACACTACACACCACACGAGAGCAAGTATATTAATAGGTCAGCATACAAGTAAGTTAGAACATTTAGGATCCAGGATTTAAATGGCCAATTTGCAATTTGAAAAAATGTACGATATTTTTTGAACATTGCTGCAGCCAAACGGATAGTCTTTTCCAGTCCTGTATATTTGTATGCTCCTAAATTTCATCTGTATATTGCTATAATGCCAGAAATTAACAAAAAAATGTAGGTCTTCAAAAAAGATTTGAATGCACATTGAATATTTAGGCTCAAAATTAACTGAACAGAGGGAGGATTTAGCATCATTATTTGACGAGCATGTCAATTTCTGAAAGCCACCCATGGGCTAATGAAAAATGGACTTTTGCCTAAAAACATGTGAACAACGTTCAAACATGGGACCTGTGCCCATTCTTAATACAAATAAATTATTTCAATAAAACATATATATATATCCTATCCTCTTATTAAACAATTAGGACATTACTATTTTTAAATAGTGTCTCCACATCACTTCTCACGCCAGCCATTCAACATTCCATTTCCCAACTAAGCAACCAGTTCCAAAGCATCTTCCATTTATACTCAAACCAACTTCTAAAGGTTGTGCAAGGGCAGACCAGGTTGACTTTCTCCCTCTGAAGAAGTGAGCTTGGATCAGTGATAGGAATTTCCCTATTCAATCTCTATACCAAGCTTTGAGCTCATAACCTAGGCCTACAGAACAGGAAGAGTGCCAAATTGTCAGAGCTACTGTCTTTTGGACGAGACATTAAACTGAGGTCCTGTCTTCAAGCGGGTGGGGTAGTACCTAACAAGAATTTGGAAGGGCTCTGGAGACGTGGAGCATCTATTGTCCTCCAACACACTATCACAAACTGGTAGAGGATAAGTTGTCACTCAATTCTTCATACGGAGAGTACCTCCGTACAGGTGTGCCATTAGGCAGAGTGTGCTGGGCAGGTGTTAGCCACTTCTCCACAGGAAGGAATGGAGGATTTGCTTCAGGCTGCTCTCACACACTTCCTACTGGGTGAATGCACCAAAATCCTGCTCCAAATAGAGGATGGAGGACAGAGAATAGAAAGGTTACTCCTCCTGCTATTGGTAAATTTAGAAGTCCTCTGTTGGCCACTACGGTCTCATGTTAACACAGAAACATATATGTGAAACTCAAATCCATGAGCCACATCTAACAGTGTCGTGTCACTGTACAACTTACCAGACAAACTGCTGAGGTGGTGTTTGGAAGTTTGTGTCAGCCACACACAACTTGTCCTGGAAACAAAGCAGAACACATTTTAAATATTCACTTATTGATAAAGAAAATAAATCCTCAATGCTTATATCTTTGTTTTGCACAACTAGATCAATAAAGCAGCAACTGTAAACGTAGGCCCGAAACTTGCGGTCCTGATGACGGCAAACTGGCAGCGTCCGCTGTCATTTCGCTTTTGAAACTTACCGCGACTTCAGGCATGAGTGCAGGGGCAGCCCATGTGGAAATCCTGAAGTTGTGGTCTGTCATTCACAGCTCCTCCACAGGCTGCATTGTGCACCCCGCCCCCCAGAGCCGGCAATCGGTGAAATCACTGATCTGACGAAAACCTCCCCTTTTCCGAACAAATTTCGCTGTTAGAAACCCCATAAAATGTTAGACCCATTCAAATGAAGTGTAACTGGGTTTTTAACGGTGATCTGAGTATTAACTACTGATAAACAACCATTCTGGCCCTGATAAACTAATTTTATATTGGTGGAATGTCAAATTTTTCCATTGTTAAAAATTATTAAATTTTAAAACTAAAATTTTTTTTTTTTTTTTTTTTTTTTTTAAAGTTTGTTCATGATATTTCACCTTCTATCTTAACCTAATGTGTATGTCCCAATCTTTATTTCGCTCTGTGTAAAAAAAATTAAGTGATTGATTATTAGTGCTTTCTATTTCCTGGTTTCCTGGCTGGGAGAATTTTGCGATGTGATTGGCTGCTTAGACAGCTTGTTGACATCACAGCAGCTCACACTATGGGATTTCCACTATACTACGCTGATTTCAACTTCACGTCGGAAAAAACGAACTGCTCGCCACAGAGATCACAAGATCTCAAAGTTACTCAAAGGGTTGACGGTGGATAGGCAATGGCAAACATTCAAAGACCGCATGGATGAACTACAGAATTTGTTCATCCCAGTTTGGCATAAAAATAAAACAAAACAAAAAAGGTGACTCAACCGTGGCTAACAAGGGAAATTAGGGATAGCGTAAGATCCAAGGAGAGGACATATAAATTGGCCAGAAAAAGCAGTAAACCTGAGGATTGGGAGCAGTTTAGGATTCAACAAAGGGGGACAAAGGGATTAATTAAGATGGGGAAAATAGAATGAGAGAGTAAGCTTTCAGGGAACATAAAAACTGACTGTAAAAGCTTTTATAGATATCTGAAGAGAAAAAGATTGGTGAAGTCAAGCGTAGGTCCCTTGCAGTCAGAATCAGGGGAATTAATAATGGGGAACAAAGAAATGGCAGACCAATTAAATACATATTTTGGTTCTGTCTTCACAAAGGAGGACACAAATAACCTCCGAGATGTCGGGGCACATAGGGTCTGATGAAAGGGAGGAACTGAAAAAAAATCAGTATTTGTAGGGAGATGGTGTTAGGGAAATTGACAGGATTGAAGGCCGATAAATCCCCAGGGCCTGATAATCCCAGAGGGAATGCGAGTGTCAGGGAGCGAGGTAAGTGACGTCAGCGCAAGGGAAAGAGCTGATTGGCAAGTAGTTGGTGATTGTTTTTCTTTTGTCTTAAGTTTATTTCTGTTAAGTTACTTAATAGACTATTAAGTAGAAGCATGGCAGGGCACCTTGGTCCCGTGGAATGCACATCTTGTGTCATGTGGATACTCTAGGATGCTTCCCGTATCCTGGAAAACCACATGTGCAGGAAGTGTCGTCAGCTGGAGGAGCTCAAGCTCAAGATTTCAGAGTTTGAGCAGCAGCTGGCGTCATTGCGGTGCATCCATGAGGCTGAGAGCTACGTGGATAGCACATTTCAGGAGGTGGTCACTGAAGGATCCAGCTAGTTCCCAATGAATTCTGGGATACTTGACTATGTTAACTGTTAAAGACAAAGATGGGTTTTCAATTCTTAGAACAAAGACTGACAAAATGCAGCTGGGAGCAGGAATGCCTACAAGGTCGAATATCAAACATCAAAGACACATAGAAGTGATAAGGTGTGTTCATAGCACCCCAGTAGAGCCAGTGTCTAAATACTGCCCTGTCCTCCTAGGAGATAAGAGTACAATTCGAATAGTCGCAGAACACATGAATCACTGTGGCCTTGCAATTACCCGCCTTGTTCGATAGTTAAGAATAAAAACATGTTTTCTCAAACTATAAACAAGGCCTGCAAAGGGGAAAAGATAACAGAAATGTGGGGAGTAAAATTACAATCCACATCTGTGGCTAACATGGTCCAAGGGTACCCGAGTTCAAGGGGGTGGACCCGACAGTTGAGTGACTAACTACATAAACCAATAAAGAGCAACTGTTATGACACGGTTTGTATGTGCACGCCCCATTCTGTAGTAAGTGGGCGTTGCTTATAGAAGTGTATAACTTGAATGAACCACTGTTTTTCCTTTGTGAGTGCACCTCTTGTTTGAGGAAGCAGGGTGACTCTCCCTTGTTAACAAGCTTCTCTTAGTTGCTTTAATAAATTCTGTACTTGTCCTCAATTCCGTCTGGGTTTCTCCAAAATTCGAATCTAACAGTTGGTGTCAGAAGTGGGATACTGCAGGTAACCTAAGGACCATATGAGTTGAAAGACACTGGAAGTGACGGCTAAGGCGAGTTTGCGTTGTGTCCTAAGCGGATAAGTCAGCGGAAGGCTTTTAGGAGGAACACTGATTCGCTCGTCATGGGTGGGGCTAAAACCGTATGGGCCAGCCAGTATTAAATTACCCACATAGTAAAATTATTCCTCATGGAGACCGCAGACTGACGGAATTGATTAGACATAAGTGTATATTTCTGATTTAGAGTATAAGGTGATACGTTTGTGCCGATAAAGTATAAGATAGAATATAAGAACATACGTAACAATTGTGTAATAGATCCGACCTCGAAAGTAGCTTCCTGATCAGCTGCTGCTCGAGGAGGGATAAACCCCATGGGGAGTGCCCGTGAATTGATAATTGACAGAACGTTTAATCAAAGGAGACCGAGTCCCCTTTGGAAAAAAAATGATAAACTTTATTTCGGAAAGTCTGTCTCAAAAAAAAACACAACGGGTTAAGAGAGAAACATAGCCAGGTGGTTAAGCATAAAGTGCAGGAGAGGGAGAGATAAAGAAGGAAAAAGATCTAATTTGCAGGCTAACCAATTTGGAAACTCAGCAAAGGAAGAGAAAAAAAACAGGGATTTGAAAAGCCAGGAAAAGCTGCTGAGACACCGATGTAAAAAGAAAGAAAAAAAAACTTAAAGCTTTACCGACATTGAAGTTATTAACATCTGTGCCGAGGCAAATAAAACACAAGATTTGCTGAGTGAAAGGAACCTTAAAAAAAATGCTGGAATTTCAGTTTGTATGAAAATGTGTGTTAAAGTGTGAATGTTTTCCTGACTATGAATGTTTAAGAAGTTACAGTATTTCTTTTGTCTGAAAAGTCTGTCTTTAAAAGATTCTGTTATGTGTTTTAGCTCCACCCACTTCTCTATGTTAAAAGCGTTTAAAACTTTTGTCTTGTCTTAGATTTTTGAAGTTTTAAGAATGTGCGAATAAGATTGTGCCCCCAGAATTGAAAAAAAAACTGAACTAATTTAAGTTAAGCTGGTGTGTAAAAACTGAGAAGAACAAAAAAAAGTTTGTTTAACAAAAGATTAAGTTTCAGTCTAAGATTTAACCTTGGAGTCACGGTTGCTATGGTGAAATCTTCTAAAGCAGTTTGATTTGATTTGTTTAAATGTGAAAAACTAATTTTTCTCCAGGTTATATTCAAAGTTTTTACAGTATTTTGAAAAGACATCTGAAGAAAGGACAAGAAGAAATATGACGTAATTTACTGTTTTCTGCAAGAATGTGCTATTTTGTTTTGTTTTATCTGTTCACTGTTTTACAAAAGATAAGCTTCAGCCTTGAAGTTACAGTTGCCAATGTGCTTGGAAGAAAATGAATTGGAATGTTTACAAGGCATAAATGATTGTTTCTTTGTTAATGTGGCTTCTTTCTTTCTTTTCCAAGTGATACTGGTTAGTTTTTAAAAAATTGATCTGGATTAAATTGGAGTTATGAAGTTAATTAACCTATTAAAAACAGACTTTCATTGTGGCCACGGTGAAATTCTGGTTGGTGTAAATTTGTGTAGACCGCATTGAATAAGATAACTCCGCTCTGCGAGAACATCCGATAGTGGCAGGTCCCTCTACAATATTTAATTGGCTACGGTACTGGGAGCCCTACAGAATGCGGGACTAAAGGTAAACCCTAGAAAGGTACAGGTAGGGAAGGACGGAGTAATCTACCGAAGATACATAATAACACAAGGGAAGAGACAAATGCCCGAAGACAGAAAGGTAGATTAATAAAGAGCAGTACTTGAAAGCCAGGTGATAAATAATCAGAATGGTATTATCTAGAGTTGGAACATGTGGTGTATGTGCCTTTAAAAGCAATTGTGGTGTATGTGCCTTTAAGAGCCCCAGGTGTGCGCAATGCCGGTAATTGCCACTTGGGCTATATAAGCCTGTGTATTGTGTATATCCTTTAGAACCCCCCCCCAGACTTGCTTAGTAAATACCTATGAACCAACTCCTGTCTTCAGTGTCTTTATCTACACACGGACACTACAGTGGCGACGAAGTGGAAACGGACTTACCTGCAATTCGGCAGCACCTCAAGGACATCGATTCCTCCAGCGTCCAGAAGACTCAAGGAAGTAATAGAAACTGTGGTTTCACCAGCTGGCCAAGCTGGTGGCAGGTACTGCGCTAATCCTTCCTGGGCGTCAGGCTGGGGCTCCAGCAGCGGGCTCTACAGCTGAGACAGGCAGCGAAATCGGAGGCAAGCAATAACGGACTGGGAGGGTGCACTCGGGAGACGGCCGGCACGGCAAGCAGGTCAGCGTTTAGACCTCCGTCGGGAACGAGCCTCCAACAGTGAATAAACGGAAACCACAGTAAAACAGCATTGTTATCGGTAGCAGCGGCGGGAAAGCGCAGGGAGCGCCATATCGTTGCTAGAGAGAGAGAAAAAAAAAGCACGGGAAGCGCCATATCTTTTTTTTGAAATGCCTAAGTCTGGCAATATTGATGCTTTTGATAACGAAACAGAGCCTAACTTTGGCAATATTGATGTTTTTGATAACAAGATAGAGGATTGGACCACATATGTAGAAAGAGTGGAGGTGTTTTGCACCGCAAATGGAATAGGAGATGAAAAAAAAGCTTCAGTGCTTCTGGATCTAATGGACGCAGAAACATACAAGCTGTTACGCAACTTAATCACTCCAGCCGAACCGATGGACAAGAATTTTGAGGAGATTGTTGATACCCTACACTGCCAATTCGAGGCAGGACTGGCAGATTCTCTGCAAGACAAATTCATCTGCGATCCCCTAAGTGTAGAAACACAAAAAAAGGTGTCTTCTGGAAAAGATTTAACACTGGACAAGGCTTTCAGTGCAATAGGAGCGGCAAAGATACAGCAAAGGCCACAGGACTTCGGCACCCATGAAATGACACGGGGTTTCGAAAGATGTTATCGCTGCGGCAGATCCAACCATGACCAGAGGGATTGCTGGTTCAAAGAAAAAGCATGCAGGCGATGCGGAAAGATGGGACACATTCCACGTGTATGCCGATCTGAAAATAAAAAATCCACTAACGGGAAAAGAATCAATAAGGAAAAGCACAGAAAGGTACAAATGATGACGGACAGTAGCTCCAAAGACCAGAAGAGCGATAGCGACTCCGGGAACAAGAGACTAAGCTCTCTCAAATTACATAATGTAATTGCCAATGAAGATTACCAGACCATTTGGGTTACCCTCATAATAGCAGGGTCCCCAGTTAAAATGGAGCTAGATACAGGATCAGCTCTAACCGTAGTAAATCGACGAGATTACGAGAGGCTATTTTCGCATATACCTCTAAAAGACACATCCATTATCTTAAAAACATATACGGGGCAGAAAGTATACCCCAAAGGAAAAATAAAGGTGCCTGTGGTATACAACGGCAAAGAAATACAAAAGTTGTATTTATACATTCTACAAGATGGTGGTCCACCGTTGTTGGGACGTGAATGGATAAGGAAGATACGTTTAGACTGGCACTCCATTCAGGCACTGACGGTGACCAGTAAGGAAAAAAACAATGATGACATCATACCTGAACGATTAAAAGACATCTTGGCCAACGCCAAAGAAGTGTTTCAAGAGAAACTAGGAACCTTGAAAGGCATCACCGCCTCAATAAAAGTGGAAGATGCAGCAATTCCAAAATTTTTTAAGGCAAGACCGGTGCCATACGCAATACGTCCGGCAGTCGAGGCAGAGCTGGAGAATTTGGAAAAGGCAGGCGTATTATCCAAAATAGATTGGAGCGAATGGGCAACACCCATCGTTCCAGTCATGAAAAAAGCATTGAAAAATAACTCTGAGGAACAGAGAAAAATTCGCATCTGTGGGGACTTTAAGGTGACTGTAAACCCGGTCCTTCACACGGTACAGTATCCTCTTCCGAGGCTAGAAGATATTTTCGCCTCCCTATCCGGAGGAAAACGTTTCACAAAAATTGACTTGGCACAGGCATATCTACAGATGGAGGTTGAGGAGACCTCTAAAAAGTATCTCACAATAAACACACACAAAGGCCTGTACCAGTACAATCGACTGGTTTTTGGAGTAGCATCAGCTCCAGCTATCTGGCAAAGAGCTATGGAGCAAGTCCTGCAAGGGATTCCGGGGACTCAGTGTTACCTGGACGACATCCTTATAACAGGAGAAAACGACAACGAGCACCTTGCCAATTTGGAGCAGGTGCTCACTAGGCTGAAAGAACGGGGCCTACGAGCAAATCGCCCCAAGTGCGAATTTTTCCAAAATCAGATATCATATTGTGGCCACATAATTAATAAGGAAGGGTTGCATAAGTCACCTGAAAAAATTGAAGCAGTTATAAAAGCCCCAGCACCTGAAAATGTTTCACAATTGAGGTCATTCCTGGGATTAATAAATTACTATCATAAATTTTTACCGAACTTATCAACTATTCTACACCCTCTTAATGATCTTCTACACACAGGAGTGATTTGGAAATGGAACGAAGACTGTAAACGTGCCTTCCATAAATGCAAAGACTTAATCACATCCGAGAAAGTTTTGGCTCATTACAACCCATCACTACCAATCAGACTGGCGTGCGATGCATCCCCTTACGGCATAGGAGCGGTATTGTCCCATAGATTCCCTGATGGCTCGGAACGGCCGATAGCTTTTGCGTCACGCTCATTGAACTCAGCTGAGCGTAACTATTCCCAGATAGACAGGGAAGCACTCAGCCTGGTATGGGGAGTGAAGAAATTCAACCATTACCTACACGGACAAAAATTTACCTTGCTGACTGACCATCAACCCCTCATCTCCATATTCAACCCTAAGAAAGGTGTCCCCATTATGACGGCACAAAGACTACAGAGGTGGTCCCTTTTTCTAGGGGCACACCAATACAACATTGAATACAAAGGGTCAAAACAGCATGGGAATGCTGACGGTTTATCGCGCCTGCCGTTGCCAACGATAGAAGGGGCACCTACAGTAGACCCAGTAGAGATATTCCACTCTACCATAGTGGAATGTCTACCGGTGACAAATTCTGCCATTGAAAGGGAGACCAGAAATGACCCTACTCTCTCACGGGTCTACGATTTAACAATGAAGGGATGGCCAGCACATGGCGAACCACTGTTGCCAGCATTTTCGCAAAGAAGAGAACAGCTGTCAGTGTGCCGAGGAACCTTGATGTGTGGATCCAGAGTGGTGATTCCACCCAAACTCCAGGATAAAGTGCTAAAGGAGCTTCACAAGGGGCATCTGGATGGAGTGAAAATGAAGAACCTAGCTAGGGCGTTTGTATGGTGGCCAGGTATCGATGGAGACATCGAAGACATGACCAAGAGCTGCCTAGGATGCCAGAAGGTCCAAAATGCTCCGCCACAGGCCCCTCTACATCCATGGGAGTGGCCCTCATCTCCCTGGCAAAGGGTGCACATCGACTTTGCTGGTCCATTTATGGACTCAATGTTCTTAATCGCAGTTGATGCACACTCCAAGTGGCCGGAGGTAATAAAGATGTCCTCCACCACCACGGAAAAAACCATCACAGTATTAAGGACCATATTTGCCAGGAATGGGCTGCCGGAACAGATATGTTCTGATAATGGACCGCAATTTGTGTCCGAAGAATTCAGAAAGTTCTTAAAGAACAATGGGGTAAAGCACTACACGTCCGCCCCATACCATCCCGCCACCAATGGATTGGCTGAAAGGTTTGTCCAGACCTTTAAGAAGGCCATAAAGGCCATGGGTAATGAAAACATAAAACTTCAGCACAAGGTGGATAACTTCTTATTTGCATATAGGAATGCAACACATATGGTTACAAACCAAACTCCCGCCATGATGTTCTACAATAGAAACCTAAGATGCCGGCTGGATTTGGTCAAGCCCAACATCCGAAGGGACGTGGAGAACCGGCAGTTTCAGGGCATGAATGAAAGGCCAACTAGGGCCTTCCAGATCGGCCAACCGGTTTTGGCCCGGGACTACCGTACCGAGAAATGGCAGCCTGGAACTATCTGCACACGACTAGGACCACTGATGTATACCGTGGACATCGGAGAAAGCATAATAAGGCGCCATGCTGACCAAATCATCAAGTCATCCGAAAAGGGACAACCTACACCACCACGCTATACATCTAACGATGAAGTCGAGATACCCATATCTACCTCCGATCCGGTGATACTGGAACCCGATGAACCCGACACTGGCCTTCAAGCCGAATCAGCCTTACCAGAAGAACCTACTACACCACCAGAAACTACTACACCCCCGAGGCGTTATCCGGACCGAGTCAGGAAGCCTCCTGAGAGACTAACTTATAATTAATTAATACAGCAATGTATATTATTTTGCATATAACATGTAATTAATAATTACTTAAAATATGATGCACTAGTTAGCTAGAAGGGGATGAATTGTGGTGTATGTGCCTTTAAAAGCAATTGTGGTGTATGTGCCTTTAAGAGCCCCAGGTGTGCGCAATGCCGGTAATTGCCACTTGGGCTATATAAGCCTGTGTATTGTGTATATCCTTTAGAACCCCCCCCAAGACTTGCTTAGTAAATACCTATGAACCAACTCCTGTCTTCAGTGTCTTTATCTACACACGAACACTACAGAACAAGTGGCTGGTTTGAACAACTTGGATGAGGAAGAGAAAAAGCGCTTCCTGCTATTCACTCTAAGCCCCGGTGTTTATGCAGGCCTCCCACCGGAAGACTGAGGGGCTGAAGCTGAGGATTGCCCAGGTGATGGGACAGGGAAGAGGGGATCTTTTTAAAAGCTATAGCAGATGTAGAGCAGGGTGCAAATGAGACTCCGGCAGCATATGCTGACAGACTGTGGCCCACATTTCAAGAGGCGATGGGAGAGGCACTAGGACCGAGAGGACCACTGGCTGCGTGCTTTGATTTCTCTCAGTCTCCCATACTTACAAGCAGCTATGTCAGATTTTGATCCGGAAGATGGGGTAAATACAAAGGCTAAAGTTGTGAGGAAAATGACCCTAATAAATTAAAGCACACAAGAAGGTTACTGACCGACACCAACAGGGCAATGCATGGGCAGACGAGGCAGCCAAGCAGGCAGCTGAGAAAGGGAATCTGACCAATGAAGCCCAAGTGTTCGTGTTTAGTTAAAGTGTGAAAACACAACTGTCTTTTCGATCAGGAAAGTTTTTTTTAAATTTACGTGTAGTGACGCAATTGCGTGCACCTGATAATGTTTTGCTCCACCTTCTTAAAAACCTGCAAAGGAGTTAACCCTTTCCACTGACAGCTGTTTAAGTTCACCAAGCAATAACTTTAGTATTGCTGAATGAAATTTAAAGATATTGGACATTATTAAATTTAAGTTTCTTAATGTTCTATGTTTTCAATCTTAAATATTGTACTGGACAGTAAAGTTCCTCCAGAACTCATGAATATGAATGGTAATTAAAGGGAAGTGATTGAGGGTGTGATAGAAACAGGAGAATTACACTACTAAATGGGAATTTTCAAAATGTTCTAGTGAAAGTCAGGAAAGTGTAGTTAAGAATAGTAAATTGATAGCTTTCTCTTGGAGACATTTGTGTCCCTGCCTATAATGAACTTTAAGAAAACTGAATTTGAAAGTCCAGCCACTACCCAAGACATCAGGACCATGCAGAGGAAGATGAGCAAAGATCTCCAGACGACTACAATCTTTTGATAAGACGCCTGAAAGCCCGAGAAAGGCTTGTATCGGATGGCACGTGTGGCATAATATGGAGATACCGGTATGAGTGTGCAAATGTGATTCGTTACGTATGAGGTAATTACCATCCGAGAATGTATGTTGAATTTGCACTGAAGAACGGGTCTCAGACATGCTCAGTTACTTGACAACAGCAAGACATGAAATAGTTAATGTGGCGCAGGAGAGCGAGACAACTTTTAAAGCACTGACATACTCCATCGAGAAACTATCTAATTAATGAAACAATCAGAATAGAGTTAAACACACTGGTACCTGTTAGAGGGATTGAAATTGAAGTTGAAGTGGAGAGTTACATGGAATCTGGATTGGGACAATTGAGGGCTAAGGAGAAATCATGTTTAGTAAGAATTATCCACAAGATGGATAAGAGTAAGAGAGAGATCTGGAGAATCTTTTAAGTCCATGATTTGTTGATTAGATGTTAAACTGCAATGTCGCTTGAAATGATTGCAAGACTGAATTTAACTGTGACTGTAATAATTGTGTTTTGTAGGTAACAGAGCGTGGGAAAAACCAGTACGAATCCAATATGAGGTGATTTTGGTGGTGCCTACCACTGCAATTACCATGCTTTATGGGTCTAACAGGACCTGTCCCATCAACCAACACATTTTTAAGTATGAGCTACACAATTATGTGGCGCAATTCGGATACGACATTCCCCTGTTGTTTGAGGGTTTCAGTGAGCTCATGATGCAACTGAACACCTCCCTAAAGCATTTTTATGTTTTGGAGCAAGACAACTGGAGAATAGATATTGAAATTGACAGCATAGAGGACAACTCACACTGGTGGGATATTGGGTTTAATACATCAGCACACCCTTACGTTCGTATTATTTCACATGCTCTGGTTGTTCTCCAACTTGTAATGATAGTGTATACATATATCAAATACACTATGTAGTAAGACTTCGATACATAAGCCAATTGGGTACTCGTGCCTATGACTAACCAGCACTAACAAATTAATTGAGCACACCGAAAGAGAAGATCCGAAGCAACGTAGAGGAGACCCCAGGCGGGGTAACATCAGGAAAGATAGAAGAAACAGATGATTCCCCAGGCGGGGCAGAATTGGAACGCCGGAACAGTGAATTGAATTTAAGTAAGGAGACAGTAACAGGACATTTGGATAATCATAATTTAATAGGACAAAGTTAGCATGGTTTTATGAAGGGGAAGTCATGTTTGACAAATTTGCTGGAGTTCTTTGAGGAAGTAACATATAGGGTGGATAAAGGGGAACCAGTGGACGTAGTGTATTTAGACTTCCAAAAGGCATTTGACAAGGTGCCACACAAAAGATTATTGCTTAAGATAAAAAATCACGGGATTGGGGGTAATATTCTGGCATGGATGGAGGATTGGCTATCTAACAGAAGGCAGAGAGTTAGGATAAATGGTTCATTCTCAGGCTGGCAATCAGTAACTAGTGGTGTTCCGCAGGGGTCAGTGCTGGGTCCCCAACTCTTTACAATCTATATTAACGATTTGGAGGAGGGGACCGAGTGTAACATATCAAAGTTTGCAGATGATACTAAGATGGGAGGGAAAGTAGTGAGTGAGGAGGACATAAAAAGCCTGCAAGGGGACATAGACAGGCTAAGTAAGTGGGCAGAGATTTGGCAGATGGAGTGCAATACTGGAAAGTGTGAGGTTATGCACTTTGGCAGGAAAAATCGTAGAGCAAGTTATTATCTTAATGGCAAGGAACTGGAAAGTACTGAAGTACAAAGGGATCTGGGGGTCCTGGTGCACGAAACTCAAAAGGTTAGTATGCAGGTGCAGCAAGTGATTAAGAAGGCCAATGGAATGTTGGCTTTCATAGGTAGGGGGATAGAATATAAAAATAGGGAGGTATTGCTTCAGTTGTACAAGGTATTGGTGAGACCGCACCTGGAATACTGCGTACAGTTTTGGTGTCCATACTTAAGAAAGGACATACTTGCTCTCGAGTCAGTACAAAGAAGGTTCACTCGGTTAATCCCGGGGATGAGGGGATGGACATATGAGGAGAGGTTGAGTAGATTGGGACTCTACTCATTGGAGTTCAGAAGAATGAGAGGCGATCTTATTGAAACATATAAGATTGTGAAGGGGTTGGATCAGGTGGATGCGGGGACGATGTTCCCGATGATGGGTGAAACTAGAACTAGGGGGCATAGTCTTAGAATAAGGGGCTGCTCTTTCAAAACTGAGATGAGGAGGAACTACTTCACTCAGAGGGTGGTAGGTCCATGGAATATGCTGCCCCAAAAAGCTGTAGAAGCTACATCATTACATAAATTTAAAAACAGAAATAGACAGTTTCCTAGAAGTAAAGGGAATTAAGGGTTATGGGGAGCGGGCAGGAATTTGGACATGAGTCTAGGTTCGGATCGGTCATGGCCCTGTGGGTAGCGGAGCGGGCCCAGGGGCCGTGTAGCCTGATCCTGCTCCTATTTCGTGTGTCTAATTCGGTTAGATTCAGGAGATGGTTCTGTGATAGTGGATTGGCGGTTAGGATCAGATCAGCCATGATCTTATTGAATGGCGGAGCAGGCTCGAGGTACCGATTGGCCTACTCCTGCTCCTATTTCTTATGTTCTTATGATCAGATCAGGGCCATTACTGCCAGATCATATGATGCAGCAATAGGAGCAGTGGGCGGAGGAGAAAGGATAGACTGGGGACTCAATATACAGATCCATCCGTGGATCCGACTGATTTCACATGTAACTGTGGTGCAGTTAGTAATTGTCCTGACCTTGTTGTGTATGACATACAGGAAATGTAAACGAACTCAGGCGAAACAAATTGCAAAACAAGTGGTTAAAACTGTTAATGCTTGTACTGCTCCTACTCCAAGCGTTTCAGGTTGACTTTAACAACTTGTTGGAAAAATCAAGTGTATGAATAATGAAGCAATCGTATAATAAATTGGGGAATGCCTAAATATTAACTTTACTCATCCGATGCATATCTGGTGCCTCGACGGGTAGCCACCCCGACAGGATTCACACCAGACCATATGTAACAAATGTGCGGCCTACCTGGAATAACCAAAGGCCGGGGGGGGGGGATGGGGGGCGGGGAGTATAGAACAAATTGGAGGGGGGTTACAGGAAAACCTTCATCATTCATGCTATTTGATTGGGGAAAACCTATATGCGTTTCTGCAATACTATAAACCCACCAGCTTATCACACTATCGTAGCATAGAGAGCACATTCTCCAACCACGCTTCAAGGGTCCTTTCCGGGGGTTGGAAGGGGGGACTGAAGGATCCAGCTAGTTCCCAATGAATTCTGGGATACTTGACTATGTTAACTGTTAAAGACAAAGATGGGTTTTCAATTCTTAGAACAAAGACTGACAAAATGCAGCTGGGAGCAGGAATGCCTACAAGGTCGAATATCAAACATCAAAGACACATAGAAGTGATAAGGTGTGTTCATAGCACCCCAGTAGAGCCAGTGTCTAAATACTGCCCTGTCCTCCTAGGAGATAAGAGTACAATTCGAATAGTCGCAGAACACATGAATCACTGTGGCCTTGCAATTACCCGCCTTGTTCGATAGTTAAGAATAAAAACATGTTTTCTCAAACTATAAACAAGGCCTGCAAAGGGGAAAAGATAACAACAGAAATGTGGGGAGTAAAATTACAATCCACATCTGTGGCTAACATGGTCCAAGGGTACCCGAGTTCAAGGGAGTGGGTCCGACAGTTGAAGGATGGACCCGACAGTTGAGTGACTAACTACAAAAACCAATAAAGAGCAACTGTTATGACACGGTTTGTATGTGCACGCCCCATTCTGTAGTAAGTGGGCGTTGCTTATAGAAGTGTATAACTTGAATGAACCACTGTTTTTCCTTTGTGATTGCACCTCTTGTTTGAGGAAGCAGGGTGACTCTTGTAGTGTATGTACCCGTCTACCTTTAAGGGAACTATTGAATGTAACCGTTCACCTTTAAGAGAACTACTTTAGGTGTGGCACTATTTGTTTGGCTTCTGTATACTGTAATACCGATAGTGACCACACCAGTATATAAGTGTTGTGGCAGGATTGCTGGGGCAGATTCGCCCGGACCTTCGAATAGTAAAGACCTGTTTGTTTGTTACTTCTGAAGTCTGTGTATTTATTAACTGCACAACCCACAGACTTTACAACTCTCCCTTGTTAACAAGCTTCTCTTAGTTGCTTTAGTAAATTCTGTACTTACATAGAAACATAGAAGATAGGAGCAAGAGTAGGCCATTCGGCCCCTCGAGCCTGCTCCGCCATTCAATGAGATCATGGCTGATCATCCAAATTCAGTACCCTGTCCCTGCCTTCTCCCCATATCCCTTGGTCCCTTTAGCCTTAAGAAATATATCCAACTCTTTTTTGAATATATTTAATAAACTGGCCTCCACTGCCCTCTGTGGCAGAGAATTCCACAGGTTCACCACTCTCTGGGTGAAGAAATTCCTCCTCATTTCAGTCCTAAATGGCTTACCCCTTATCCTTAGACTATGACCCCTGGTTCTGGACTCCCTGGCCATCATAAACATCCTTCCTGCATCTAGTCTGTCCAGGCCTGACAGAATTTTATAGGTTTCGATGAGATCCTCTCTCAATCTTCTAAACTCCAGTGAGTATAAGCCCAATCGACACAATCTCTCCTCATACGTCATTCCTGCCATCCCAGGTATCAGCCTGGTGAATCTTCGCTGCACTCCTTCCATGGCAAGAACGTCCTTTCTCAGGTAAGGTGACCAAAACTGCACACAATACTCAAGGTACCTTCAGCGACTGGTGCACAAGAACACCCAGGTCTCTTTGCACTTCCCCTTCTCCCAATCTATTGCCATTCAAATAATAATCTGCCTTCCTGTTTTTGCCACCAAAGTGGATAACCTCACATTTATCCACATTATAGTGCATTTGCCATGTTTCTGCCCAATCACCCAATCTGTCCAAATCGTACTGGAGTTTCACGACATCCTCCTCACAGCTTACCCTCCCACCCAGCTTTGTGTCGTCTGCAAATTTGGAGATATTACATCCAATTCCCTCGTCCAGATCATTAATATATATTGTGAACAGCTGGGGTCTTAGGACCGATCCTTGCGGTACCCCACTAGTCACTGCCTGCCACTCGGAAAACGACCCGTTTATTCCAACTCTTTGCTTTCTGTCCACCAACCAGTTCTCTATCCAAGTCAATACCTTGCCCCCAATCCCATGTGCCTCAATTCCGTCTCCATCTGGGTTTCTCCAAAATTCGAATCTAACAGTCACCCCGCAGCGTAAGAATGTGCAGGCAGAGAGGGAATGGGTAACCGCCAGACAGACTAGGAGGACCAGGCAGGTAGTGAAGGAGTCCCGAGTGCATCTCACTCTCCAACCAGTAAATACTGGTGAGGGCGATGGTTCCTCTGGGGAGTACAGACAGAGCCAAGGCCATGGCACCACACGTGGCTCAGCTGTACCGGGGGGGTGGGTAGGAAGATCGGGAAAGCAATAGCAATGAGATTCGATAGTTAGGGGAAGAGACAGCCATTTCTGCGGCCGCTGACGTGATTCTAGGATGGTATGTTGCCTCCCTGTTGCCAAGATGTCACTGAGCGACTGCAGAACATTCTGAGGGGGGAGGGTGAACAGCCAGAGGTCGTGGTCCATATCGGTATTAACGACATAGATAGAAAGAGGGATGAGGTCCTGCAGGCAAATTTTAGGGAGTTAGGAAAGAGATTAAAAAGCAGGACCTCAAAAGGTAGTAATTTCTTGATTACTCCCGGTGCCACGAGCTAGTGAGTATAGAAATAGGAGGATAGGGCAGATGAAGGGTTTCTACCCAAAATGTTGACTCTATTTTTCTCTCCACGGATGTTGCCTGGCCTGCTGAGTTTTTCCAGCATTTTCTGTTGTTATTTTAGAGCAGATGAATGCGTGGCTGGAGAGATGGTGCAAGAAGGAGGACTTTAGATTCCTGGGACATTGAGATTGGTTCTGGGGGTGGTGGGACCTGTACAGGCCGGACAGGTTGCACCTCAACAGAGCTGGGACCAATGTCCTCGCGGAGGGGTTTGCTAATGCTGTTGAAGAGGCTTTAAACTAATTTGGCAGGGGGGTGGGCACCAGGATGTAGCATTAGAAAGGAGAAACAAGGTGCACAAAGGATTGGGAGAGACAGATAGCACGAGAGTAAGAAATAGTATGGTATTAAGTGGGGTCAGACTAAGTGAGAATACAAGGAGGTCTAAGATAGGTTTACAGTGCATGTGTGTGAATGCACAGAGTGTGGTAAATAAGGTTGGAGAGCTGCAGGTGCAAATAGCCACATGGTAATATGATGTTGTGGCAATAACAGAGACCTGACTCAAAAAAGGGCAGGATTGGGTACTAAATATTCCTGGATATAAGGTGTTCAGGAAAGATAGGGAAGGAAAGAAAGGAGGTGGGGTGGTAGTATTGATTAAGGAGAATATTACAGTGCTGGAGAGATAGGATGTCCTGGAGGGGTCAAGGACAGAATCTATTTGTTAGAGTTAAGAAACAATAGAGATGCCATTACACTACTAGGTGTATTCTATAGGCCACCAACTAGTGGGAAGGATATAGAGGAGCAAATTTGCAGGGAAATTACAGGGAGGTGCAAGAACTATAGAGTAGTGATAATGGGGGACTTCAACTATCCTAATATAGACTGGGATAGTAATAGTGTAAAGGGCAGAGAGGGGGAAGAATTTCTGAAGTGTGTTCAGAAGAACTTTCTTGATCAGTACGTTTCCGGCCCAATGAGGAAAGAGGCATTGCTGGATCTGGTTCTGGGGAATGAGGTGGGTCAAGTAGAGCAAGTGTCAGTAGGGGAACATTTAGGGAACAGTGATCACAGTATCATAAGGTTTAGACTAGTTATGGGCCCGTCGAGCCTGTGCCGGCTCTCTGCAAGAGCACTTCAGCTAGTCCCATTCGCCCGCCCTTTCCCCGTAGCCCTGCAATTTTTTTTCCTTCAGGTACTTATCCAACTGCCTTGTAAAAGCCATGATTGAGTCTGCCTCCACCACCCTTTCAGGCAGTGCATTCCAGATCCTAACCACTCGCTGAGTAAAAGAGTTTTTCCTCATGTCGCCTTTTCTGCCAATCTCTTTAAATCTGTGTCTTCTGGTTCTCGACCCTTCTGCCAATGGGAACAATTTCTCTTCATCTACTCTGTCCAGATCCCTCATGATTTTGAATACCTCTATTAAATCTCTTCTCAATCTTCTCTGCTCTAAGGAGAACAACCCCAGCTTCTCCAGTCTGTCCACCTAACTGAAGTCCCTCATCCCTGGAATCATTCTCGTAAATCTTTTTTGCACCCTCTCCAAGGCCTTCACATCCTTCCTAAAGTGCAGTGCCCAGAATGGGACACAATACTCCAGTTGAGGCCAAACCAGTGTTTTATACAGGTTCATCATAATATCCACGCTTTTGTACTCAATACCTCTATGCAGCCCAGGATCCCGTAAAAAATTTTTAACTGCTTTCTCAACCTGCCCTGCCACTTTCAACGATTTGTGCACATATACTCCTAGGTCTCTGTTCATGCACCCCCTTTAGGATTGTACCCTTTAGTTTATATTTCCTCTCATTCTTTCTATCAAAATGTATCACTTTGCACTTTTCTGTGTTAAATTTCATCTGCTACGTGCCCGCCCATTCCACCAGCCTGTCTATGTCCTCTTGAAGTCCATCACTATACTCAAAGTTTTGTCTCATCTGCAAATTTTGAAATTGTGCCCTGTACACCCAAGTTCAAGTCATTAATATACATCAAGAAAAGCAGTGGTCCTAGAACCGACCCCTGGGGAACACCACTGTATACCTTGCACCACTGCTCTCTGTTTCCTGTCACTTAGCCAATCACGTATCCACGCTGCCGCTGTCCCTTTTATTCCATGAGCTTCAACTTTGCTGGCAAGCCTATTATGTGGCACTTTATCAAACGCCTTTTGGAAATCCATGTACGCCACGGCAACCACACTGCCCTCATCAACCCTCTCTGTTACCTCATCAAAAAACTCATCAAGTTAGCTAAACACAATTTGTGTTTAACAAATCCGTGCTGGCTTTCCTTAATTAATCCACACTTGTCCAAGTGACTGTTAATTTTGTCCCGGATTATTGTTTCTAAAAGCTTCCTCACTACCGAGGTTAAACCAACTGGCCTGTAGTTGCTGGGTTTATCTTTACACCCTTTATTCAACAAAGGTGTAACATTTGCAATTCTCCAGTCCTCTGGCACCACCCCCATTTCTAAGGAGGATTGGAAGATTATGGCCAGTACCTCCGCGATTTCTTCCTTCGCTTCCCTCAGCGTCCTTGGATGAATCCCATCTGGTCCTCGTGACTTATCTACTTTAAGTAAAGCCAGCCTTTCTAGTACCTCCTCTATCAATTTTTATCCCATCCAGTATCTCAACTACCTCCTCCTTCACT
Organism: Somniosus microcephalus; assembly: GCF_052327205.1. Lineage (NCBI taxonomy): Eukaryota > Metazoa > Chordata > Chondrichthyes > Squaliformes > Somniosidae > Somniosus > Somniosus microcephalus. The sequence continues at coordinate 208,509,138 of NC_140990.1, read as the reverse complement.
ATGACTTTGGCAGCATCTTCCTCCTTGGTGAAGACAGATGCAAAGTATTCATTCAGCATCTCAGCCATACCTTCTGCCTCCATGCGTAGGTCTCCTTTTTGGTCCCTAATCGGCCCCACCCCTCCTCTTACTACCCGTTTACTATAGAAGACTTTTCGATTACCTTTTATGTTAGCTGCCAATCTATTCGCATACCCTCTCTTTGCCCCTCTTTTCTTTTTCACTTCTCCTCTGAACTTTCTATATTTAGCCTAATTCTCAGATGTATTCTCAACCCGACATCTGTTATATGTGCTCTTTTTCTGCTTCATCTTACTCGCTATCTCTTTTGTCATCCAGGGGGCGCTGACTTTAGTTGCCCTACCTTTCCCCCTAGTGGGAATGTACCTCGACTGTAGCCAAACTATTTCCTCTTAAAGGCAGCCCATTGTTCCATTACAGTTTTGCCTGCCAATCTTTGATTCCAATTTACCCGGACCAGATCCATTCTCATTCCACTGACATTGGCCTTCCTCCAATTAAGTATTTTTACTCTAGATTGCTCCCTGTCCTTTTCCATAGCTGATGTAAAACTTATAATACTATGATCACTGTTCCCTAAATGTTCCCCTACTGACACTTGCTCTACTTGACCCCCTTCCTCAGCTCATCTGTTGCTGAAACACTCATCCATGCCTCTGTTACCTCTAGACGTGACTATTCCAATGCTCTCCTGGCCAGCCTCTCATTTTCCGTCCTACACAAACTTGAGCTCATCCAAACCTCTGCTGCCCATCTGCTCACATTCTAACTCGCTCCAAGTCCTGTTCACCCATCACCGCTGTGCTCGCTGACCTGCATTGGCTCCCGGTCCGGCATCGCCTCAATTTAAAAATTCTCATCCTTGTTTTCAAATCCCTCCATGGCCTCGCCCCTCCCCATCTCTGTAATCTCCTCCAGCCCGACAAGCCTCCAAGATCTCTACACTCCTCCAGTTCTAGCCCCTTGCGCATCCCCGATTTTAATTGCTCCACCGTTGGCAGCCGTGCCTTCAGGTGCCTAGGCCCAAAGCTCTGGCATTCCCTCCCTAAACCTCTCCGCCGCTCTCTTTGACCAAGCTTTTGGTCATCTGTCCCAATATCTCCGTGTGTGACTCGGTGTCAAATTTTGTTTGATAATGCTCCATGAAGTGCCTTATAGTTTTGGCTCGATATAAATGCAAGTTGCTGTTGTATTTGACTACTCTCTGTAAAATGATGCGAAAACTGATACATCAACAAATTAGTTCATTTGATGGCCTCACAGTAACTAAGAAATAATTACAATCATGCTTAGACTGTTCATCTCACCTTCAATGATGACGAACCCATCCAAATGCTACCAGTGTCTGTAAATAGAGCAAGCCATTTATAATTGAATGAAATGGCAATTTGGGTAAATCCACACACTTGCGGTCCAAGGCCAGGGGGAGTCTACAACAGAAAAAGTGATTTTTTAAATTAAGTTAAACTCACAATCTTTATTTACTTATTCCAACATCCAGGGGTATTCAATATTCAGGAAAGATAGGCAAAAAGGAAAAGGAGGTGGGGTAGCATTACATAAGAACATAAGAAATAGGAGCAGGAGTAGGCCAATTGGCCCCTCGAGCCTGCTCCGCCATTCAATAAGATCATGGCTGATCTGACCCTAACCGCCAATCCACTATCACAGAACCATCTCCTGAATCTAGCAGAATTAGACACACGAAATAGGAGCAGGATCAGGCTACACGGCCCCTGGGCCCGCTCCGCTACCCACAGGGCCACGTCCAATCCGAACCTAGACTCATGTCCAAATTCCTGCCCGCTCCCCGTAAGCCTTAATTCCCTTTACTTCTAGGAAACTGTCTATTTCTGTTTTAAATTTATGTAATGATGTAGCTTCTACAGCTTTTTGGGGCAGCATATTCCATGGACCTACCACCCTCTGAGTGAAGTAGTTCCTCCTCATCTCAGTTTTGAAAGAGCAGCCCCTTATTCTAAGACTATGCCCCCTAGTTCTAGTTTCACCCATCATCGGGAACATCTTCCACGCATCCACCCGATCCAACCCCTTCACAATCTTATATGTTTCAATAAGATCGCCTCTCATTCTTCTGAACTCCAATGAGTAGAGTCCCAATCTACTCAACCTCTCCTCATATGTCCATCCCCGGGATTAACCGAGTGAACCTTCTTTGTACTGACTCGAGAGCAAGTATGTCCTTTCTTAAGTATGGACACCAAAACTGTACGCAGTATTCCAGGTGCGGTCTCACCAATACCTTGTACAACTGAAGCAATACCTCCCTATTTTTATATTCTATCCCCCTAGCAATGAAAGCCAACATTCCATTGGCCTTCTTAATCACTTGCTGCACCTGCATACTAACCTTTTGAGTTTCATGCACCAGGACCCCCAGATCCCTTTGTACTTCAGTACTTTCCAGTTTCTTGCCATGAAGATAATAACTTGCTCTACGATTTTTCCTGCCAAAGTGCATAACCTCACACTTTCCAGTATTGTATTCCATCTGCCAAATCTCTGCCCACTTACTTAGCCTGTCTATGTCCCCTTGCAGGCTTTTTATGTCCTCCTCACTCACTACTTTCCCTCCCATCTTAGTATCATCTGCAAACTTTGATATGTTACACTCGGTCCCCTCCTCCAAATCGTTAATATAGATTGTAAAGAGTTGGGGACCCAGCACTGACCCCTGCGGAACACCACTAGTTACTGATTGCCAGTCTGAGAATGAACCATTTATCCCAACTCTCTGCCTTCTGTTAGATAGCCAATCCTCTATCCATGCCAGAATATTACCCCCAATCCCGTGATTTTTTATCTTAAGCAATAATCTTTTGTGTGGCACCTTGTCAAATGCCTTTTGGAAGTCTAAATACACTACGTCCACTGGTTCCCCTTTATCCACCCTATACGTTACTTCCTCAAAGAACTCCAGCAAATTTGTCAAACATGACTTCCCCTTCATAAAACCATGCTGACTTTGTCCTATTAAATTATGATTATCCAAATGTCCCGTTACTGTCTCCTTAATAATGGACTCCAAAATTTTACCTACCACAGATGTTACGCTAACCGGTCTATAGTTTCCAGCCTTCTGTCTACTGCCCTTTTTAAATAAGGGTGTTACATTAGCAGTTTTCCAGTCTGCCGGGACCTTTGCCAAGTCCAGGGAGTTTTGGAAAATTATTACCAATGCATCCACAATCCCTACCGCCACTTCCCTCAAGACCCTAGGATGTAAGCCATCAGGTCCAGGTGATTTATCCGCCTTGAGTCCCATTATTTTACCGAGTACCACTTCCTTAGTGATTTTGATTGTGTTTAGCTCCTCCCCCCCTTTAGCCCCCTGTTTGTCCAGTGTTGGGATATTCTTAGTGTCTTCTACTGTAAAGACTGATGTAAAATATTCATTCATTCAGTGTTTTTGCCATCTCCATATTTCCCACCATTAATTTCCTGGTCTCATCCTCTAAGGGACCAACATTTACTTTAGCCACCCTTTTTCCTTTTATATAACTATAAAAACTCTTACTATCTGTTTTTATATTTTTTGCTAATTTACTTTCATAATCTATCTTCCCTTTCTTAATCAATCTTTTTGTTATTTTTTGCTGTCTTTTAAAGTTTTCCCAATCCTCTATCCTCCCACTAGATTTGGCTACCTTATATGCCCTTGTTTTTAGTCGAATACTATCCTTAATTTCTTTACTTAGCCACGGATGGCTGTCTTTTACACCCTTTTCTTCTCAGTGGAATATATTTTTTTTGGAAATTGTAAAATAACTCCTTAAATGTACACCACTGATCATGTATCGTCTTACCCTTTAATCTATTTTCCCAATCCACTCTACTCAATTCCGCTCTCATACCTTCATAGTCTCCTTTATTCAAGCTTAGCACGCTTGTTTGAGATCCAACCTTCTCACCCTCTAATTGAATATGGAATTCAACCATGTTATGGTCACTCATTCCAAGGGGATCCTTTACTAGGACATTTTTAATTAATCCCGTCTCGTTACACAGGACCAGATCTAAGGTTGCTTGCCCCCTGGTCGGTTCAGTTACATACTGCTCAAGAAACCCATCCCGAATACACTCAATGAACTCATCCTCAAGGCAGCCCTGCCCAATTTGATTTGTCCAATTAATATGATAGTTAAAATCCCCCATAATTATAGATGTTCCCTTATTACAAGCCTCAACTATTTCCTGATTGATACTCCGTCCAACAGAGTTGCCACTGTTCGGAGGCCTATAGACTACGCCCACTAGTGTTTTTTTCCCCTTATTATTCCTTACCTCCACCCAAACTGTTTCATTATCCTGATCTTTTGACCCAATATCATTGCTGGTTAAAGAGGAGATTAACACAATTGAAAGGAAGGATATTAGCTCTGATGATGTGGAATCTGTATGGATAGAACTGAGAAATACCAAGGGGCAGAAAACGTTAGTGGGGGTGGTATATAGACCTCCAAACAGTAATGCGGAGGTTGGGGATGGCATTAAACGGGAAATTAGAGAAGCGTGCAATAAGGGCACAGCAGTTATCATGGGTGACTTTAATCTACATATAGATTGGGTTAACCAAATTAGTAACAATACTGTGGAGGAATTATTCCTGGAGTGTATACAGGATGATTTCCTGGACCAGTATGTCGAGGAACCAACTAGAGATCAGGCCATCTTAGACTGGGTATTATGTAATGAGAAAAGATTAATTAGCAATCTTGTTGTGCGAGGCCCCTTGGGTCAGAGCGATCATAATATGATAGAATTCTTCATTAAGATGGAGAGTGAAATAGTTGACTCAGAGACTAGGGGCCTGAATTTAAATAAAGGAGACTACGATGGTATGAGGTGTGAGTTGGGTAGGATTGATTGGGGAATGTCACTCAAAGGGTTGACGGTGGATGGGCAATGGCAAACATTCAAAGATCGCATGGATGAACTACAGAATTTGTTCATCCCAGTTTGGCATAAAAATAAAACAAAAACGGTGACTCAACCGTGGCTAACAAGGGAAATTAGGGATAGCATAAGATCCAAGGAGAGGACATATAAATTGGCCAGAAAAAGCAGTAAACCTGAGGATTGGGAGCACTTTAGGATTCAACAAAGGAGGACAAAGGGATTAATTAAGAGGGGGAAAATAGAGTATGAGAGTAAGCTTGCAGGGAACATAAAAAACTGACTGTAAAAGCTTTTATAGATATGTGAAGACAAAAAGATTGGTGAAGTCAAGCGTAGGTCCCTTGCAGTCAGAATCAGGGGAATTTATAACGGGGAACAAAGAAATGGCAGACCAATTAAATACATACTTTGGTTCTGTCTTCACAGAGGAGGACACAAATAACCTCCCAAAGATGTCGGGGAACATAGGGTCTAATGAAAGGGAGGAACTGATAGAAATCAGTATTTGTAGGGAAATGGCGTTAGGGAAATTGATGGGATTGCGGGCCGATAAATCCCCAGAGCCTGATAATCTACATCCTAGGGTACTTAAGGAAGTGGCCCTAGAAATAGTAGATGCATTGCTGGTCATCTTCCAAAATTTGATAGACTCTGGAACAGTACCCATGGATTGGAGGGTAGCTAATGTTACCCCACTGTTCAAAAAGGGTGGTAGAGAGAAAACGGGGAATTACAGACCGGTAAGCCTGACATCGGTAGTGGGGAACGGATGTAATAGCAGAGCACTTGGAAAAAAGTGACCGGATCGGACAAAGTCAACATGGATTTACAAAAGGTAAATCATGCTTGACTAATCTACTGGAATTTTTTGAGGATGTAACTGGTAAAATAGATAAGGGAGAACCAGTGGATGTGGTGTGTTTGGATTTTCAAAAGGCTTTCGATAAGGTCCCGCATAAGAGATTAGCGTGTAAAATTAAGGCACATGGGATTGGGGGCAAGGTATTGACTTGGATAGAGAACTGGTTGGCAGACAGAAAGCAAAGAGTTGGAATAAACGGCTCTTTTTCCGAGTGGCAGGCAGTGACTAGTGGGGTACCGCAGGGATCGGTCCTTGGACCCCAGTTATTCACAATATATATTAATGATCTAGACGAGGGAACTAGATGTAATATCTCCAAGATTGCAGACGACACAAAGCTGGGTGGGCGTGTGTGCTGTGAGGAGGATGCCGAGAAACTCCAGTATGATTTGGACAGGTTGGGAGATTGGGCAGAAGCATGGCAGATGCAATATAACGTGGATAAATGCGAGGTTATCCACTTTGGTGTCAAAAACAGGAAGGCAGATTATTATCTGAACGGCAATAGATTGGGAGAAGGGGAAGTGCAACGAGACCTGGGCGTCCTTGTGCACCAGTCGCTGAAAGTAAGCTGCAGCAGGCGGTTAAGGCAGCAAATGGTATGTTGACCTTCGTAGCGAGAGGGTTTGAGTACAGGAACAAGGATGTCTTGCTGCAGTTGTACAGGGCCTTGGTGAGACCACATCTTGAGTATTGTGTGCAGTTTTGGTAGCCTTATCTGAGGAAGGATGTTCTTGCCACGGAAGGAGTGCAGCGAAGATTCACCAGGCTGATACCTGGGATGGCAGGAATGACGTATGAGGAGAGATTGGGTCGATTGGGCTTGTACTCGCTGGAGTTTAGAAGAATGAGAGGGGATCGCATCGAAACTTATAAAATTCTAACAGGACTAGACAGACTAGATGCTGGAAGGATGTTCCCGATGGTCGGGAGTCCAGAACCAGGGGTCACAGGCTAAGGATAAGGGGTAAGCCATTTAGGACTGAGATGAGGAGGAATTTCTTCGCCCAGAGAGTGGTGAACCTGTGGAATTCTCTACCAAAGAAGGCAGTAGAGGCCAATTCATTAAATATATTCAAGAAGGAGTTGGATATATTTCTTAAGGCTAAAAGGATCAAGGGATATGGAGAGAAGGCAGGAACAGGGTACTGAATTTGGATGATCAGCCATGATCTCCTTGAATGGCGGAGCAGGCTTGAGGGGCCGAATGGCCTACTCCTGCTCCTATCTTCTATGTTTCTATTCCGTTGCGTCTACTATTTTTACATCAATTACTTTTCTCCCCATTCCCTAAAACTACAGAGACCTTATTCCTTTGCTCCTCTTTAACGATTTGTCATCTGTAGAAGTAGTGCATGTTGACTCACTCTCCGATTTCCCATACTTTAAAGAATGTGCCACATCATGCAGTCACTGCTAAGACTGGAAAGTTACTGCATGTCGTATTGCGGGGAGAGTCTGAGTCTTACCAATTCATGGCTAAATATATAATTATGCTGTGCCACCAGGCCTGCTCAGGAAAACACAATCTTTAGTACCATTACATTTTCTAAATGAAAGCTTCCAATTAGTAGGCAGGATCAAAACACTTATGGATTAGTTTAGGTCAATTTAGAAGGATCATAGAAACAAAGTATTGGCCATTAGTACTTTCATTAATAACCATCTAATTCAGCTATGCATTAGCTGTAGCTCAGTGGTAGCACTCTTGTCTCCGAGTCAGAAGGTCATGGGCTCAAGTGCCACTCCAGGCACTTGAGCACAAAATCTAGGCTGACGCTCCAGTGCAGGGAGTGCTGCACTGTCTAAAGTGCCGTCTTTCGGATGCAATGTTAAACCGAGGCCCTGTCAGCGCTCTCAGGTGGATGTAAAAGATCCCTTGGCACTATTTGAAGAGCAGGGGCGTTCTCCCCAGTGTCCTGGCCAATAATAATCCCTCAACCAACATCAACCAGATTATAAGGTCATCATCACATGGCTGTGTGCAAATTGGCTGTCGCGTTTCCTGTATTACAACAGTGACTACACTTCAAAAGTACTTGATTGCCCATAATGCGACATCCTGAGGTCGTGAAAGGCATTATATAAATATACAAGTCTTTCTTTTTTCCTCAGTACCTGTGGAGAAGAGCGGGAATGAATAAACTTACATTTACATAGCACCTTTCACACCTTCAGAATATTCCAAAGCTCTTCATTGCCAATTAATTGTTTTTAATGTAGTCACTGTTGCTATGTAGGTAATTCTTCTGTTGTGAATATTAAAACATATATACTTGGTTTATAAATCTGGAATCACCGAGTACTCTCCCAAGTGCACGTCTTTTTTTTCCTCTTCACAGCAACTGGTGCACATTCTTCAGTCTGAAGGAACAGCGAGGTGACTCCAGAGATCTCTCATACCTCAGTCAGTGCCACAGTGTAGTAACCTGGCACAGAGTGCAGTGCCATTTGATTGCATCTTAGCTCAGTGCTCAGATCCACACCCATACCAATATCTGTAGCTCATCTGTCACCAGATAGTGGCATTCAAATTCAAGTCTCCTATTTAGTTGTCCACAGCACTTACACACTGACAATGTGTCAATAACTGAATATATTTTAATCTGTACTTTGTTTCTTGTGTGAAATGCATTAAATGCCCAGTACCTGTTACTGTGTTCAGCCAGATTTTATGCTTACCACAGGTGTGCAGGAAGCATTATCTAAGACATATAAATCCTTCCCATTAGCCAGAACAATTTTGGTCTGTCGATCTTGCATCAATACAGCCCAGCACGTTGGTGAGCGCTGTAGTCCTGGTAGAAAAAAATAAATGAAAAGTTAAATCCAGTATCTGCTAGTACATATTTACCAAAAATAAACCTCATTGGAAGGTTATGCTTTCCTTTATACCCTGTGTGGATAACGGTAAAATACTACATGCTGATGCTGCTAGCCCAGTTAGTGTTATAACACGTTAGAAATATAAAAAACTCAAGGCTAGAAAAGGGCATAGTCACATCTAATCCTTCTTGCTCTCCGATCAGTTGTATATGATCATGTATTTCTCTTTGAAGTACTTCTCCAATTTTGCTTTGGATCTCGTCCAATAATCAACTACCCTTTCAGTAATATTTCCTTGCAACCCTTCTGAATCCATATCTATCTGTTTGTAAGGAAAGGGTTAATCAGACTGTCCTGAAGTCTACTAATTTTATACTAGTATTAATTTCTCTTTATATCGTAGTAATGTTAACCTTTACCCTTTGCCTGTTAAATAGGGAAGCATGTCAATTTAATACCACTGGGCTTTTGGGCCAGGGCTGATCCTGCAGCAGTGGTCAGTTTCAGGATGAAATAATAAGGTTTCATTAAAGACATGCCAGTGCACACTGACTCATTTGATAACAGTATGGGAAAACAGTTAGTTCTGCAAAAGAAAACATCTTGGCATACGTAATCCTTTTTAATCGGTACGAATGATACAGCAACAAAGACAGACTTATAATTAAAGGTTTCACTTGGTAGAATAACAATTATTTGGAACAATAGTGGAACTATCGATAAGGTAATAAAGGGAGTTATACATGTTAACAAACTCTTTATTCTGTTGAGTTAAGTAAAGAAAATTAAAGTTATTAATAAAGGATAAGTCAATCAAATTCTCCTAAAATGGAATTGTATCTTAACTTTTATATAAATTATCAAATGCAGGATTGTGTAGAGTGTCTCCCAGAGGGAATAAGAGAACTGTATAAGAACTGTATGTTTGTAATGAGTATTTAGATTTGTAAAGGCCTAAGATACTGAACTCAGAACTGTAACACATTACAGATATAAATAAGAATCCTTCATCTAACATCTTCTCAGTTTAAACTCATGTCCTCTCATTTTGCAGTCTTATGCTTCCCAGATTCACCAGAAGGATACTGGGGCTAAAAGGGTTAAATTATGAAGACAGGTTGCACAGTCTAGGCTTGCATTCCCTTGAATAAAGAAGATTAAGGGGTGATCGAATTGAGATGTTAAGACGATTAAAGGATTTGATAGCATAGAGAGAAACTATTTCCTCCGGTGGGGGAGTCCAGAACAAGGGGGAATGACTTTAAAATTAGAGCTAGGCAATTCAGGGGTGGTGTCAGGAAGCACTTCTTTACACAAAGGGTAGTGGAAATCTGGAACTCTCCCCTGCTTCCTGCTTCCCACTTCCCACTCCCCCCCCCCCCCCGCCAATCATCTCTCTTTCTTCCCCCCCCCCCCCCAAAAAAAAAAAGCTATTGAGGCTAGGTATTAAGGCAGGCAAATGGAGTTAAGATACAGTTCAGCCATGATCGAACTAAATGGCGGAACAAGCTCAAGGGGCTGAATGGCCTACTGCCATTCCTATGTTCCTTATATAAACAGCAGTGACTGATCATCTATATCTCTGCAACAAAGGAAATTTATTTCAATATAGGCCCAAAGGTTGCTACTACAGGGCAATCTGGGATCTGAGTGAACAGAGTAAGCAACTGTGTATCTCCTTAATCAATCAGATTCTGAAATTAAGAGTGCAAGGACTGAGAAGGAAGTGTAAGTTAGAGTGGGTGAAGTCAATGTTAAATCAGGTACAGAAAGGGAAAAAGAGACAGAAAGAAAAAGTTTTAAAATAATTTACAATTATTTTATTTCAATCTCCAACAATTAAAAGCTGAAGGAATGAGACTCCACACACGTAAGAGTTAATTTTCAGTGCCAGAGAGGTTGACTGGTAGTAATTAATATTTAACACGTTGTTAAAAAGGTACTTGGGTGACACTCAATGTATTTGAATGGGGAGCCAGACAGCAAGATACTATTTTCACGAAGCGGACGGCGGAGTGGCACATCTCCAACAGCAACTTTTCGATTTCCACATTTAATCACGCATCTGCCCTCATCTAAAGTTGCTGTGGCATTTGTACATAAATAATGGAGCACGCCATTAGCCTTGCCTTTATTTTGACAGCAAATTTTGGGCCATTGTTGTAAATGACCTTGCATGGACTATGCCCATGTTTGGTTTGCTGGCGATCTACAGGAAGTAATGCCAGCATATGCATCCAATATATACAGATTGTTCTGCAGATAGAACTGCACAATTTATTTCTCCCAATGTAATATCATTCCATTAATTCAAATGTAATGTCCCTCCCCACAACTGCTCTCTAAAACAAGTATTTCAGTTGTTAAAACAGAACTCCACCATGGGCCCTCAAGGAGAGTTTTGAAACTAATTTTACAATGAATACATAAGGCAGCTTTTACAACAATACAAGAATTCAAGCTGGAAAGAAGGTGTGTGTGAAATGGGATTAGAGAGTTACTGATGACAATATCACGAACTGTCAGCAAAAAACAGTAAATCCAATTGCACATCCTTAGTGTCAACCCCCCAAAGGCAAAATTTTCTACAGATACAATCACAATCTTATTAGAGTTCATACAAATTATGAAAACAGTAATTATCAGCAAAAGTCACAGCTTCAATGTAATTCAAATGTTTCCATAAATCCAATCGCCTGGCTGAGGTGGGTTACACTGCAGCAATTTGATTCCACTGTTGAATGTTAGTGTTTTTACCTGGAACATCAGGAAGTCGTCGGAGTTTGAGGTCGTCTATATTTGTGGCAAGTGTGAATCTAAAAGCACCAGTTAATATAGCGACTCCTGAGCCATAAGCAGAGTGGAAAACCTTGGCCTCCATGACTCGATTCTGTAGCACCTCCTTCAAAATCAGGGCAATAAATGAACTCCATTACTAAATATAATTGTTTTGTCTTGAACAGCAAGTCGTTAACAATGATGTAACATTAATTTTTTTTAAAGAGTATTATATTATAGAATCATCGTGCACAGTACAGCCTGCTTGGGATGCAGTTGTATTTCAGTTAATTGGTACTAGTAGGTCTATGACCATTACATTTCTTGATAAGCCAACTCAACAATGGATTTCTTTTTTTTGGAGCTCACACTGGAAGGATGGCATCTACTAAGTCGGTTGACAGAAAGGTAACCCATTAGCAGTAGTATGATGGCACTGTAGCTGCACTGCAAACAAGCTGTGCAATAGAGACAAATGCTTCAAAAATGTTTTGACTGTTATTTTCCCTCCTACTTGGGAGAGTAGACATCATTTCCAACTCACCTATGTCAATTTTTCACTCATTTAAAAAAAAATGTAGTTGAACTTCAACAAGACATCACTCACATTAAAAACATAATTTTGTGTGCTCAAAGCAAGGGATGACAGCGCTGGTGAATGAATAGTTTTCCAAAGCATCACCATCAAGCCTTCCAGGTTGGGGAGCGCACAAGCCATGTGTGGAGTAAAGCTTCCTCTACTCTTGACCAAGCTACGTGGGGGTGAGGGGGTGGCAGGGGAATGACAATTACAAAGCACCTCATCTCATTTTATGAATTACTTTGTAGTGCAGTGACTGCTATTGTGTTGATAAATCTGGCACCCATTTGTACACAGTAAGATCGTACAAACAATGTGATGGATGAATGGTTAATTTGTTTCTGGTGGTGTTGACTGAGGGTTAAATGTTGGCAAAGACACTGGGAGAATGCCCTGCTCTTCTTTGAAGAGTGCAATGAGATCTTTAATGTCCGACTGAGACAAAACTTATCTCCTAGGGCTTAAATAAAAATGTATTAACCGACAGCACCGCTTAGTCCCTAGGGGTAATTCCTCTCCTCCCCCCTCAACTTCCTTTCCTCCTCGAAGGTGCTGGCTCATCATGAAGTACAGTTCCATGATCATCAAGCATCCTCTGCTACATAGGTCAATCAGCCATTTTTCTTGCATTAGCCGGGACAGCAGGACTTTCACGCACGAGTATTTTTCTCACGAGACACGGAATAGTGATCAGGACAGGAAACACTGGCTGATTTCCCCTTCCCCTCCTTTGCCCAGAGGTGTCAAGGTGAATTCTAGCAGCCCTACTGAGGTCTTGACATAACAGACCAGGGGTTGAAACTGGGATCTAGCTCCTCTGTTTCACATTGCTCTTGCCAACTAAGAAATGAAGGGAATTCTCAGTAATTAATTTTTTTAAATCTTTACTGTCGATAAAATACTAGTTAGTCTGGTAAGCACTGAAACAGACCATGAAGATTGGGTAGTGAAAAGGGGAAAAAATGAAGGTTTATAGGAGAGATAAACTCACCAATGTTACCTGCAATCTCTTTTGCAGGGGTGGTCTTATTTGTACAGTACAGGTTGAGCGTCCCAAATCCGGAGTTCTGGAATCCAGGACGATTGGTGGCAGGGGTCTGGAATCCGGACACCCTGAGGGAGGCTTACCAAAAACCAGAAATAGCGCAACCTGGGCCCAGGCATTTCCGACTCGAAGTCCGGGAAAAACCTGAAAACCGGCTCGGCCTTGGTCCCGAGGTTGCCGGATTCGGGACGCTCAACCTGTACAATGTTTGACATCAACTTACATTTCCCATGCTGAAGTGCCTCTTAAATGTGCCAAAAATGTTGTGGATTAGAACAGTGCCGTCGTCTTGTATACAGAGCAGATCATCAATGGCAGTCCACCCAATGTGAACCACCAGACCACTTTTCCACTGCAGGGACAAAAGGATACAGAAAGCACAAGTAATATTAATTTCCAATTTATAGTTTAGCTTTAATATAACCGCAGCCAAAGAAAAATACATCAAGATGGGCTCTCCAGATTGCTCGGTAACCAACCAACATGGTTATGAAAACAGCAGGTGGAGACCTCATGCCTGATTTAGCAACACAAGTGCAAACAACTGGCACCAACAGTCCAGCTGCAGCAACAGCACTTCTCACGATCTGCTTAACATTATTGAATATATAATGAACTGGGTTTAGACTGTCCTGAGACAGGTTAGTTTTACCCTACTGATGCTGTGTTGTTGCAATAGAAATCCTGTTCAGTACGAGAGGAACCACAGCTCATCATCCAGGCAAGAAATAAAAGGTTTTATGTACCTGATGTATTAATAACATTCGCTGGCTATTTGTTATCTAAATTAAGTAGCCATGTATAAATACAAAGATAAACCCTCCCAACGGTTGTTGTGGGGGGGGGGGGGGGGGGGGGCTCATGACCAGCTAAGATATCAAGTATTTCCCTCTCCCTTTCTCCACTTTTGCTGTAGGGCTGGACTGACACAAATTTGCTAACCAAGTATCTTCACTTACCTTAATTTTGAAGTTTTATTATGCTGCAAGTAAAACTTTTGAAATCTTTGTACAATATTGCTTTAAAAGGTTATTTCAGTCATAGATTATTCACATGAGCTATTATTGTCATTCCTTTGCCAAGTTACACTTCAAACTCGTATAACAAGAAATAACAGAAAAGTAAAGCTTACTGGAAAGGAGACTATTCGATTTCCCGATGAGGAGTAGATTTCCATGATAGGCCGTAAACTTGGAGACCTTTCCTTGCGCGATCCATTGATCATCAAAGCTGCAACAGACATCAACGACCATTTCACATTATTAACACTAGTCATACCTAGCTTTTCTTCATGGAAGATAGTACTGCTAAAAATGGGAAAGTAGCAAAAAGATGCATTAAATAAGCAACAGAATATCTTACCAATAGGGCCAGCATATGGTGCAGCTGCAATTAAACAGCTACTGATGTCCTCTTTTATCATCCATTCAGAGTACAGGTCAAACTTCCTGTACAGAGATCAGAACAAAATGTACAGTTAACAAAGCAGAAAACTTAGGTGAAACATCAAGCATATAAACGCCAATGTTTTGCAAAATTGTACCAGCCTGTCACTTTCCTCTGAAGGACTACTTATCTCTATGGGCATTGTATCTATGGTAACTTTTCGCTTGCTGATCATCTCCTGGAGTTTTCTTTTGCTATTTACAAGGATCCCACTCCACTTTGCAGATCATGCCCGGCAGCAGTCATGTTGAGATGTCATTTCTTGGACTGTTCACAGTTGAGTTGTTTTTTTCCTTCACTGTCCAGTGTCCTGATCATTTATTCATTTCCTTCAACTGACAGAATGGTCAACACCGGAAACTCATTGATTAGTGGATCACAAGACAAATCCACTTCTACCACTTTGTGTCAGGCACTCCTGGGGTATAATTCCACATGCACTGAGCACTCCCAGCATCTCACTCAAATGCCCATTTTTCAAGTATGAGCCCAGACATTAAGTGTTGGCAGCTATTCAATCACTACAGCATCACAGCCAAGTCTGACCCTCTCCTCATCCAATGTCCATACGCGTACTCTTTTCAGCAGGAGTCGCTGGATTGCAATCAGGAGCAGGAGCACTGGTGGATTTTCCCTCTCCCAAGCCCAGGGACACAGAGGCCAATTGTGGAGGCTCTACTACCGTCCCGGCCAAGATCAATTTGCCCAACACCTCCCAGGAATATATTATTGAAGTTTTTTCACCTCTGCTGGATCTGCACAGCTCACTCGTTTACTATTAGCAGTGAGGGAAATTCATCCGGGGCTACTCTTAGGCTAAAGAACTTACTCTTTCTACAAAAAATGCAATATATTTTACATTAAAAAGCACAATGATCAGCAAATAACATCATCCCTGATTCAACATCCAGGGGTATCCGATATTCAGGAAAGATAGGCAAAAAGGAAAGGGAGGTGGGGTAGCATTACTGGTTAAAGAAGGGATTAATACAATTGTAATGAAGGATATTAGCTCTGATGATGTGGAATCTGTATGGGTAGAATTGAGAAATACTAAGGGGAAAAAAACATTAGTGGGAGTGGTATATAGACCTCCCAACAGTAAAGCGGAGGTTGGGGATGGCATTAAAAGGGAAATTAAAGAAGCGTGCAATAAGGGCACAGCAGTCATCATGGGTGACTTTAATCTACATATAGATTGGGCCAACCAAATTAGTAACAATACTGTGGAGGAGGAATTCCTGGAGTGTTTACGGGATGGTTTCCTGGACCAATATGTCGAGGAACCAACCAGAGATCAGGCCATCTTAGACTGGGTATTATGTAACGACAAAGGATTAATTAGCAATCTTGTTGTACGAGGCCCCTTGGGTCTGAGCGATCATAATATGATCGAATTCTTCATTAAGATGGAGAATGAAGTAGTTGACTCAGAGACTAGGGTCCTCAATTTAAATAAAGGAAACTACGATGGTCTGAGGAGCGAGTTGGGTAGGATTGATTGAGGAATGGCACTCAAAGGGTTGACGGTGGATAGGCAATGGCAAACATTCAAAGACCGAATGGATGAGCTACAGAATTTGTCCATCCCAGTTTGGCATAAAAATAAAATAAATAAGGTGACTCAACCGTGGCTAACAAGGGAAATTAGGGATAGCATAAGATCCAAGGAGACGACATATAAATTGGCCAGAAAAAGCAATAATCCTGAGGATTGGGAGCAGTTTAGGATTCAACAAAGGAGGACAAAGGGATTAATTAAGAAAGGGAAAATAGAATATGAGAGTAAGCTAGCTTGGAACATAAAAACTGACTGTAAAAGCTTTTATAGATATGTGAAGAGAAAAAGATTGGTGAAGTCAAGCGTAGGTCCCTTACAGTCAGAATCAGGGGAATTTATAATGGGAAACAAAGAAATGGCAGACCAACTAAACTCATACTTTGGTTCTGTCTTCACAAAGGAGGACACAAATAACCTCCCAGAGATGCCGGGGAACATAGGGCCTGATGAAAGGGTGGAACTGAAAGAAATCAGTATTTGTAGGGAAATGGTGTTAGGAAAATTGATGGGACTAAAGGCCGATAAATCCCCAGGGCCTGATAATCTACATCCCAGGGTACTTAAGGAAGTGGCCCTAGAAATAGTAGATGCATTGCTGGTCATCTTCCAGAACTCGATAGACTCTGGAACACTACCCATGGATTGGAGGGTAGCTAATGTTACCCCACTATTCAAAAAAGGTGGTCGAGAAAAAGCGGGGAATTATAGACCGGTAAGACTGACATCGGTAGTGGGGAAAATGCTAGAATCTATTATAAAAGATGTAATAGCAGAGCACTTGGTAAGCAGTAACAGGATCGGACAAAGTCAACATGGATTTACAAAAGGTAAATCATGCTTGACTAATCTACTGGAATTTTTTGAGAATGTAACTGGTAAAATAGTTAAGGGAGAACCAGTGGATGTGGTGTATTTGGACTTTCAGAAGGCTTTCGATAAGGTCCCACATAAGAGATTAGCGTGCAAAATTAAGGCACATGGGATTGGGGGCAAGGTATTGACTTGGATAGAGAACTGGTTGGCGGACAGAAAGCAAAGAGTTGGAATAAACGGGTCGTTTTCCGAGTGGCAGGCAGTGACTAGTGGGGTACCGCAAGGATCGGTCCTAAGACCCCAGCTGTTCACAATATATATTAATGATCTGGACGAGGGAATTGGATGTAATATCTCCAAATTTGCAGATGACACAAAGCTGGGTGGGAGAGTAAGCTGTGAGGAGGATGTCGTGAAACTCCAGTACGATTTGGACAGATTGGGTGATTGGGCAGAAACATGGCAAATGCACTATAATGTGGATAAATGTGAGGTTATCCACTTTGGTGGCAAAAACAGGAAGGCAGATTATTATTTGAATGGCAATAGATTGGGAGAAGGGGAAGTGCAAAGAGACCTGGGTGTTCTTGTGCACCAGTCGCTGAAGGTAAGCATGCAGGTGCAGCAGGCGGTTAAGAAGGCAAATGGTATGTTGGCCTTCGTAGCAAGAGGGTTCGAGTACAGGAACAAAGATGTCTTGCTACAGTTGTACAGGGCCTTGGTGAGACCGCACCTTGAGTATTGTGTGCAGTTTTGGTCGCCTTACCTGAGGAAGGACGTTCTTGCCATGGAAGGAGTGCAGCGAAGATTCACCAGGCTGATACCTGGGATGGCAGGAATGACGTATGAGGAGAGATTGTGTCGATTGGGCTTATACTCACTGGAGTTTAAAAGATTGAGAGGGGATCTCATCGAAACTTATAAAATTCTGTCAGGCCTGGACAGACTAGATGCAGGAAGGATGTTTATGATGGCCGGGGAGTCCAGAACCAGGGGTCATAGTCTAAGGATAAGGGGTAAGCCATTTAGGACTGAAATGAGGAGGAATTTCTTCACCCAGAGAGTGGTGAACCTGTGGAATTCTCTGCCACAGAGGGCGGTGGAGGCCAGTTCATTAAATATATTCAAAAAAGAGTTGGATATATTTCTTAAGGCTAAAGGGATCAAGGGATATGGGGAGAAGGCAGGGACAGGGTACTGAATTTGAATGATCAGCCATGATCTCATTGAATGGCGGAGCAGGCTCGAAGGGCCGAATGGCCTACTCCTGCTCCTATCTTCTATGTTTCTATGTTTCTATCCATAGGGAGAAAAACATTATGTACAGGAAACTCTCGTTTAAACGGCACCTAAATATCCGGAATTCTCTATTAACCGGCAAAATTCATACTCCGAAAACAACACCTCAATAACCGGAAATGTTGCAGAGTCCAAGTCCGAGTCTCCCGTGGTGGCCGAGTTAGTCAGTGGGGGTAGTTCTCCAAACTGCCACTACTCGGCTTCTTGGTGCTGTCGGAAGTCCGAACACCTCAATAACAGGAGTCTGACTCTCCCGCACTGTATACTGTCGTTTACTGTGCAAGTTTTGTTTTACTGTTAAGTAATTAAAGAGTTATGGATTACCCTCAACTGGCAATACTGTACTTAATCAAGCATCTTCCACCATCCATTTAACACAACATTCTGTAGGTGAGTGCCCAGTTTCTGTATACTGCACATTTCTTGATTTTTTAAATTTTTGTTTGTTAAAAATAGCCTCGGTAGATAACCCTCTCCGTCATCCGGAATTTTTAATCAACCGGCACCATCCTGGTCCCGTCGGTGCCGGATACCAAAGAGTTTCCTGTATACACAGAATGTACAGCACAGAAACAGACCATTCGGCCCAACATATCTATGCCGGTGTTTATGTTCCATATGAGCCTACTCCCACCCTACTTCATCTAACCCAAACATATCCTTCTATTCCTTTCCCCAGCATGTGTTTATCTAACTTCCCCTTAAAGACATCTATGCTAGTTGCCTCAACTATTCCCTGTGGTAGTGAGTTCCACATTCTAACCACTCTTTTTACTTGCCTAAATATTTAATATATAAACAACACAAATGGGAGGATTGCTTGTCATGTGGGGTTTCTTTTTGCCTCAGGTCCAACTGTTTTTCCTACTATGACATTAACTCTAAGAAATACAATATTACTTCATAGAGATGGCATCAAATGTGATGAAATATCACCTTTGCAAGTGAATTTATACAGTCAATTCAAAAGAAAAAAACACCTTTGCAAGCTTTACATTTTCTTAAAATCTTCTCAATTCAGTTAATTTTAAAGAACTCTTGATTATTCACTGGAAATGACGAAAAGTTTTATAATTGGATAGAGGCAGAGTCTAAGTCAAAGGCAGGAACCCAATACAAAACACTCGGCAACCGCAACCCGTACAAGGGGTCCAAAACATGCCATACCCTGTACACCGCCATACTCTCTGGCAAGTATCAGCCGATAAATATGCACAAACAAATGCGTTTGGGGGAGAGAGCAGGCCGGGATGAAGCAAGTGCCCACCGTCAGTCACGGGATTCGTGACCACACCAGGCCTCGGCTCACAGTCACACAGCACGGCCGGGCCGGGCCAGGCCTGACGCCCCGCAGCCACTGACACTGACCTGTAAAACACGTCCCCGAGAGGGTTCCAGTTCGCCGTCACGAACGCCATATCTACTGCCTGCGCCCTGCGAGCAGCTGCTGCTCCTGATCTTCGTCTCTGTCTGGTTGTGTTTGCACCGTCGGCGGCGGCGGCCCGGCCCCTCCGCCCACCACAGCAACAGCGCCGCCTGTCCCAGCCTCTTCGCACAGCAACTCACTCACCTCCGCTAGCACCACTTCAAGCTGACTTGAGTCAAACTGGTTGGAAAGAGAGGCATTGGCAACAAAGTATTTTGGTCTCAAGACTTCCGCACACGGCAATTGATGTTAGATCGATTGTTAATTTTAAATCTGAGATGGACAACTTTCTGTGAACCAAAGGCTATATGGAGTTAGGTCGTAGATCAGCCATAATATCAGTGAATGGCAGAGCAGGCTCCAGGGGCTGAATGGCCCACTCCTGTTCCTATGGTCTGATGGGATGTCACTCTTAAAAACAATAAAGCCTAATCTTCATTAAATAAATATTTTTTATCTGACTTCACAGTAGAAGGCACAAAACACAGACCAAAAATAGTGGGGAAACCAAGGGGCGAATGAGTGTGAGGAACTTAAAGGGGGAAAAACTTGGTTGCTTTGCGCCTCCCGTTAGCACCCTAATGGGGTGCAAAGCAACTAGCGCCCGGGCACGGCGATTTTTGTGTCGCTCGCAAAATTGACTAGGCATTTTGCGGCAGCGCTAAACACTACCGCCACGATCTCCTGCGTCTGCAGATCGTGACGTCAGTCGAGCGTGCAGTGCCCCAGACCGGATATTGAGTGGTGCCCCCCTGTCTTTCCGCCTGCCGCTAGCAACGACAGGTTGAGGGGAATGTTTTGCAGCCGGGAAGGGACTGGGGGAGCGTTATTTAAAGGCGACCGCTTCCTGCCTATTTTTGTTTGTGACATTTTTGCACCACACATTCTGAGAGAGACTTCTGGAGGGATTCAATGCTGTGTGAAGGAGTTTTGGGTACTGAGCAACACTTCACAGAATCATTTTGATTTGACCTTCCTTGCATCGATTTAGAAGAGACTATGGGGGCTGCACTCTGAGCTCTTTCCCTGGGCCTCTCCATTGTTCTTTCCAGCAGATTTGATGTACAGGTCTCTCCAGGCCGAGATTCAAGGTTGCAATAAGTAGAGTGTGGATGGAGAGCAAGATCGACCCTCCCCTTTAAGAACTGGCTGGCGCCAGTGTGTCTGTGTTCCATTGCTGACTGACATCACATGAGCTTTGCCAACGCTCTGAGGTAGTGCATTGCTCCTCAGCATTAGCGCCTTAAGACAGGTGTGTAGCGCCTGATTTAGTGCTCCAATCACCTCCAGGGCGATAAAAGCCAAGTTTGCAGTCGGAGGCGATAATTTGCACCAGGCGCTAAACTTTTTTAACTAATTGCGCCCCAAACGGGGCGATTCCGAATTTCTCCCCCAAAGTAATTAAGACCAGTAGAGAAAAAGTACTTGAGAAACTAATGGGACTAAAAGCCAATAAATCCCCTGGACCTGATGGCCTACATCCTAGGGTTTTAAAAGAGGTGGCTGCAGACATAGTGGATGCATTAGTTGTGATCTTCCAAAATTCTCTAGAGTCTAGAATGGTCCCAGCAGATTGGAAGGTAGCAAATGTAACCCCGCTTTTCAAGAAAGTAGGGAGAGAGAAAATAGGGTACTACAGGCCAGTTAGCCTGACATCAGTTGTCAGGAGAATGCTGGAATTTATTATTAAGGAAGTGGTAACAGGGCACTTAGAAAATCATAATATGATTAGGCAGAGTCAACATGGTTTTATGAAAGAGAAATCATGTTTAACACATTTATTAGAGTTTTTTGAGGATGTAATTAGCATGGTAGATAAAGGGGAACCAGTGGATGTAGTATATTTGGATTTCCAAAAGGCATTCATTCAATAAGGTGCCACATAAATGGTTGTTATGCAAAATAAGTGCTCCAGGGGTTGGGAATAATATATTAGTATGGATAGAGGATTGGTTAACAGACAGAAAACAGAGAGTAGGGATAAACAGGTCATTTTCAGGTTGGCAGGCTGTAACTAGTGGGGTGCCACAATGATCAGTGCTGGGGCCTCAGCTATTCGCAATCTATATTAATGACCTAGATAAAGGGACCGAGTGTAATGTATCCAAGTTTGTTGATGATACAGAGCTAGGTGGGAAGGTAAGCCATGAGGAGGACACAAAGAGCCTGCAAAGGGATATAGACAGGTTAAGTGAGCGGACAATAAGGTGGCAGATGGAGTATGTGGGGAAATGTGAGGTTATTTACTTCGGTAGGAAGAATAGAAAAAGAATATTTTTTAAATGGTGAGAAACTATTAAATGTTGCTGTACAGCAGATTTGGGTGTCTTCGTACAGGAAACACAAAGTGTTAGCATGCAGGTACAGCAAGCCATGAGGAAGGCAAATGGCATGTTGGCCTTTATTGCAAGGGGGTTGGAGTACAAGAGCAAGGAAGTCTTGCTACAATTGTACAGGGCCTTGGTGAGACCACACCTGGAGTACTGTGCACAGTTTTGGTCTCCTTATCTGAGGAAGGACCTACTTGCCTTAGGCAGTGCAATGAAGGTTCAATAGATTGATCCCTAGGATGACAGCGTTGTCCTATGAGTAGATTGGGCCTAGACTCTCTCGAGTTTAGAAGAATGAGAGGTGATCTTATTGAAACATATAAGATTCTGAGGGGGATTGACAGGGTAGATGCTGAGAGGTTGTTTCCCATGGCTGGAGAGTCTAGAACTAGGGGGGCATAGTCTCAGGATAAGGGGTCAGCCATTTAAGACTGAGATGAGGAGGAATTTCTTCACTAAGAGGGTTGTGACTCTTTGGAGTTCTCTACTCCAGCAGGCTGTGGATGCTAATTGAATATATTCAAGGCTGAGATAGATTTTTGGAATCTGGGGGAATCAAGGGATATAGAGGTCGGGCAGGAAAGTGGAGTTGATGTCAAAGATCAACCATGATCTTATTGAATGGCGGAGCAGGATCGAGGGACCATATGGCCTACGCCTGCTCCTAATTCTTATGTTCTTACGTTTACATTCTAATCCAAATGATTTAACCAGCTTGGATTTTTTTTACTGCAACTTGCAATTATATGGCACATTTAACGTAACAAAGGTCTCAAGGCACTTCACAGAAATGGACGCCAAGCCAAAGGAGATATTGGGGGGGGTGACTAAAAGCTTGGTTAGAGGTGGGTTTTAAGGAGGGTCTTAAAATAGGAGAAAGGTGGCAAGATGGAGATATATAGGGGGGGAATTCTGGAGCATGAGGCCTACACAGCTGAAGGCACAGCCGCCAATGGTGGCGCGATGGGAGTGGGGGATGAGAAAGAAGCCAGAGTCAGAGGAACGCAGACTTCTTGGAGGGTTGTAAGGCTGGAGAAAGTTACAAAGATAGTGAGGGATGAGGTTATGAAGGGATCTAAATACATTTTTAATGTTCTTTTTCTGTCTCTTCCTTGCATCCCTCCAGAGCAGCGATTTTTTTAGTAAGCTGATTTACAGACCTATCACTGTGCATCTCTTAAAGTCATATCATCAAAGTGTTCTGTTGGTATCATATTTACTCCAAACCAAGCTTATGGGGAAATGGCAGACTTGTTAAATGAGTACTTCATATCTATTTTCACAGTGGGGAGAGGACAAAATACCAGTGATACAAGGGAACCTAAAAATAAGTCAAATTGAGGAACTTAGTTGATTTAATATATGTAAAAATAATATAATGGGACTTAAGACTCCCCAAAGCCTTTCCACCATCTACAAGGCACAAGTAAGGAGTGTGATGGTGTGACGGAATAAGCCATATTCCAAGAGATACACCATCATATGAACAGATTTCTGATTTTATTAATACACGATATCCTGGGTTTAAAAGTCTGGAAAGCCTCGGCGACACAAGCTGTGTCAATACAGGCTTCTGAGATAAAGTGAAGTGATAACACAAAAGTTGTAAACACCACAAGCTTTGAAATGGTAATTGGTTAAATATACTAAAACAATGGCCCTATTGAAATAGCAGTTTGGCGTTTCCAGATGGTCTGGAGTTTGGGAGAAACACAATGGAATGACCCAAGTAAAGTGTTAAAAACTAACAGTCAGGGAAACGGAAACACAGAATATTAAAAAACCATGTGCCTTCGTAAAAGTAACATCAAATGAAAGACAGGAAACATAATATTATATACTAGCTGGAGTGCCCGGCGGTGCCGAGGGAACTCAAGAACCCTGTGCCAGACAGAGAGAGGGGGGGAAGGAGAGGGAGAGGGGGGGAAGGAGAGAGAGGGGGGGGAAGGAAAGAGAGGGGGGGAAGGAGAGAGAGAGAGAGAGTGAGAGGGAAGGAGAGAGAAAGGGAAGGAGAGAGAGAGGGAAGGAGAGAGAGAGAGAGGGAAGGAGAGAGAGAGGGAAGGAGAGAGAGACAGAGAGCGAAGGAGAGAGAGAGGGAATGAGAGAGAGAGAGAGAGAGGGAGAGAGAGACAGAGACAGAGGGAAGGAGAGAGAGAGAGACAGAGAGGGAAGGAGAGAGAGAGGGAAGGAGAGAGGGAAGGAGGGGAAGGGGTGGGGGGAAAGGGGTGTAGGGAAAGGGGTGAAGGGGTGGGGGGAAAAGGGGTGAAGGGGTGGGGGGAAAAGGGGTGAAGGGGTGGGGGGAAAGGGGTGAAGGGAAAGGGGGGGAAGGGAAGGGAAGGGGGGAGGGGGGAAGGGAAGGGGGGAAGAGGGGGGGAGGGGGAAGGGGGTGTGTGGGGGGGAAAGGGGGTGTGGGGGGGAAGGGTGTGTGTGGGAGGGGGGTGGGAAGTGTGGGGGAAGGAGGGGGGAAGGAGGGGGGAAGGGGGGAAAGGGAGGGGGGAGCCAGCAGACCCTCTGCCAGTGTTGAGAGTTGCGCTGCTGGCGGCGGTTGGAGAAGGCTAGGGCCCGGGGCCTCGGGCACCCGCACTGACTTGGCCCAGCCGAGCCCAGCGCCCCGGGCAGCCCGAGCTCCGCGGCCACCGTTCGGCCGCAGGCCACAAAGCACCCGAGCCCAGCGCCGGTGATGGCTCCGTGGAGCTCCGTACCGCCCCGCCAGCCTTTACAAAGATGGCGGCAGTGGCTACGCTCGGCTCAGGCCCGCCCGCCAGCCTTTACAAAGATGGCGGCGATTGCGGGCCGCTTGTTGAGCGGGACGGGAGGTGCCTAGCTCTGGCGTGGCTGGGGAGGAGAGGCCGAGGCTTCGAGGCCTGCAGGCGGGGTAACCCTGGAAGGTTGCAGCGCCCAGCGGAGGTAGCGAGTCAAGAGGGAAAAAAAAGGGTGAAAGGTAGGAAAATTAATGAGGTTAGAGAAAATATTTACAAATCACAGAATCACAGAAACCCCACAGTGCAGATAGAGGCCATTTCGGCCCATCGAGCCTGCACCGATAATGAATTAACTTTTTTTTTAAAACAATTTGATTGTGTTTTAAAAGCAACTTCTTTTTTTGCTGGAAATCTATATTTGAAAATAAACACGCAGAAAGTGGGAAAAATAAATGAATAGTTAGGAATCAAGATGGCGGCCACTCACCTCAGCTCAGAAGGATTAGGCCCGCCCACACACGCAATGAAACGCCCCCCATGATGCACCGATTGGTCAACCATCAGGTTAATCCCCTGTACGATTGGTCAACCATCACGTCACTCAACGCTAATGAGCGGAATGTTGCCATTTTTTGAACCTTTTTTGTATACTGTCTGAACAATTTTTGTCTGACCAAAAAGTAAATACGCCTATTAGACTCCCTAATGATAAGCTTTCTTTTGATATAACATGTGTGTAGGTACGCTCTATAACTTTTGATTGTATAGCCGGACAGACAGAGAGACAGAGAGAAAGACAAACAGACAGAAAGACAGACAGACCGGTTTATATATATAGACTAGCTGGAGTGCCCGGCGGTGCCGAGGGAACTCAAGAACCCTGTGCCAGACAGAGAGAGGGGGGGAAGGAGAGAGAGAGGGGGCGAAGGAGAGAGAGGGAAGGAGAGAGAGGGAAGGAGAGAGAGACAGAGAGCGAAAGAGAGAGAGAGGGAATGAGAGAGAGACAGAGAGGGAGAAAGAGAGAGAGAGAGCGAGGCAGAGACAAGGAGAGAGGGAGACAGAGGGAAGGAGAGAGAGAGACAGAGAGGGAAGGAGAGAGGGAAGGAGAGAAAGGGGAAAGGGGTGGGAGGGAAGGAGAGAAAGGGGAAAGGGGTGGGAGGGAAGGGAAAGGGGGGAAGGGAAGGGAGGAAGGGAAGGGAGGAAGGGGGTGTGTGGGAGGGGGGTGGGAAGGGGGTGTGGGAGGGCAGTTGGGGGAAGGGGGTGTGTGGGAGGGGGGAAGGGGGTGTGTGGGAGGGGGGGAAGGGAAAAGGGTGTGGAGGGGGAAAGGGGGGTGGGAAGGGGGTGTGGGGGGAAGGGGATGTGGGGGAAGGAGGAGGAAAGGGAGGGGGGAGCCAGCAGACCCTCTCCACTCTGCCAGTGTTGAGAGTTGCGCTGCCGGCGGTTGTAGAAGGCTAGGCCCCGGGGCCTCGGCCACCTGCACTGACATGGCCCAGCCGAGCCCAGTGCCCCGGGCAGCTCAAGCTCTGCAGCCGCCGTTCGGCCGCAGGCCACAAAGCACCCGAGCCCAGCGCTGGCGATGGCTCCGCGGAGCTCCGTACCGCCACGCCAGCCTTTACAAAGATGGCGGCAGTGGCTACGCTCGGCTCAGTCCCACCCCGCCAGCCTTTACAAAGATGGCGGCGATCGCGGGCCACTTGTTGAGTGGGATGGGAGGTGCCTAGCTCGGGCGTGGCTGGGGAGGAGAGGCCGAGGCTTTGAGGCCTGCAGGCGGGGTAACCCTGGAAGGTTGCGGCGCCCAGCGGAGGTAGCGAGTCAAGAGGAAAAAAATGGGTGAAAGGTAGGAAAATTAATGAGGTTAGAGAAAATATTTAGAAATTAATTAATTTAATTGTGTTTTAGAAGCAACTTTCTTTTTGCTGGAAATCTATATTTGAAAATAAACACGCAGAAAGTGGGAAAAATAAATAAATAGTTAGGAATCAAGATGGCGGCCACTCACCTCAGCTCAGAAGGATTAGGCCCGCCTACACACGCAATGAAACGCCCCCCGTGATGCACCGATTGGTCAACCATCAGGTTAATCCCCTGTATGATTGGTCAACCATCACGTCATTCAACGCTAATGAGCGGAATGTTGCCATTTTTTGAAACTTTTTTGTATACTGTCTGAACAATTTTTGTCTGACCAAAAAGTAAATACACCTATTGGACTCCCCTAATGATAAGCTTTCTTTTGATATAACGTGTGTAGGTATGCTCTATGGCCTAGAAATTCAGTGGGTTGCGCCAGCCGCTAACGCCATAAAAGGGCTATATTTCCGGCGCTAGACACTTAGCGCCTGAACGCAGTCCGATCTGCGCCGACGCCCAAATTCAGTTGACATTTAGCGCCGGCGCAAAGTGTTTGCGCCCGCTCAGGTGCGCGCGCAGCTTATGACGTCATATCGTCGCGCAACGCTGTTTGTGCGCCCCAAACCGGAAATTCAGTGGCGCCCGCCCAATGTGGGTGTGGCGCTGCTAAGAACTGTGAGGTGGAACGCAAAAGAGGCCCTGTGGGCCTCGGGGAGCGCAAATTAAAGGGCACTTACACTGACCTATAAAGCCCAGCCATTTTGCTGCAATGACTTTACTGCTTTGGATTTCTGGACAGAGACCAAGGGACAGAGGTTACAGATTTGGGACAACATAGGAGAGGTATTTTTGGCTTCTGGCCAGTGCTTTGACATTTGATTCATTGTGATTTATCTGTTCTCAACTTTATTATGGGGGCTGTATGGGGGGCCAACCCTCAGTTGCAGCATTATGTGCGAAGGGCTCGCAGACGCTGTGAGAGAGGGCCAGCCATGCCTAGACGCAGAGGGGCCATCAGGCGTCGGCAACGTAGGCCTTACCCACTCAGGCAATACCGGCAGCAGGTGTCCTATCTCACCATGACTGCGGCGCATTGTGTGAAGAGGCTGCGCTTCAGAAGGGAGGTGGTTGCAGAGATCTGCCAGCTGCTTCACACAGATCTGTGTCCACAGCTGATGTGCAGGACGTCTCTCTCGGTGGAAGTGAAGGTCACGGTGGCTCTGAACTTTTATGCAAGCGGCTCCTTCCAAGCCGCTGCTGCGGACATAGCGAACATCTCCCAGTTCGCCGCGCATCGCTGCATCCGGCAGGTCACCGATGCACTTTACGCGAGGAGACACCAATTCATCTCCTTCCCCATGACCCGACAGAGGCAGGAGCAGCGTGCAGTCGGATTTGGCAGGATCGCGGGCTTCCCCATGGTGCAGGGCGCCATTGACTGCACGCATGTGGCTATGCGGGCACCTATCCACAATACCGAGGAT
This sequence comes from Somniosus microcephalus, assembly GCF_052327205.1. Taxonomy (NCBI): domain Eukaryota; kingdom Metazoa; phylum Chordata; class Chondrichthyes; order Squaliformes; family Somniosidae; genus Somniosus; species Somniosus microcephalus. The sequence continues at coordinate 208,481,194 of NC_140990.1, read as the reverse complement.
TACCGCAACTGGAAGGGCTACCATTCCCTAAATGTACAGCTGGTGTGTGACCACAGGCAGCGCATCCTAGCTGTCAATGCCCGCTTCCCAGGAAGCAGCCACGATGCATTTATCCTGCGCCAGACTACTGTGGCTGACATGTTCGAGGCACAGCCTCCACCAAGGGGATGGCTTATCGGGGACAAGGGCTACCCTTTGTGTACATGGCTCATGACCCCGCTCCGCGCGCCCAGGACCCCAGCGGAGGAGGCATACAACGAAAGCCATCAAGCCACAAGGAACATCATCGAGCAAACGATAGGCGTCCTCAAGCAACGGTTCCGCTGCCTGGATCGTTCCAGAGGATCTCTTCAGTATTCGCCGGATAGAGTCTCCCAGTTCGTCGTCGTGTGCTGCATGCTGCACAACCTGGCTATCCGCAGGACTCAGGCACTGCCACCTGGCATTGCACCACCACCTCAGGAGGACGAGCAGGAGGAGGAGGAGGAGGAGGAGGAGGACCAGCCCAGGAGGGAGCGACAAGGGCCAAGGGCCGTCCGCCGGGGGCTTATTGATCGACACTTCTAGGCCCCCTGTCAGGGAATGGCCTGTGGCAATGAACGCACCTGAGGCAGCCGCTCCGCAAGCCCTCAGCCGGTTAACGCAACAACCACTTCAAACATGACACCTGGACATGCTGAATAAATCAAAAGCTTTATTTCACAAACTCAGGGCCCTTCCCACATGAAACAGAAAAACAGACAAGACCCCCAAAAAACAGTCAAAAACATCTGTCACTCCCAAAACCTGGGGAGGACTAACAAAACTTGCCCATCCAAAAGGCCTTCAACAGCGGCCTTACAAAAATAAGCCCCCGCCCCACAACAGAGACACCCCCATGAAAACAAAAAATGCCTTGATCCTCGGCCTTAACAAAATAATGCCCCCCACAACACAAGCCCCCCAATATAAAAGAAACCGCTCTCACCACACTCTAATGGGTGTGCCGAGAGGGCGAGTCCTTAGACAGGCTTCTCCGGCCCCTGGCCGACCTGCTGCTCCGCCTCAACCTGGGCCCTGCGGGTGTGGCGAGGCTGGGGGAAGGCTCATGAGGGCCACAAAGCATGTCGGCAGATGCCCTTGGGGGTCAGCCTAGATGAGGCCTGGCCCGGGAGGGGCCGGCTGCTGACTGCTGCAGCTGTGGCTGGGCAGCATCAGTCTTAGCAGCAGCTCATCGCACCTTGGCTGGGGGAGTGGCAGTGTCGGCAGCACCATTGGGGGCAAGCTGGCTGATGGCAGGTGCGCGCTGCTCGCCAGAGACACTGGCACTCGGCCGGGCTGGCAGTGTAGCAAGCGCAGCAATCTGGGGGAGGCCAGACCGCTGTGCTGCAGTAGGACGGCGGGTGCCATGGCGATGCCTCCGTGCCACAGCGAGTGTGGCAGAAGTGAGTGCCCGAACTGCCCTGGTATGTGCCTGCATCAGCTCTGCCAGTGTGTGGACGGCACCACTCATCTCGCGAGTCGCGTCCTGCGCTGCCGCCAGTTGCTGCACACCCGCGTCCTGCGCTGCCGCGAGTTGCTGCACACCCCTGTCGTGTGCTGCGGCCAGTTGCTGGACACCCCTGTCGTGCGCTGCCGTGAGTTCGAACCCCCTGGCCTGTGATTCCCCGAAAGCCACCACACTCTGAGCCAGGGACTCAATGGCGTGAGGCATCTGTTCGACCACCCCCATGAACTCTTGGTGGCGCCGCTCAGACGCCGCCGACATCTCATCGAGGACGCGCACCTCCTGGGCGAGGACCGTGTCCGGACTGGAGGGCAGACTCTCCCTCCGGGGAGAAGGCCGCCGAGCTGGCCGACCCTTCCCGCGTGCGTCAACCCCACTTGGGCCAGGTTCTGCCCTCCCCTCCAACACCTCCCCCCTCTGGGCAGAAGGCCGGCGTGCTGCCGGAGCCTTCCCGCGTGCGTCCACCCTACTGGGACCAGCTTCGGCCCTCCCCTCCAACACCTCCCCCCTCTGGGGAGAAGGCTGGCGTGCTGCCGGACCCTTCCCGCGTGCGTCCACCCTACTGGGACCAGCTTCGGCCCTCCCCTCCAACACCTCCCCCTGGCTCTCCTGCAGGCCAGACGTCTCCCCTCCATTGCCATCCCCTGGCGCGGAGGAGGGTTCCCCTGATGTGCCGCCTTCCTCCTGGTCCTCGACGTCCTCCTCCTCCAAGGGCCTGGCTCTCTGCGCTTCAGGGACCACCACCTCCTCACCAGCTGAAAGCAGGAAGGCACAAGAGTAGCTTTAGAGTGAGGACAGGCCGTCAGTGAGGGAGGCCTGAGTGGTGCATTATGCGCATTTGTCGGTCAGTGGGAAAGGATGTAGATCTGAAGCGCGAGGGCAACGAGAGAGGTGCAACCGGTCATGTCCTTACCAGTGGGTACCAGTACAGGGTCCGCCTCGTCGATCGCGACAGGGCCAGTCACCCGGCCACGCATGAGTCGTGCCACGCTCTCCTCCAGATCAGTGAGCGCCTGGTACTCGGGACGGCCTCCACCAGTGACAGCCTGGCTCCTTACATTGCTCGCCAGCTTGGCCTGCAAGAGAAAGGACAGCCTCTAAGTACAGTGTGGTGCCCTGTCGCTGTGTGCACTGCCTCCCATGGTGGAATAGCTTGGCCAGTGTGGTGCCCTGTCGCTGGGTGCACTGCCTCCCATGGTGGAATAGCTTGGCCAGTGTGGTGCCCTGTTGCTGGGTGCACTGCCTCCCATGGTCGAATAGCTTGGCCAGTGTGTTAAGTGCAGAAAGTGCTATTGATGAACATGCAAGTGCCATTGCTGCGGGAGGAGGGCTGCCCATTAGGCCTTTGAGGTCCCTTTGCCCATAATGTGAGGTGCACATGCAAGGATGAGGGGGACACTGGAAAGGGTACTCACCTTCACCATCCGAGTGAGGTCGTTGAACTTCTTGCGGCATTGGTCCGCACTCCTGGGGACATCACAGGTGGATGACACCCTGCGGGCGATTTTGCCCCAGGCTCTCCTGTACTGGCTCCTGGGAGCCTTCCTGCCACTGTCCGGGCACAGGATCTCTCTTCTCTTCTCCACACCATGAATGAACACTCAGAGCATGCTCTGAGAAGCACTGCGCTCGCTCACGGGCCCTCTCCATTGCTCCAGGCGCTATTTTGGCACACCAGTAGTGCTGAGGCCTAGCTGCAGGGCTCCAGTATGCAGGGCGTGGCAGCAGTCAAAGTTGACCCTTCCCCCTTTAAGAGCTGGCCGGCGTCAGGGTGTCTGCTGTCAATCAAAACATGACCGCACCTGCGCTGCGCCCGGCTTCGGCGTTATTAGGCCGCATCACCGGCTTAGCGCCGGAACACAGCATTTCAACGCCAGTTTCAGCGCTCGGCCAAACTTAGGGCCAACTCTACTGAATTTCGGCGATGTGGCCTACACTTTCCGGCGGCCGCTAACTTTAGCGAGCGCCCGACTTTAGCGCCCCAAAAGTGTCCAGACTGAATTTCTAGGCCTATAACTTTTGATTGTATAGCCGGACAGACAGAGACAGACAGACAAACAGACAGAACGACAAACAGACGGACCAACCGGTTTATATATATAGATAGATAGATGCAAGCAATTGAGATAGCTAGAAATGCATGAAACACCCTGGTTGAAGTGGTTTTAATTTACATGTAGTAAATATACCAACAGAACACTTTGAAGATATGACTTTAATAGATGCACCAAGCAATCACATGGCTTTTGTATTGAACTTGGAACAACCCGGAGTCACAACATCTGCTAATAACCAGTTAAGCCAATATTAAGAATTGAATGAATGATTTTCATGAGAATGGCATCAAAGAGATAAATCTGTAATAACCATTTTATGATACGTTTTTGAAACACCTAAACACAGAGACAGGATTCTAAAAGTTAACGGCTAAATTGACAGTAAGAATAGAAAAAAGTCAACAGGAAAATGAATAAAGATAATTAGCTTACATCAGCAGAAAACTTCAAAGGATAAACCACTAAAAAAAAGGTATAAACATAAGAGTTTTTCAGATAGACAGTCAGAAGTCGCTGGGAAGAGGCAAGCGATTCTCGGCTTCAGAACCACTCTGTAAGCCTACAACTCTTGAGTCTCAGGTAATCAAGGTATTTGATTTTGGTGGATATCCTGGATTTGAATTAAGAATAAGAAATGTAAAAATGTGCGGTTAAGATTTGAGAATAAGGATCTCTGAGGATAAGAAATGTAAGCTATTTGTTTTTGAACTGTTAATGTTGCGATTGAATCAACAGCTGTTAACTGTATGTCGGCTCTTAAATAAATCTATATATTTTTAGAATTGTCACAAGTAGCATTTCTGTATCAATCTCGTGAACTCAATTTCTGTACACTCTTTTGTGAGGAGTTGCAGAATTCTGGGGGGTATTCCGGACCCTCATAATATCCAGAAGGTTACAGCCTAGTTAAACTTATTAAAAGTGCTATCCGGAGGACAGTAACATCTTCACGATGTTCCTTTCCTTTCGGGAGAGATAGTCTGAACCTTTAGACCCAATTAAGCATCTTATAGAATTCGGCTATCTTTAACTTTAATTGAAGGGGAACATCTGGGGAATACGCCTGATCTGGGATAGCCGAAAAGGGCTAGGACTAGTAATTATCCCTTCAATGGAATACTCTCCACTTGCCTGGATGAGTGCAGCTCTAACAACACTCAAGAAGCTTGACACCATCCAGGACAAAGCAGCCCGCTTGATTGGCACCCCATCCACCACCTTAAACATTCACTCCCTCCACTACCAGTGTACCACGGCTGTGGTGTGTACCATCTACAAGATGCACTGCAGCAACTTGCCAAGGCCTCTTTGGCAGCACCTCCCAAACCCGTGACCTCTTCCACCTAGAAGGAAAAGGGCAGCAGGCGCATGGGAACACCACCACCAAATCACCAAGTCACACACCATCCTGACTTAGAAGTATATCGCCGATCCTTCATCGTTGCTGGGTCAAAATCCTGGTACTCCCTACCTAACAGCACTGTGGGAGTACCTTCACCACATGGACTGCAGCAGTTCAAGAAGGCGGCTCACCTCACCTTCTTAAGGGCAATTAGGGATGGGTAATAAATGCTGGCCTTGCCAGTGACACCCACATCCCATAAACAAATTTTAAAAATAGACAAATCTTCAGGATCTGATGGTTTCCACCCCAGGGTATTAATAGAAATAGGTAAGGAAATTGCAGGTGCGTTAATCATAATTTTCTAAAGCTCTCTAGTTTCAGGAATTGTGTCTATGGATTGCAAAATTACAAATGTTATTTCATTATTTGAGAGGGAGAGAGAAACCAAGTAACTACAAACCTGTCAATTTTAACATCGGTTGTGATGAAGTTACTGGAATCTATCAGGGACAGAGTGACTGATTTGGGAGTCAGTATAATGTCTAATCTAGTTGAATTTTTTGAGGCCACTGGCAGGGCGGATGGGGGTAGTATTTATGGATGTTGTCTATATGGAATTTCGGGAGGCATTTGACAAGGTTCCACACAAAAGATTATCAAAAATGAAAGCGCACAAAATTGCAGGTAACCTTGTAACATGGGTTGGAAATTGGTTGGGAGGTAGGAACGAGAGTAGGGAACATTCTCTGATTACCAAGATGTGACGTGGTATTTCCAGGGATCTGTACTGGGGCCTCAGCGTTTCACCATATATATATTAATGATTTGGATGAAGGAATAGTTGTATATTCAAGTTTGCAATTGACACTAAGTTAGGAGGCATAGTAAGTTGTATAGCTGGTAGCAGGAAGCTATAAGTCAACATACATAGACTATGTGAGTGGGAAAATCTATGGCAGATGGAGTTCAATGTGGGAAAGTGTGAGGTCATCCACTTTGGATCTAAAAAAAGACAAATCGGAATATTTTCTTAACAGTGAGAGACTGGGAGCTGTGGAGGAACAAAAGGATTTAGGAGTCCAGGCACATAAATCACTAAAATCTAGTGCACAGGCACAAAAAATAATCAAAAAGGCTAATGGAATGTTGAACTTTAGCTCAAAAGGTTGGAATGTAAAAGTGAAGAAATGATGCTTCAACTGTACAAAACCTTCATCAGACCCATCCTGGGTACTGTGTTTTGACAACAGCACCTCAGAAAATATATATTGACCTTAGAAGGGGGATACCAGGCCTCAAAGGATTAAATTGAGGGAAAGTATGTATTCCCTTGAGTTTAGAAGGTTGAGAGGTGATCTAATCAAGGTGATAAAGAGATTCAAATAAACACAGAGAAGCTATTTTCTCTGCTGGGGGGAATCCATAACAAGGGGGCATAATCTTAAAATTTAGCACTAAACCAGTTAGGAGTGAAATCAGGAAGCATTTTTTCACACAAAGGGTATTGAAAATCTTGAACTCACTCCCCCAAAAGACCATGGATGCTGGTTCAATTGAAATTTTCAACACTGAGATCGCTGGACTTTTGTTAGGTAACCGTATCAAGGGATATGAAGAAAAGGTGGGTAAATGGGAGTTAAGATACAAAGAAGCCATGATCTAAAAAATTGGCAGAACAAGTTTTAAGGGGCTGAATGACCTACTCCTGTACCTATGATCACACCAGACACAGTTCATACCTCATTAAACATTGGCCCAGTAATTCCGGTCCCAACGCGTGAGTACGGACGGGGTACTCACGCGTGGGCCCGTTGGAAGTGCCAGATTTCAGCATGCACAGCGCATGCGCGGAAAACCGGCATTTCCTCTCCTCTGAACCAAGGGGTTAAGAGGCGGTTCCCTTGCGACGTTTGAGGCAGCGCGTACGCGTTAAACTTCGTTTTTTTTGACAGGTTTGTCCTTGCGTGAAGGCCTCCACTTTTTACGAATGTAAAAAGCAGACGTAAGGACTTAGTTTTATAAGGTAAGTGGTCTAATAATTAAAGTTAGAAATTTTTTTCCACAGGTTTATTATTTTTAAAGAATTTACAGTAAGGTAAGTGTATTTTTGGACCCGATTTCTTGAAAAAAAAAATTTTGGCAGAAATTTGAATAATTGTTTAAAATAGTTTTTTAAAGTTATTAATAGTTAATTTAATTATTGGAATTTAAAAAAAACTTTTATTTAAAGTTAAAGTAGTGTTTTGGGCGCTCGGACTTCTCATGAGTTTGACAGGTCTTATGTCTAACTCACGAATGGACTTTTGTAAACTCCCATTGGTTGCCCAGTGCTCACGTGATCCCAGCTGGCTCATCGCACTAAGTACACCGCTGGATCACGCACGCACAGTTGACCCGGAAATCCACGCAGGCCCAGTCTTCAAATGTCAGCGCGATATGTAAGTGTAGGTCGGGGGCTTGCACCTGCGGGAAGCCCCCGACCCGAATTTCTGGGTCAATATTTCCACCAGTTGGAGGTCCAAGCAACTACTTTGTCTCTTTAATATAATCATGGTAGGTATTCTTCAAGAAAGGTGACAAGTCCGATTGCGGTAATTACAGAAGAGTTTCCCTGCTATCTGCCACAGGGAAAGTCATCGCAAGAATCCTCCTCAATTGCCTTCTCATGTGGCCGAAGAGCTCCTCCCAGAGTCGCAATGCGGATTACGCCCACTAAGGGGCACAATGGACATGATCTTCACCACACGTCAATTACAAGAGAAATGCAGGGAACAGCACCAACCACTGTACATGGCCTTCTTTGATCTCACAAAGGCCTTCGACACTGTCAACCGTGAAGGATTATGGAGTGTCCTCCTCAAATTCGGCTGCCCTCAAAAGTTTGTCACTATCCTCCACCTGCTTCATGACGACATGCAAGCCGTGATCCTGACCAACGGTTCCACCACAGATCCAATTCACATACGAATCAGGGTCAAGCAAGGCTGTCATCGCACCAACGCTCGTCTCAATCTTCCTTGCTGCAATGCTCCATCTCACCCTCAGTAAGCTCCCCACTGGAGTGGAGCTAATTTACAGAACAAACGAGAAACTGTTCAACCTCTGTCGCCTCCAGTCCAGATCCAAGGTCGTTCCATCCTCTGTCATCGAATTACTGTATGCAGACGATGCTTGCATCTGCGCTCACTCGGAGGTCGAACTCCAAACCATCGTAAACACCTTCACCGAAGCATACGAGAGCATGGGCCTTACACTAAACATCCATAAGACAAAGGTCCTCTACCAACCTGCCCCCACCACACAGTGCTGCCCCCCAATTATCAAAATCCACGACAAGGCTTTGGACAACGTGGACCACTTTCCATACCTCGGGAGCCTACTGTCAACAAGGGCAGACGTCGACGACGAAGTCCAACACCGCCTTCAGTGTGCCAGTGCAGCCTTCGGTCGCCTGAGGAAGAGAGTGTTTGAAGACCAGGACCTCAAACCCGGCACTTAGCTCATGGTCTACAGGGCAGCAGTGATACCTGCCCTGCTGTATGCCTCAAAGACATGGACCATGTACAGCAGGCACCTCAAAGCAGTGGAGAGGTACACCAACGCTGCCTCCGCAAGATCCTGCAAATCCATTGGCAGGATAGGCGCACCAATGTCAGTGTTCTTGCTCAGGCCAACATCCCCAGCATCGAAGCTCTGACCACGCTCAATCAGCTCCAATGGACGGGTCACATTGTCCGCATGCCCGATACGAGACTCCCAAAACAAGCGCTCTTCTCGGAGCTCCGGCACAGCAAGAGAGCCCCAGGTGGGCAGAGGAAATGCTTCAAGGACACCCTCAAAGCCTCCTTGAAAAAGTGTAACATCCCCACTGACACCTGGGAATCCCTGGCCCAAGACCGCACAAAGTGGGGGAGAAGCATCCGGGAAGGCGCCGAACACCTCGAGTCTCTTCGCCGGGAGCAAGCGGAAGCCAAGCGCAGGCAGCGCACGTCAACCCAAGCACCCCACCCTTCAACTACCGTCTGCCCCACCTGTGACAGACTGTAGGTCCCGCATTGGACTCATCAGTCACCTGCGATCTCATTTTTAATGTGGAAGCAAGTCATCCTCAGTTCCGAGGGACAGCCTAAGAAGGTAGGTAGGCATCAAATTCTGGACATGTGAATGCATGTTTATATCCAGCCTCCAGGTTATGTCTTCCAGCAGCTGTCACAGCAAAGCCTATTTGCTCCACAAATTATATATGTTTTTGTTATGGCGGAAAATTATTTCGCAACCAGTGAATGCGACAGAATGTTCATTGTATAATCAATCACGATAATAAAATACTGATTTAGTTCCTATTAAGCTTCTTATAGTTTGATTAGGCCTTGGTTAATTATTTAATGTCTTCAAAATAAGGCACTTGCACTACTGATTTCTGTCCGTTGACACCCAATGTCACCTTTACTGGTCCAATTAAAATAGGCATCTGCATAGAAATCTCAGGAGGCCATTCGGCCCATTGTGTCTGTGCTGGCCGAAAAAGAGCTATCCAGCCTAACCCTATTTTCTAGCTCTTGGTCCATAGCCTTGTTGGTTACAGCACAGAAAGAGGCCATTTGGCCCGTCAAACACACGCCGGCTCTCTGCAACAGCACTTCAGCTAGTCCCTCCCCCCACCCTTTTCCTATAGCCCTGCAATTTTTTTTCCTTCACGTACTTATCCAATTCCCTTTTGAAAGCCACGGTTGAATCTGCCTCCATCACCTCTCTCTGGCAGTGCATTCCAGATCCTAACCACTAGATGCTTAAAAAAGTTTTTCCTCATGTCACGTTTGGTTCTTCTGCCAAGCACCTTGAATCTGTGTCCTCTGGTTCTCGACCCTTCTGCCAATGGGAACAGGTTCTCTCTACTCTGTCTAGACCCCTCATGATTTTGAAGACCTCTCTCAAATCTCCTCTCAACCTTCTCTGCTCTAAGAACAACCCCAGCTTCTCCAGTCTATCCACGTAGCTGAAGTCCTTCATCCCTGGAACCATTCTTGTAAATCTTTTCTGTACCCTAAGGCCTTCACATCCTTCCTAAAGTGTGGTGCCCAGAGTTAGACACAATACTCCAGTGGAGGCCGGACTTGTGTTTTATAAAGGTTCATCATAACTTCCTTGGTTTTGTACTCTATGGGCTGGATTTTGCCAATGGGGAGCTTTTGGAGGTGGGACTCCTGCTTGTCAGGTTTCAGTCCAGCCTCCATCAACTTCTGGCCAACCAATGCTATTTTCCCTTGATTGACCTTTGCAGGTCAATTAAGGGAAAGCCGGTTACAGAGAATGTCAACGTATGACGTTTTTGTGACAGATGAATTGTCATTGTTTGACAGCTCTGTGAAGCTGTCAAACATTGACAGTCTCTGTAGTTTGATGAGTTCTTGAATTCAAGACTCATCAAACCTCTTTATTTCACAGAAATTAGATGGTTGCTGCATTGGAGAATGCAACGGCCATGTCATCTCTGCCACGGAGATGCGAGACTCGCTGCATACCCAACTCTTGAAGCCTGCAGGAAGAAACAAAGGTAAGTAAACTTTTACTAACACTTTCCACTTACCTCACCTCTCCACACTTGCACCCATCACTTACCTTCACAGTGCACTTTTGCACCCTCCGACCCCCTGCTCGCCTCGGTGACCCTGGCGGGGTTTGGAGCCTTCGGGAAGCCCGGACTTGTTTGGGTAAAATGGGGATAATCCTCTTATCTGCCTGTTAACAGGCACATAAGTGGCACTAATCCCCTTCCCGCCTCCAAGGAGACGGGACCCGGCGCAGGTTGGCTACCCGCCTCCTGGCAAGATGGCACGGAGGCGAGTTGGGCACCTGCCCCCAGATTCTGCCATTTTCCCAGCAGTCCCACCTCCATAGGGCTGGCAAGATTGCGCCCATAGCCTCTAATTATGAAGCGCAAGTACTTTTTTAAATGTGGAGGGTTTCTGCCTCTACCACCCTTTCAGGCAGTGAGTTCCAATCCCCCACCACACTGAGTGAAAAAAAATTCTCAACTCCCCTCTAATCCTTCTACCAATTACTTGATGCCCCCAAGGTCAGCACTGCATACTAGGTGTACTCATCACCAACTGCTTAATGCACATCCTCGCAAGAGGGTCTTTGGCAAAGAGTTTTGATTGCTATGAGGATAACTCCCCCTTCAGAGTTCTAAACAACAGATCATTGTACACCAGTGTCCTCCAACACTTTGCTTTTCCAATATTATCTGTATTTACCTTGCAGTAGAAAATACTATGCAAAAGATAAAATGGTGAAAAGAAAACCTTAATTATGAAGTAAGGTTTGAATTGCAATAGCAGCATCATTCATTTCTTGCTGTGTGGGTTACCTTCTATTTTTGTTATGGCTTTAGGTTCCAGCTTCATCATACTTGTTTGACCTGTTGACAGTCACTGTTAAACGGTGAAAGGTGTAATTTAGAAACATTTTTGGTAGTTCATTCACTTATGTCTCATTTTCATTGTTAGAATATACTTAGTTTTCCAAGATAGTCAAATAAAATTAAAAAGTTAAAAATATTCAAACATGACCTCCTAACATCCTTCTATGTTCATATAAAACTTTTCTATTGAGTAGTCAACGTAAAGGCCAAGGTCCATAGTGCCACGATTAAACTCAGTAAATAAAGTATTCACTTTCAGTGAAATAAATTGAACACACAACCACAGACTACAATCTTTATTAAAGCTGATGTATTCATGCATTATAAACAAGAGTGGCTTCCAATGTTCCCTCTTTTTTTTTGGTGTGCGGGCCCTTTGACTGCGTGGCCCATTCAAATTTTAGCACATGCGCGGTTTTTCCCATATAAAAGCTGGTGAGCGGCCTGCGTGGAACCTCCAGGTCACTGCGCGGCTGCGCAGCTTAATGGGAACGTTGGTGGCTTCTATAGCAGTGTCTAACAATCAGAAATCCATTTATATCAGTCTTGCACCTGGGTTACCGAATCATCATCACACAACTTTCAATCTTTTACAAACTGCAGAGTACTGAGGGTAGTGTGGTTGATGTGTATTTGGACTTTCAAAAGGTGTTTGATAAAGTACCACATAATTGACTTGTTAGCAAAAATGAAGCCCATGGGATTAAAGGGGCAGTGGCTGCATGGATACGAAATTGGCTGAGGAACAGAAAGCAGAGGTGAACGGTTGTTTTTCAGACTGGAGGGAAGTGTGCAGTGGTGTCCCCCAAGGGTCGGCACTGGGACCACTACTCTTTTTAATATTTACAGATGGACCTGCGAGGAGTCGGCAGCACTGGAGGCAGAGAATAAAGAGTAGGACCCAAGGACAACGCAGACCTGTGAGGAGTCGGCAGCACTGGAGGCAGAGAATAAAGAGAGCGGGGCCCGAGGACAGCGCAGACCTGCAAGGAGTCGGCAGAGAATAAAGAGAGCAGGGCCCGAGGACAGCGCAGACCTGTGAGGAGTCAGCAGCACCGGAGGCAGAGAATAAAGCGAGCGGGGCCCGAGGACAGCGCGGACCTGCGAGGTGTCGGCAGCACAGGAGGCAGAGAATAAACAGAGCGAGACCCGAGGACAGCGCAGACCTGTGAGGAGTCGGCAGCACCGGAGGCAGAGAGTAAAGAGAGCAGGGCCCGAGGACAGCGCAGACCTGCGAGGTGTCGGCAGAGAATAAACAGAGCAAGACTCGAGGACAGCACAGACCTGCGAGGAGTCGGCAGCACCGGAGGCAGAGAATAAAGAGAGAGGGACCCTAGAACAGCGCGGACCTGCGAGGAGTCGGCAGCACCGGAGGCAGAGAATAAAGAGAACGGGGCCCGAGGAGTCGGCAGCACCGGAGGCAGAGAATAAAGAGAGAGGGACCCGAGGACAGCACGGACCTGCGAGGAGTTGGCAGCACCGGAGGCAGAGAATAAAGAGAGAGGGACCCGAGGACAGCGCGGACCTGCGAGGAGTCGGCAGCACCGGAGGCAGAGAATAAAGAGAACGGGGCCCGAGGAGTCGGCAGCACCGGAGGCAGAGAATAAAGAGAGGGACCCGAGGACAGCACAGTCCTGGAAGGAGTCGGCAATACCGGCGGCAGTACAAATCCAGCAAATTCCAAATGAACAGCAAAAAACAAGGAATGGAGTCACAGGACAGCAGGTAGGTGATTGGTGTGTATTAACGTTTTCTTTCTCTAACTTAACTAGATAAACTAATTAATATAATTATAATCGTTTGAATAAAGACTTTAACTAAGAGAATGAGAGAAGCGGCTGGAGAGCCCGACTTTTAAGGCTCTTAGTCTTAAGTTTATTTCTGTAAGTTAGTTAATAGTCGAAAGAGGCATGGTAGGGCACCTCAGTCTCGTAGAATGCACATCTTGTATCATGTGGGAACTCCAGGACGCTTCCAGTGTCCTGGACAACCACGTGTGCAGTAAGTGTTGTTAGCTGGAGGAGCTCAAGCTCCAGGTTTCAGAGCTTGTCGACTCCTTCCAGGTCCGCGCTGTCCTCGGGTCCCTCTCTCTTTATTCTCTGCTGACTCCTCAAGCTCCAGGTTTCGTGTGCCAGGTGCTGCTCCTCAGAGGTACTGCTCCACTCGGCACAGTTCAATGATTTAATACAATGAGTGCTGTTGTTCCAATGCATGACATGGATTCTTTGTGATCGCACCAGTCAACTTAGTAAAGTGTTCCAGGGCCACTTTCATTATATAAATAAAGTTTTGTACAACTACAAAACTTCAGTCCAAGAGTATTAAAAAGCAGTTAAAAGGCCATTAGTTTTTCTTTGTATATAGATACTGGCATACTGTCATATTTAGCAGTCTGGAAAACAAAGGGTTATAATGTTAAATAACTTGTACGTAGTTTGTTAACAAACCAGCTTTTACAATCATTACCTTTTATTTTTACAATTATTCCAGTATCAAAATCAATTGTTTTGCAGCAAACAACATGGTAAAACACCGTTCCAACAGAAGTTAGTCAACTTATAAATTAGAAACAAAATACACAATGGGAAACCATGAATTAAAGAAAACAAATCTATGTCATGGAGAGATGTTCAACAGGATTTCAGCCACATCCTTGCAGAAAGGGAAAGAAAAATCAGAGGGAGTAATCCCAACCACTCCATTCACACACCTTCTCAAGATTGGTTCCAGGCAAAAGCCTGGTGGAGGTCACCTGCCTGTCATTTTTTCTTTCCAATTTTCTCTTCTTCTTTCTTTCCCTTTTTTTACTAAGCATAGCAACTCATGTTCAGGTACAATTTCACAGGTACCAAAAGTCCTCTGCTACATCACTCAAATATTCATTCATGTGTGACTACATATGATCATTTGAAGGGCATAAAAAATTTCAACCCTGAACTCAGCCAATGTCCATACATGTACTTTGGATCAATGGACAGTGAACTGGAGCAAGAACCAGGCAGGTATCTCCTTTCACTAGTCTGAGGATCTGTAAGGTCAACTGTAATGCCCCAACCACAGTCCCTGCTTAAATCACTTAACTTAACATAGACCACAGATTAAACCTGGGACTTTCCTAATCTATGGCTCAGTACTGAACTATGTGATGTATTTACTCATTGAGCCATCCATTTATCTTAGAGAACTTCAGCATTTGACTAGGGAGTGTTGTTGTCTATTTTCTTTATTTGGGAATGGTGCAGAGCACGGCCTTAAAAAGATGAAAATAACTAAAATGAGACAAAAAAAAAGCCAGGGCTCCAGAATGTCAAGAGTTATGTTTGTTTCAAAACTAACCTGACATATATTTTATTCTGGCCCACATAAGAAATTCTTAAAAAAAATGAGAATACTACCCTTGTAGTATCCTTTTTACAGGAAACTGTGCTATCCGGCACCGACGGGACCGAGCTGTTGCCGTCCCATCAAAACTGCCGGACAAACCAGCGCTAATGTTGAAACATACAGAGATTTTGAGCTCTGTATCTGGCAACAAACCCTGCTGCTTACAGCTTCTAAACAGTCGGCCGTAGCTTGCAAGCGTCTCTGTAGCTTAGCAACAGTTTCAGCGAGACCTTGCAGAGCCTGACTGGTGAAAAAAAAGCAACGAAAAGAAAAAAAACCTAACAAAACGGCTCCTGATTTTTGCCAGTGGCTCGAGCATTCCGGACAGTTAACCTCCGGATAACCAAAGTTTCCTGTACATGGAGGTTTGATACACCAAAGCTGTACTGCATGTATGGTCAGTGGGATGCTGAACCCTCAGTCTGTGTTCGTCTGAACAATCTTCATGTTAGAGATAGATGGACAGGCAAACTGGCATGCACACAAGCACTAAGAAGCCAGGTAGCTCCAAAAAAAGAGGCAGCTAGACATCAAGGGGGGAATTTTAACGTAGGTGAGTAGGTGGGAGTGGGTGCGGGTTAAATGGGGAAAAATTGGAAGCTTGTCGGGAAGCTGGCTCCAACCCGCCGACTTCTGGGTTTTCCCTGAGACGAGACAAAGGGCAGGCAGCCTACCCGCTCCAGGGGGCGGCTTTGCACTTTAAATATGATAATGAGGCTGGAAGCCTCGGATTTAACCTGCTTTGCAGCTTTTACTCCTGGCAGCTGCAGCAAGGTGAGGACAGCCTCGGGGAGCACTCCTTGTGGGCCAGGAGGAGCAGCAGTGCTTCCTCCTGGCCTCCAAAGCTCCCCCATAATCAGTCATCCCCCAGGGTCAGGGGGATTGGCCCTGCCCCTCCCATCCCAGGATTGGACCTACCCGGTCCCGCAGCCACCTTTAGAGTGCTCCCCGCCCGACTGGAAGCTAAACCTGTCAATCAGGCTGACTCTCGGGGGGGGGGGGGGGGGCAACCTTTCAATGACGTCAGACACATGCAGTAGAGCTAAATCACCACAGCATGAGGGGAAACCCAGACTTCTGGGTTTCCTGCGCGCTACTGGACCCCCCACTCCCAGCGGGTCTGCAAGAAAAATTCCAGGCCAAAATTCTGCAGTATTCAAGCAGTGGCAACTGACATTTGAAATCAGTGGTCAGAGACATTGCTGATAAAAGTTAGACTGATACATCAATTAGGATTTTAGAAAGTGAAAAGGTAGACTATGAAAGCTGGTACTGAACCATTAGCAATCTATGTGTTTAATTATATACAGTATTTTCACTTAATTGCTTAATGCTGAAATCAATGTCATGTACACTGTATGTTTTTAAGTGGGCGATAGAAGTATGCAATCATATTCCCCCCTTCCCCCTCTGGTTCTTCCTTTAACTAAGATGGGAAAGTCTGGGATGCTCAAGAAAGAACGGAGAAAATTTGCCCAATGACAGCAAATGAGTTGGAGTGTCAGTGAGATTAGGATCCAAATTCAGGTCTTTCAATTTGAGGTTCAGTGGTCTACCACCATGATTACCAGGCTGTCATAAAAGTACATTTAATGGGGGAAAACAAAAATCAGAAAATTAAAATTATTACAAGCTGTAAAATCTCAGATAGCTCATTTGTGAAACACTTCTCTACAAAGTAAATTCCTGTATTCCATACGGATTTATATCTGTTGTAAAATATCAACCTATTCCCTGTGATATTCCAAAATGTTTCTACAAAAAAATGGGATTTCAAACATAACACTGGATTCAAGTTTTATAGAATCTATAATATAACAGAATTTAAACTTACCAAAGCATTGTACCTAATATCATACATATCTTTACATTTCATCGCCTTCAGAGTTTACGGCCAATTTTTATTAATTTTGTACTTGTCCAAGCTCTTGCCAAAAATACTCTACAAGTGCAATTTTCCATCTTCTAATAAACAGCTGTATTGCTAGGAAAATAGTGCATTAAAGTGAAAATGAAAAAAAAAGCAAGAAAACTGAGATGTTTCTTTTATCTTCCAAGTGAATACCACCAAATATTTACAGCTGTAAATGTGGTAGTTGAATGGTCACATCCCGGAAAAATCGATGACTTATAGCACCTTTTGCAGAAATCCGCTTGTTAGGATCATACTGGAGCATTTGCTATAAATAAAAAGGAAATGTTTTAAAATCTATGTTTCCCAGATCTGTCACTAATTAGGTAACAGAGGCACTTGTAGTGCTTGAATAATACAGCTTGTGCTAATTAAGAAATTATTAACCAACACATAATACATCTCCATAGAGCTGACTTATGCCTAAGAACATAATATGCAAATTAAATCTTTATGACAAGCAAGTAACAAAAAAAATCACTATCAAATCTTATTACATCAAGAACTGCAGAGCAAAGACATCCTGTTGCTCCAGGCAACTGAAAGCCTAATTAAGGAGTTATCTCAAAAACATAATGCAAAGATGAATGGAAAGCTGCAGAAAGAACTGCTGGCAAACAACTTGACAATAGGAAATGAAAGTTTGGGAAAAATAACAAAATGATTCTATTGTAAGGGGAATAGATAGGCATTTCTGCGGCTGCAAACGAGACTCCAGGATGGTATGTTGCCTCCCTGGTGCAAGGGTCAAGGATGTCTCGGAGCGGCTGCAGGGCATTCTGGAGGGGGAGGGTGAACAGCCAGTTGTCATGGTGCATATAGGTACCAACGATATAGGTAAAAAACGGGATGAGATCCTAAAAGCTGAATATAGGGAGTTAGGAGGTAAATTAAAAAAATAGGACCTCAAAGGTAGTAATCTCAGGATTGCTACCAGTGCAACGTGCTAGTCAGAGTAGAAATAGAAGGATATTTCAGATGAATACGTGGCTAGAAGAATGATGCAAGGGGGAGGGATTCAAATTCATTCCTGGGACATTGGAACCGGTTCTGGGGGAGGTGGGACCAGTACAAACTGGACAGTTTGCACCTGGGCAGGACCGGGACCGATGTCCTTGGGGGAGTGTTTGCTAGTGCTGTTGGGGAGGGTTTAAACTAAAATGGCAGGGGGTTGGGAACCTGTGCAGGGAGACAGAGGAAAGGGAAGCAAGGACGGAAGCAAAAGACAGGAAGGGGAAAAGCAAAAGTGGAAGTCAGAGAAATCAAGGGTGTAAATCAAACATGGCCGCAGTAAACAATAATTCTAAAAGGTCTAAGAGTGTTAAAAAAACAAGCCTGAAGGCTTTGTGTCTTAATGTGAGAAGCATTCGTAATAAGGTGGATGAATTAGCTGCACAAATAGATGTAAACGGATATGATATAATTGGGATTACGGAAACATGGCTCCAGGGTGACCAAGGCTGGGAATTCAACATCCAGGGGTATTCAATATTCAGGAAGGACAGGCAAAAAGGATAAGGCGGTGGGGTAGCATTGCTGGTTAAAGAGGAGATTAACATAATAGTAAGGAAGGATATTAGCTCTGATGATGTGGAATCTGTATGGGTAGAGCTGAGAAATACCAATGGGCAGAAAACGTTAGTGGGAGTTTAGTGATCTAGATGTAATATCTCCAAATTTGCAGACGACACAAAGCTGGGTGGGCGTGTGCGCTGTGAGGAAGATGCCGAGAAACTCCAGGATGATTTGGACAGGTTGGGTGATTGGGCAAAAGCATGGCAGATGCAATATAACGTGGATAAATGTGAGGTTATCCACTTTGGTGGCAAAAACAGGAAGGCAGATTATTATCTGAATGGCAATAGGTTGGGAGAAGGGGAAGTGCAACGAGACCTGGGTGTCCTTGTGCACCAGTCGCTGAAGGTAAGCATGCAGGTGCATCAGGCGGTTAAGAAGACAAATGGCATGTTGGCCTTCGTAGCGAGAGGGTTTGAGTACAGGAACAAGGATGTCTTGCTGCAGTTATACAGGGCCTTGGTGAGACCACATCTTGAGTATTGTGTGCAGTTTTGGTCGCCTTATCTGAGGAAGGATGTTCTTGCCATGGAAGGAGTTCAGCGAAGATTCACCAGGTTGATACCTAGGATGGCAGGAATGACGTATGAGGAGAGATTGGGTCGATTGGGCTTGTACTCGCTGGAGTTTAGAAGAATGAGAGGGGATCTCATTGAAACTTATAAAATTCTGACAGGACTGGACAGACTAGATGCAGGAAGGATGTTCCCGATGGTCGGGGAGTCCAGAACCAGGGGTCACAGTCTAAGGATAAGGAGTAGGCCATTTAGGACAGAAATGAGGAGGAATTTCTTCACCCAGAGAGTGGGGAACCTGCTGGAATTCTCTACCACAGAAGGCTGTAGAGGCCAATTCATTAAATATATTCAAGAAGAAGTTGGATATTTATTTCTTAAGGCTAAAGGGATCAAGGGGTATGGGGAGAAAGCAGGGGCCGGGTACTGAATTTGGATGATCAGCCATGATCGCATTGAATGGCAGAGCAGGTTCGAGGGGCTGAATGGCCTACTCCTGCTCCTATCTTCTGTGTTTCTATGAGTTGTATACAGACACCGAAACAGTAATGCTGAGGTTGGGGATGGCATTAAATGGGAAATTAGAGATGCGTGCAATAAGGACACAGCAGTTATCATGAGTGACTTTAATCTACATATAGATTGATCTAACCAAATCAGTAACAATACTGTGGAAGAGGAATTCCTAGAGTGTATACGGGATGGTTTCCTGGACCAATATGTCGAGGAACCAAGTAGAGATCAGGCCATCATAGACTGGGTATTATGTAACGAGAAAGGATTAATTAGCAATCTTGTTGTGCGAGGCCCCTTGGGGAGGAGCGATCATAATATGATAAAATTCTTCATTAAGATGGAGAGTGAAGTAGTTGATTCAGAGACTTGGGTACTAAATATAAATAAAGGAAACTACGATGGTATGAGGTGCGAGTTGGCTAGGATGGATTGGGGAATGTTATTTAAAGGGTTGACGATGAATAGGCAATGGCAAACATTTAAAGTTCGTATGGATGAACTACAGAATTTGTTCATCCCTGTTTGGCATAAAAATAAAACAAAAAAGGTGACTCAACATTGGCTAATAAGGGAAATTAGGGATAGCATAAGATCCAAGGAGAGCACATATACATTGGCCAGAAGAAGCAGCAAACCTGAGGATTGGGAGCAGTTTAGGATTCAGCAAAGGAGGACAAAGGGATTAATTAAGAGGGGGGAAAATAGAGTATGAGAGTAAGCTTGCAGGAAACATAAAAACTGACTGTAAAAGCTTCTATAGATATGTGAAGAGAAAAAGATTGGTAAAGTCAAGCGTAAGTCCCTTGCAGTCAGAATCAGGGGAATTTATAATGGGGAACAAAGACATGGCAGACCAATTAAATACATACTTTGGTCCTGTCTTCACAAAGGAGGACACAAATAAACTCCCAGAGATGTCAGGGAACATAGGGTCTAATGAGAGGGAGGAACTGAATGAAATCAGTATTGGTAGAGAAATGGTGTTAGGGACTAAAGGCCGATAAATCCCCAGGGCCTGATAATCTACATCCTAGGGTACTAAAGGAAGTGGCCCTAGAAATAATAGATGCATTGCTGGTCATCTTCCAAAATTCTATAGACTCTGGAACAGTTCCCATGGATTGGAGGACAGCTAATGTAACCTCACTATTTAAAAAAGGTGGTAGAGAAAAAACGGGGAATTATAGACCGGTAAGCCTGACATCGGTAGTGGGGAAAATGCTAGAGTCCATTATAAAAGATGTAATAGCAGAGCACTTGGAAAACAGTGACAGGATCGGACAAAGTCAACATGGATTTACAAAAAGTAAATCATGCTTGACTAATCTACTGGAATTTTTTGAGGATGTAACTGGTAGAATAGATAAGGGAGAACCAGTGGATGTGGTGTATTTGGACTTTCAGAAGGCTTTCGATAAGGTCCCGCATAAGAGACTAGAGTGCAAAGTTAAAGCACATGGGATTGGGGGTAAGGTACTGACTTGGACAGAAAACTGGTTGGCAGACAGGAAGCAAAGAGTTGGAATAAACGGGTCTTTTTCCGAGTGAAAGGCAGTGACTAGTGGGGTACCGCAGGGATCGGTGCTAGGACCCCAGTTATTCACAATATATATTAATGATCTAGACGAGGGAACTAGATGTAATATCTCCAAGTTTGCAGACGACACAAAGCTGGGTGGGTGTGTGTGCTGTGAGGAGGATGCAGAGAAACTCCAGTACGATTTGGACAGGTTGGGCAATTGGGCAGATGCAGTATAATGTGGATAAATGCGAGGTTATCCACTTTGGTGGCAAAAACAGGAAGGCAGATTATTATCTGAACGGCAATCGATTGGGAAAAGGGGAAGTGCAACGAGACCTGTGTGTCCTTGTGCACCAGTCGCTGAAGGTAAGCATGCAGGTGCAGCAGGCGGTTAAGAAGGCCTTCATAGCGAGAGGATTCGAGTACAGGAGCAAGGATGTCTTGCTGCAATTGTACAGGGCAGACCGCACCTTGAATATTGTGTGCAGTTTTGGTCGCCTTATCTGAGGATGGATGTTCTTGCCATGGAGGGGCTACAGCGAAGATTCACCAGACTGATACCTGAGATGGCAGGAATGACGTATGAAGAGAGATTGGGTCAATTAGGTTTATATTCACTAGAGTTTAGAAGAATGAGAGGGGATGTCATTGAAACTTATAAAATTCTAACAGGACTAGACACAGGAAGGATGTTTCCGATGGCAGGGGAGTCCAGAACCAGGGGTCAAGGATAAGGGGTAAGCCATTTAGGACTGAGATGAGGAGGAATTTCTTCACCCAGAGAGTGGTGAACCTGTGGAATTCTCTACCACAGAAGACAGTTGAGGCCAATTCATTAAATATATTCAAGAAGGAGTTAGATATATTTCTTAAGGCTAAAGGGATCAAGGGATATGGGGAGAAAGCAGGGACAGGGTACTGAATTTGGATGATCAGCCATGATCGCACTGAATGGCGGAGCAGGCTTGAGGGGCCGAATGGCCTACTCCTGCTCCTATCTTCTATGTTTCAACTAATTCTAACCAGACGAACATTCAGAACTTGATTCTAACAAACAGGAAAGAACTCTTCTCAGGCAAAGGGTGACTAGTATTCAGATTGTCAATATATTATTTTCTTTTCCATCTAGTTATATGGCCAGAGTGAACTGGACACTGGAGGCTTCTCACTATACAGTTTATCTGCATCCAAAATCAATTTGAAAGGATTACACTGTACTTGAAGCAGTATAAAAGAAAATAAATTACAGCATGCTCTATAGGGCATATGTCTCTTTCACAAATTTACAAGATCCTTATTCTTTGGTTTCCAGACTGAATAATGAATTAGGTTGCAGGTCTTTCCAACAACCATTGAAGAGTCACTAAGTTTATTGTTGATACATATTTCACATTTTTATATACACAACTCATGTCTATAATTTGACACAGCTTGTATTCACTTTAAACAGATCTTGGACTTATAACGCACTGAACAAGAATTTAAAAAGAATGAGTAAACTTGAGTACAGTTAAGGTAATTTCCAGTACCACCATGCCATGAACATTTAGAATTATAAAAGGACACCATTTTACCAATCACGCCTGTGCTGACTCTGAAATAACTATCCACTGAGTCCAATTCCCCTGCCCTTTCTCCATACTCTTTAATTTTTCAAATATTTAACCTTTTCCCTTTTAAAAGTTATTATGGATTCTGCTTTAGCACTGTTTCTGGTAGAGCATTACACATCATAACAACCCTCTGTCATGAATCTTATCATGACTCATGAAGTAACACTGGGCGGCCAGCTGGTGGCACCATCCAAGGAGTATAAATACTCGGGCGTGGGCCCAGCTTGCTCAGGATGTTTCTGTAACCAGGAACTAGTGATGTAACTAGAATCTCATGGTTTTGAAAGTTGATTAAAGCCTTGTTTTACACTCAAACCAAGCGCTCAGTAGTCTTTTTACATCAACCTCCACATAAAAAAATTCTCCTATCCTATCCTCTCCCTTTGTTCTTTTGTTGATTCTAAGTTCATAGTTACTGATTCACCTACAACCAGACATAATTTTTCCCTATTCATTGATCAAAACTCTTCATTATTTTGAATATCTGTCAGATCTACTCTTAACCTTCTGAAGTTTCTTATCCCTGGTGTCATCTTAGTGAATCTCTTCCCTATCCTTTTCATGCGCTGGACATTCTTACAGGTACCCATTAATGGACACAATATTCTAACTGTTACCTAACCAACGATTTGTATAGGTTGAAGATCACCTCTTTTCTTTTGTACTCTATGGGGCAGGTGTTGACTGTGCAGTAGTGTAAAACAAGTGCTAGCGAATCGGTAGCCCGTTTTACATCTCTCCCAATTTTTGTATCCATTGACTTCAATGGGAATAAAAGTCGGGAGAGATGTAGGTCGCGTTCTCGCCGACTGAGACGGGTCCGGGGCGTTGTGGTCCCAGCCTGCTGCCTACTGCAGCCCGCACTCTCCAAGTGATTTTACGTTAATAGGCTCGTTTAGCCCGCCCTGCCAGGTTCCTAGCCAATTAAAAGGAAGTGGGTCTGATGACGTCATTTGATGGCGCATCATCAGCCGGTTTCCTTAAAGGGGTCATGTCCAAATTGATTTTGACAGTTCTGTTGTCAATGTTCTACAGCACTGAGGTGCTGCAAACACTGACAAGTGCTGCACAAAGGTGCACAGCTGCACTCAGGTTCTCCCATGACTCCCTCCATATGCTTATGGAGGGAGTCACAGCACGCAGGGAAGTTCTCTTCCCTTCCCATGGGCAGAAGAGACCTCCCCAAGAGATCAATGCAGCCTGGTTGCACATTGCACAGGAGGGCACAAGCAGGGATGTCATCAGGAGGACCAGGCTGCAGTGGCGCAAGCCTTTAAATGATCCCAGTAGATCATGAAACGTTACTGCCAAGCCACACTCAACCTCATCCTGCTGTGCCACTCATCACATCCACATCACTCTGCCTTCCCTACCCTACTCCTGCACATCCTTACTCACACCAACTTACCGTGGACCTCCACCCATCCCTTTCTATCTACTTTATCACTTCCCCATTTCACTAGCCACCCCTCACACTCACCCTACTGCAAGCATACCAACTAACAGCACACAAGGGTAGGCACTTGGGTGGTTTAGCCAATGTTTGTGTGAAATTTTTGATAATGTGCTGTCAAATACGGAAACCTTTATTTTCAGCACTTTGGCCCAGAAATTCGGGTCTCCACGAGTGAGTACGCACGAAGGTACTCACCCATAGGCCCAATGGAAGTGCCGGTTTCCTGCATGCACTGCGCATGCGCGGGAAACCGGCACTTCCGTTCCCCTGAAAGCAGGGGTTCAGAGGTCAATCGCGTGCACAGGAGAGGCTGCGCGTGCGCATCGAACTTCGTTTTTTTTTGCAGGTTTCCCCGGGAGGGTAAGTCTCCAGAAGTTAGACATGTAAAAAGCAGGCGCAAGGCCTGCTTTTTACAAGGTAAGTGGTGAATTAATTAAAATCAAAACATTTTTTCCACAGGTTTATTATTTTTAAATACTTTAAAGGTAAGTTTATTTTTAGCCCCGTTAGAAAATAAAATTATTTTTTTCAAAAATTTAAATTATTGTTTAATAGTTATTTCATGTAATTTATAGTTTATTTTAAAAATGTGACGGTTTTTAAAAAATTTATTTGAAGATTTAGCGATGTTTTGGGGCCGTAGTATTTCTAAGTTTGACAGCCCTACCTGTCAGACTTATGAATGGAGCATTCCCTGCTCCGATTGGCTCCCCATGGCCCACGTGATCCCAGGGGACGCATCGAACTAACTGCGCCCCTGGGATACATAAGCACTGCCCGCCGGCAGCTGGAGCAGGCCCAGGATCGGAATCCCACGGGAGCCCACAGCTCAACGGCCGGCACGGTAGGTAAGTGCAGGTCGGAGGCTTGCACCCGCGGGAAGCCCCCGACCCGAATTTCTGGGCCAATTTGTGTTCTTGGATAGATTTGTGTGCACCTTTGGAAGTGGCTTAGTGAGTTGTAGTGAATGGTGAGACATAAGGGTACACTCCCTGCCCCCCCCCCCAACACAATGGTGAAGAGTGTGAAAGGAATGGCTTGGGCATTGTAGGGATGCTTTATGGTGTTGGTGTGGGGTGGTGCCAACCTGCCGCATCATGTGGCATCCAGGGTGTACAACGTCAAGTGAAGTAAATCTGGTCATTGTGAGGCCATCCCTGGCATCCTGGGCAGCATCATATGATCGCAGAGAAGGCTGGTATTGTTGTTGTTCTTAGTGCTGGTGTGCCTGGTGATGCTGATCTTAGTGGGATTCTGAGGATCAAGATGGGATATTTTCAAGGGCAACGATGCTGATGGAATAGACAGGAGGTTGAGATGACAGATGTCAATGGTGAGAGAGGTTGTTCCAACGAGGTGGCACTGGATAGAGAGTTGGCTCCAAATACTTGCAAGCTGCAGAAAGCTCAATATGTCTTCCAAATGCAGTAACCAACCGTTTCTGAGCTTTGAAAGTGAACAGCTGTAACATGGGATCTTTTATACAACTTTGGCATCTGTCAGGTCATGAGATAATTCAATGCTGAATTCACTCACGACATGCTGAGCTGACGTGTTCCCCGAGCAGCGGGTAACCCATTGGGGAACACGTAAAATTGAAATGTAGGCTTAAAGTAACAGTTAATTGAATGTTAACAACCCATTTAATGATGTGACTTGCCTCCCTCGCTGCTTGGTGTCGGGTCTGTTCAGCACCGACAGACAATTCAGCCCGTAAAGTGGGCTGCCGATTCGCTATCACCCATCTTACACTATCAGTCAAAATCTGCCCCATTTATAAAACCTAGGATCTCATCTGCTTTTTCTTACAGCTTTATCAACTTGACCTCCCACTTTTAAAGACTTGTATATCTGAATCCCTAAAAGTCTCTGCTCTTCTACTCCATTTCAAGTTTTAAAAGTGAACATTTCTGTAATTTACACTGTTGAATGACATGACGTAACAGTGGTGCGATTCAAACACATGTCCCCAAAGAAACTAGAGCCAATATCCAGCACTTTAGACCACCGGGTCAATCTACCACAAAAAAATTATGATTTTTGTGGCACAGTAACAACGTACTGGTACAAACCTATCCTTTAAATTTTGGCGCCAGTATCTATCACTATTTTACAAATAAATATGCACAGCTATTACAATTTAAAATTAAAGTAGTGATTTTTTTCAGAAGTACTACCAACCATCAGTAGATCTTTGCCATCTATATCCAGATTGGGTAGTATCTTGTTGAAATCTTGTCTGACCCACCGAGGGAAGTTTGCTTTGTAGTCAGGTAGCTGTGTAACCCCAGGCCACACAGACTCATTTGGTGTGCCAAGTGTGCGGAAAATCCTGAAAAGCTGATCAATCTCAGAGTCTCCAGGAAACAAAGGTTTTCTTGTGACCTTTAATTGAAGAAAGAATTTATGTAAATTATACAGGTGACTGTTATTGGGCACACTTTTATGAAATTATATTTAATCTTTTTCCTCCTTTTACTCTTTCTCTGTTGAAAATGATGACTAATGTTGGTATACAGTTCCAAGGGTTCCAACAGCACCAACTGGTCTTTCTTCATTTGTGAGCGTAGATAGAGTGTCAGTAGGTTATTTGAACATAGAGGACATTATATCCAAGCCTAAACCTGTCCTCACTTAATATCCATACGAGTATGTTTTAGTAGTTGTCACTAGATAGTGATCAAGTAGCGGAACCCTTGCTTTTTCCACCCCACCGCTCCCCTCCCACAAACCTAGGGATGCTGAGGCCAACTGTAATGCACCTATTGAAGCTGCAGTTCAAACCAGCCAATGAAGCAAGGACCAGGAATCAAACCTGGGTTTTTCTCATCTGCATGAATCAGTACCACACAAGGTAGGGCAATTAGACACTGAGCCATCTGGCTGCTCTGAAATGATATTCTTTAACGTTAATTTAGGATTACAGGAAACTTTGTGCTATCCAGAGGTGAGCTATCCGGCAATCTGGAGCCACCGGCAAAAATCAGCAGCCGTTTTTTATTCTTTTTGTTTGTTTTTTTTGCTTTGTTTGAAGTCAAGCTGTGTAAGGTCTGTAGCTATAGCAACAGCTTCAGCTATAGAGCTTTAGGGCCACACCCGAGTGTTTAGAAGCTGTTGCTAAGCAACAGTGTTTGTTGTCAAATACGGAGATAAGAATCTCCGTATCTCTCAACGTTAACTCTGGAGAGTACGGAAGTTTTGAGGCAACGGCAGCAGCTCGGTCCCGTGGGTGCCGGATAGCACAAAGTTTCCTGTATATGAAAATCTAAAAAATAGCATACTGGGAATAACATAATGCAGTAATAATTTAATAGTCGTAGACCAGAGATAATTTACAGTGAGCATGCAATCTGGGAATATATAATACATATACTGCTAACCAATTTTCCCTCTAATTTTTTTTTGTACTGAGCGGGCCACGAACTCCTTTGAACGCGACCTTTTCATCTGTAAGCAAATTTTAAAACAACATTTTTTACAACGACAGCAACAGCTTAAAAACATATACAGGAAACTTTGTGCTATCCGGCACTGACGGGACTGAGCTGTTGCCGTCCCATCAAAACTGCCGGACAAACCAGCGCTAATGTTGAAACATACGGAGATTTTGTGCTCCGTATCTGGCAACAAACCTACAGCTTCTAAACAGTCGGCCGTACCCGGCAAGCGTCTCTGTAGCTTAGCAACAGCTTCAGCGAGACCTTGCAGAGCCTGACTGGTGAAAAAAAAGCAACAAAAAGAAAAAAAACCTAACGAAACGGCTCCTGATTCTTGCCGGTGGCTCGAGCATTCCGGACAGTTAACCTCCGGATAAACCAAAGTTTCCTGTATACAGTAATGCCATATTGCCACTCCACCATTGAAGCTTTGACCACGCTCGATCAGTTCCGATGGACGGGTCACATTGTCCGCATGCCCGATACGAGACTCCCAAAACAAGCGCTCTACTCGGAGCTCCGGCACGGCAAGAGAGCCCCAGGTGGGCAGAGGAAATGCTTCAAGGTCACCCTCAAAGCCTCCTTGAAAAAGTGCAACATCCCTGCCAACACCTGGGAATCCCTGGCCCAAGACTGCACAAAGTGGAGGAGAAGCACCGGGAAGGCGCCGAACACCTCGAGACTCTTCGCCAGGAGCAAGCGGAAGCCAAGTACAGGCAGCGCAAGTCAACCCAAGCACCCCACCCACCCGCCCCTTCATCCACCATCTGCCCCACCTGTGACAGAGACTGTAGGTCCCGCATGGACTCATCAGTCACCTGCGAACTCATTTTTAATGTGGAAGCAAGTCATCCTCGGTTCCGAGGGACTGCCCAAGAAGATTGCCATCCCACCGTCTCAAATTATGAAACAATCAGACAAGGTTCTATACAAGTTTAACATAACTTCTCTGCTTTTGAATTTTATTCCTCTAGAGATGAACACCAGTGCTTTATTTGCACTTCTTTGGCTTTTTTAACCTGCGTTGCTACTTTTAATGATTTGTAAATCTATACCCCTAGATCTCTTTGCACCTCTACTCCATTTAGTCTCTTATTTTCCAAGGAGTAGGCAGCCTCCTTATTCCTCCTACCAAAATGCACCACCTCACACTTAACTATATTGAAATTCATTTGCCATTTAGATGCCCATTCTGCAAGTTTGTTTACGGTAGAATTAATTAAAAGCTTTTAGTTTGTCATGTACAAACTCTATTTAAAAAAAAAATTACTTGTCAGAAATGACTGGGATATAAAAGAACTGCATAATAATGCATTCACACTTCAGAAACTTCACTCAGTTACACAGTTATGCATCGACAAACAACCCAAAAGCCCAAGGTGAGCTGAAAGGCATATCTATTCGTGCAACTTGTATTAATTTTAAAGTTTTCAACGTATTAGCCCATCCCTCATGTCACTATAGCAGTGGCTGCACAAGCAGCAGGAGCAGCGGCTTTCCTATGGTGCTGACGTGCTGTACGTCCACATAAGTAATTAAATTAATCACACTGCAACCAGACAACCAACAAATATAAAGTGCTTTAGTTCACAGTATTAAAAAGAATTGAACAAAAACGAGTATCCGCATTTTCAAAATTTCTATCACTTCCATTAATAAATGTGGTCTTCTTGAACCAGCACCACCCCCCCCAACGTAACATGTTAGAAATGCAGCACTTATTCACAAGTGCATAAAAACACATACACAATTTGCATCAACAAATTAAAAACAAAAAGCAGGAAAAACTATGATTTAACAGAAATAAACATTGGTTCTCCTGTCCAGGAAGAAAGATTAATCAGACTGACTTGGAAATGTTTACTAATATGTTAAAGATGTTAATTTACGAATTTCACATCTAATGTTTTTCTCTCATTCGCCACAATATCAAGAAAAGTGTTGAATTATTTTAGGTACTTTCCAATTAAATAGTGGGAAACAAACTTCATTGTACTTTCAATTTTTAATCTCCTATTTTAAACATTTATTGCATTATCAGTTTAATCGAAATATTTTCTGTATCTTTCTCAATAAACAAATAGTAGTTTCTTCTAAAGTAGCTTCCTGCAATTCTTATACATCATTACATAATTCATGTTTGTATTAACAATCCAGTAAACATTTAAGAGGAAATCTATATTTACATTATTCCTGGGACTTGTTAGGACTATAGAACAGACAAAATAAAATGATTTGTGGTTTTCCCCTTTTTTGGTTCTCTTCCTAAACGAATATTTTTTTAAAAATCAGCAACTCCTACAAATTCTCCCCGCCCTCCCCCACAACAGCATGGTTGCCTGTTTGTGTAAAGCTACTCACTTCAGTCGATCGTTCAAAATCAAATATTGATAAATTTCAATTTTAAAATGTTTCAAGCATTTCAGACCCTCTTTAAAAGCATTTGGACTTCAAGGCCTGGTTGAAACTTGTTTAGATGAGGGAAAAATTGATTTTTGTTTCAATTTCTTCCAAAATCCTATTCGAAACTGGGGGGGGGGGGGAAGAAAGTGTTTTTAACACTCATTTTTTGTGAAAAGTTCATTAAAAATCTTTAAATTCTTTCAAGTCTCATTGCAGCTTTGACAGAAGAAGTTGCTCCAAGTTTCTCTTTCCCTCTTCAATGCTGTCATTAAACATACAACAAAAAATTAATAAAATAAACTCTAATTCCAAACGGAACTCAAATAAGAAAGTGAATAAAGTGGTTAAACTTCCTAAGAAGGCGGTGAGGTTATCTATCCCCAGCCTTGGCGATGAGTTGGGATCAGTTTTGGAGAAGTTGTTTCCTCTTTTTCTGCTGCGGTTCCCTCTGTCTCTCTCAGACTCTGAGGTACAAACGGGGGCACAAACTTTTTCCCCTCTCTCATAACATGATTTAAATAACCCTGATAGACTCTTTCAAAAAGGGGACAATACCTGGCAAAATTTAACTGGATCTTCCCGCTGGACATTCAACATCACTTTCCTGTACTTTTTCTGGCATTAGACAATTTTCTGAATTAAAAAATTCTAATTTTTTTCACCGGGGTCCTAAAACTTGTTTGGTTTAGCCTCCTTCCAGCGGCCTTTGTACATGTGCTGCGCTTCCACGTGTTGTTCCAAAGTGCGGCCACTGCTCAGTCCCCAGGAACGGACTACACGCGTCGGGACCCTCACCCTTCTCTCCCTTTCGCTGTCCCTCTCTCTCTGTCCCTGTCTCTCTCTCTCTGTCCCTGTCTCTCTCCCCCCAGTTTCTCTGTCCAGTCTGTCTCCCTCTCCCCCAGTCTCTCTCTCTCCCCCAGTCTCTCTCCCTCTCCCCGATTCCCTCTCTCTCCCCTTTCGATCGACCACCAACAGATTCCCTGACCTCCACACGAAAGCGTGGCCCAACTGGATACTGCACATGCACAGCTCCAGTATACCACGAGCCGGCACAGAAGGCTGCAATGGCAAATAATCACAGCGTCCAGCTGAAAGGTCAAAGTTCAAGGGAGAAAACCAAACCCCTCTCGGCGCTACACAGCAACCCATCAACCGTCGGAACACACTTCAAGAGCTGCAGTTGGGATCGGCTCTGAGGTCGCAAGACTCACAAACGACTGTCTGGATTCCTGGGGCCATTGTGTATTGGGCCCCTCCCCCGCTCAGCTGCTGTCCAGTTCTCGGTGCGGCATTTCGCAGGAGCTCGGGGATCAGTGTGCGCGTGCACAGCCGCGTACCTTAGTGGGAACAGTGCTGCTAACTATATTTTCCTGTGTTCTATCTACAATATATTAAACATTTTACATATAGGTGGCACTTCCAGTAAGCATCACACTTAGTTTCTGTCACACTTCAGCATACAATGTCATAAAAATCTGCTAGTTACCATTAAAAACATTCTGGTACAGCAGAGCCAGTCACAGTTGTATACCTCTGGTCCAACATAACTCTTAATGGTATTTCTCAATCATTTACATTATTTGTGAATTGCTCCCCCATAGGTAAAAAAGTATACAACAGAGAAAATAAAACAGCAACCAGTGCAAAAAGAAAGTCGTGGGAATGTAAGTTGTGAGGAGGATGCAAAGCGGCTTCAAGGGGATATAGACAGACTAAATGAGTGGGCAAGAACATGGCAAATGGAATATAATGTGGAGAAATGTGAAGTTATCCACTTTGGTAGGAAAAATAGAAAAGCAGAGTATTTTTTGAATGGTGATAGATAGGGAAATGTTGGTGTTCAGAGGGACCTAGGTGTCCTTGTACATAAATCACTGAAAGTTAACATGCAGGTACAGCAAGCAATTAAGAAAGCAAATGGTATGTTGGCCTTTATTACAAGAGCATTTGAGTATAAGAGTAAAGATGTCTCACTGCAATTACTGTATATAGGGCCCTGGTGAGACTACACCTGGAGTATTGTGTACAGTTTTGGTCCCCTTACCTAAAGAAGGATATACTTGCCATAGAGGGAGTACAACAAAGGTTCACCAGACTGATTCCTGGGATGGGGGGATTGTCCTATGAGGAGAGATTGAGTAGACTAGGCCTATATTCTCTAGAGTTTAGAAGAATGAGAGGTGATCTCATTGAAACATACAAAATTCATACAGGCCTTGACAGGGTAGATGCAGGGAGGATGTTTCCCCTGGCTGGGGAGTCCAGAACCAGGGGGTCAGAGTCTTAGAATAAGGGGTCGGCCATTTAGGACTGAGATGAGGAGAAATTTCTTCACTCAGGTGGTGGTGAATCTTTGCAATTCTCTACCCCAGAGGGCTGTGGAGGCTCAGTCTTTGAGTATATTCAAGACAGAGATCGATAGATTTTTGGATATTGAGGGAATCAAGGGATATGGGGATAGTGCAGGAAAGAGGAGTTGAGGTAGAAGGTCAGCCATGATCTTATTGAATGGCGGAGCAGGCTCGAGGGGCCGAATGGCTGACTCCTGCTCCTATTTCTTATGTTCTTATGTAAAGCAATCATTTGAAGTTTGTATACTCAATATTTTTATATATCAGCAGATCTTCTGTGCTATTGCTCACTGCGAGTCGGAAGTTTTATAAGAATGGATGTTATGCCACGTAGTATTACCAGGGATACTGACATCAGCATTGGGGTGGCCCTTGCATCTCAGAGCAATAGGAAGGGGACCCTGAGTCCAGCAGTATTTTGAGGGGGATTCCAGAGATTGGAAGCATTCAGAGGAACACTGGATAGGGAAGTTCTGGGAACACTGGGGCCGGTCTTGGGATCTGGGAACACTGGGGGTAGTTCTAGAAACACGGAGCACCTGGAATGTGGTCTAGGGGTTTATAAGTGGTGAGAAGAGGTCCTGGGATCAGAAATGGTGGGAGTGGGAAGTCTGAGAAGGAAGGTTGCTAGCATCTGGCAGTATGGGAAGGGGGAAGAAGGATCTAACAGGCTTGTAGGAGAGAGACATCTGGAATGAGAAAATGTAAAATTTAGTACTCTATTAGTTAGCCAATTTATACAGTCTGTAATAACCATAAATTTCCATAAACTGAAATTGCCTCATAAAATATTCAAAAGTTCATAATTTTCAGTTTCCAAGCTTTATATAAAAATATCTCCTTAAGTCTCAAAAGTAATTCAGGTGATTGATTTTTTTTAAACTGAATTTTCAGTTAAAATAAGGGTGAATGACTAAATAAGAAATACATTCCGGATAAACAATCTTTGCTTTCTTTTCTAACTTTCAATAAAGAACCCACACCTGTTCTAATCACAGAAGTTGTCTGTGAGCAGTTCATAATTGAAAAACAGCATTTATTAATAATGTCAGACTTGTCCGAGATAAAGCTTTAGCAAATAAATCCCCAGTATCTGTCAAAGTCTTTTGGAAATATCACTCTCAAATCTTCATGGAATGAAAGGTCAGACCCTTCTACCTTCAACTCATGCTGATGCTCAAATTGCATGCTGCAATATTCTGCAAACTACACATATCATAATGCATAGATTGCACATAGGGAAATGTTGTAAACGGCACATTCTCAGGAGTGGTGAAAGCTGTTTCCAACTGTAAAAATATCCAGTCAAAGCCCAGGCTTTTGAGACAGACTGAGGCCTTGAAGTAAAAACATTAATGAAGGTTTTAAGAACACAAAAGACAAGTCAGTAAGTAAATTTACTCATGTAATTGTGAAATATATAATTTTTCGATACTGTTAAAAGCTTATTTAGTATATTAGAAACTGAAAAAAAGGGGGATTTTTTTTTCAAAAAAGCATTTTGAGTGATTCGGTTGCTGATGAAATGTCTATATATGGTTTACCCAATATAAAATGTTGCCATGTTTGGATTGCGCAATTTCATTAAAAAATGTTGACGGGTAATTGGGAATTTGCACTTGATGGGGTGCCAGATCTGGCAACATCGGTTTATAACTCTCTAAGAGATTTCCGTAAACATAATTTTTTAATCTTTTGATTGGTTCCTGGAAGTCTATATATTTTTATTCATTCTCAGGATATGGGTGTCGCAAGCAAGGCCAGCATTTATTGCCCATCCCTAGTTGCCCTTGAGAAGGTGGTGATGAGCCACCTTCTTGAACGACTGCAGTCCATGTGGTGAAGGTATTCCCACAGTGCTGTTCGGTGGGGAGTTCCAGGATTTTGACCCAGCAACAATGAAGCAATGGCAACATTTGTCCAAGTCAGGATGGTAACTGTCTTGGGAGAGTGATGATTTTCCCATGCAACTGCTACCCTTTCCTTCTAGATGGCAGAGGTTGCAGGTTTGGGAAGTGCTGTTGAAGAAGCCTTGGTGAGTTGCTGCAGTCCATCCTGTGGATAGTACATACTGCAGCCATGGTGCACTGGTGGTGGAGGGAGTGGTTATTTAAGGTGGTGGATGGGGTGCCAATCAAGCAGGCTGTATTGTCCTGGATGATGTTGAACTTCTTGAGTGATGTTGCAGCTACATCCATCGAGACAAATGGAGAGTAATCCATCACACTCCTGACTTGTGTCTTGTAGGTGGTTAAGAGAAGCATTGGGAATCAGGAGGTGAGCCATTTGCCACAGGATATACAGCCTCTGAGCTGCTCTAAGTAGCCACGACATTTATGGGGCTGGTTCCGTTGAGTTTTTGGTCAATGGTGACCCCCAAGATGTTGATGGTGGGGAATTTTGCAATGTTAATGCCATTGATTGTCAAGGGGAGATGGTTAGACTCTCTTTTGTTGGAGATGGTCATTACCTGGCACTTGTGTGGCGTGAATGTTTCTTGACATCTATCAGCCCAAGGCTGGATGTTGTCTAGGTCTTGCTGCACACGGGCATGAACAGCTTCGTTATCTAAGGAATTGCGAATGGAGCTGAACACTGTGCAATCATCAGCGAACATTTCAGACCTTATGATGGAGGGAAGGTCATTGATGAAGCAGTTGAAAATAGTTGGGCCTAGGATGCTGCTCTGAGGAATTCCTGTAGCGATATCCTGGGGCTGAGATGATTGGCCTCCAACAACCACAACCATTTTCCTTTGTGCTAGGTATGACTCCAGCCACTGGAGAGTTTCCCCCCGATCCCCATTGACTTCAGTTTTATTAGGGCTCTTTGGTGTCATACTTGATCAAATGTTGCCTTGATGTCAAGGGCTGTCACTCTCATCTCACCTCTGGAATTCAGCTCTGTTGTCCATGTTTGCTTCAAACAATTATGAAAAACAACCAAAACGATTTGCTAGAGATTGAGAGAGAAGCAATCTATCATTTGGCTAAAGGTTAATTATGCATCCTGAGAAACTGTGCACACTCCACATGCTCAGACTGCAGATTTAGTGCTCTTGAGAAAAAATATCAAGCCCAAGCCAGGCTTTTTGGAGATGCCAAGGCCTTCAACTAAAACGTTAAGAATGGTATTAAAAGTAACAAGACAATTCGGTGAATAAATGTAATCATGTTACAGGAAACTTTGTGCTATCCGGAAGTTGAATGTCCGGCAACTTTGATCTAACGGCAGAAATCAGCAGCCGTTTTGGTTAGGTTTTTTTCCTCCTTGCATTCTTTTCACAGGCAGGCTCTGGAAAGCGTCTTTGTCGCTTAGCAACAGCTTCAGAGACGCTTCCAAGCTACTGGGCCGAGTGTTTACAAGCTGTTGCTGAGCAACAGTATTTGTGGTCAGACACGGCAGGCTCTAGAAAGCATCTCTGTATCTTAGCAACAGCTTCGGAGACGCTTCCAAGCCACGGGCCGAGTGTTTACAAGCTGTTGCTGAGCAACAGTGTTTGTGGTCAGATACTGCGATGAAAAGCTCCTATCTGATAGCATTGACGCTGGTCTATCCGGAGCTTTTAAAAAAACGGCAGTAGCTCGGTCCCATGGGTGCTGGATAGCACAAAGTTTCCTGTACTGTGAAATATGTAATTTTTTGAATTTTGAGTTTTATTTAAAATCTTAATTTAGACATTAGACATTTCAGTTACTGAAAAAAAGTAGGCAAAATGTTTCTCAAGAAGCAATTTGCATGATTTAATTGGTCCAGCAACAAAATGATAGTGAAGTGTTACCATGTTGATATAGGATCTTTCCAGCTTAAATGTTTACATGGGGTTTTTCCATTGTGACATGCTGAGATGTGGGCTTTCAATACCAAAGCATGACACAGAAAGTAAGTTTAATGTGTACAGGAAGTGCAAACTGAATTCCAAGACTTGAAATGTTATCTATCTATTAATCAGTGAGCTATTTTGTAATTTTTTGTACAACATGCTTTCATGTTTTCAACATGAAGCTTTAAAAGAAAAACAATATTCTAAACATGCTAGGAAGGCATAAATTTACAAAACAAATACATTTTGTAAATTAATTGTATTTCTGAGATAACTACCATTTCTGCAAAGATGCATCCTATGCTCCAAACATCCACTGCTGTTGAGTAAAATTTACATCCCATTAAAATTTCTGGTGCTCTGTACCACAAGGTTACAACCTAAAAATAAAGTAAATAAGAATATAAAATTAAAGAATAATAAACATTTTGAAAGTCTAATTCCCCCAAATCATCTCAACGTAAAAATGTTACAAATATACATGACTGATCAGGGTCTACTATAAATTTTAGAAGTATTCAAGAGCTACAAACTGTCAGCAGATTTCAGTGATTAATTATAAATGTGAATATTTAAGGCTACTAAGGTCTGTATGAAGCTCAATAGTTGATTATATAAATAGAATAATGAAGTCTCTCTTTGTACTACCTTGCAGTTTTCCCTGGAACAGGGAGTCAAGACTACATTCAATTTGGCACTATCTACCTCCACTTATGATAATTAATGCTGATTAAATTGAGGCTTCTGTGGTTCAAAACCTTTTAGTAATGAAGAGGTGGAGCCTGCATTATTTTGAAGTATTATCAAATAAGAAAAATAAAGTAGCTTTTCATCTTTCCTGAACCTTTGTTTCCATTTACTATGATTAAACAAAGCCACATCCCATTTTAATAAACAAATCGCTATGTAGTAGCCGCCACATCTGGTACACTATAATTTTTTTTTCAGGGATTTGTGAACTTTGGCGAGGACAGGGCAACATTTAGCTTTCCCAGTTTTCTACTCTTTTCTTTCATTTTAACAGTACTGACTGATGCAGAGAATAGTTCCACAGAGAGTGTTTTAAGAAGCATCACAGCTGAGGCCGATCCAGCCTCACAGCTGAGGCATTTCTTAAAAATGTCACTGACAAGTGATTACGAGTGGAAATTGTGGTTGCTTTTTCTTCTCCCTAGGTCAGTGAAGCTAAAACCAATTGTAGGGTTTTTCTCTTCGCTAGGTTAGTGGCACCAAAGCCAATTGTGATTATACCACTGCTACGCCAGTTCAGATCAGTTGACTTAACACAGACTAGGGATCAAATCTAGGGCTTTTCTGGTCTGTAAGCCTCAATACCTCACCAGGCAATGAGGTTATCCACTGAGCTATCAAAAAAGTCACTAGCAAGGAAAGTAGGGCTAAAGATTCCAGTGCGCCAAAAAGCTGCCGGTGCCACCACGAGCTGCAGTTAATGGCCGGTCGAATTAATCGCGCAGGCAGTACCGGTATATTGGTGCTGCCTGCTGTTTAACATTAGCGCAGTGCTAAACTTACCGTGTAAGGCTAGTTGTTGGGCGCTACTCACAGCAGGAGGCCCAATGTAGCGTGACCACAGCATCTCTGGAGCAAGCACACCATTCTCTTAAAGCTAGCCTGTCATTTTAGAAAGCAGTGTCGGTCCCTTAAAGGGGAACTGCCTTCTAAAATGAAAAAAGTAAAAAATCATTTAAAAATAGGCAGTTTTTAGCCCTTAGAGCTCAACTACCTTCTGGAAAAAACACCATTAAAAAGAATTCCTAAATTTCAGCCTTCAGCTCTTAAAGCGGAATTGCCTTCCACACCTAAAAAAAGGTAAAAGTGCTTCAGCACTAACACAAATGGCTCAACAAGCCAGGGAAGGGGCACCCAGGGTCTTGCACGCAGCACTCCAGCTTTGTGCAGGGGATCAACGCTGCAAGAGAGGTCCTCTACCCACAGGGGGACAGGAGGCCCTCCAGAAAGGAGGATATGGGACCAGATCACCAAGGCCGTCACTGCCAGCAGTGTCGCCCCCACGACCTGGCTCCAGTGCCCAAAGAAGCTTCATGACCTCAGACCAATGGTCAAGGTCAGTGACTGCATCTTCAAAAGCTGTCTCCTACCAACTGCCTCACACACTGCTCATTGCACGACACCCCCATCACTCACCCAACAACAATCTCTACCAAACACAAGGCACACCTCCCAGTCCTAGCTACACCTCACCCTCTTGGAGGAGACGGTGTTGGCCATTCTTGGCAGGGGCATGGTTGAGCCCGTGGCCAGCAGCGGAGCTGAAAGGATACAAGATGCTGGTATCCTCATATGTTATCCTCCTTTTCACATGCACTTCTTGCTTTCCCGCCCTCCCCTCACAACTCCATCCTTGTGCTTTCCTCATTTCACACACCCAAGAAATGCAGCCTGCCCAGCCAGTGGTTGACCAAGAAGAGGGAGAGGAGAGAAAAGAAGAAGAAACAACAAAGTCACTCGATCCCAGCCACCAGCTCCTCAAGGTTGTCCTGCAAGGCCATCTGCAGTGTGCCCCACTGAAAGTCAGCAGCCTTCCCACCAGCCATGCTGCAGCCACTGGGGTAGCACTGCGTGCCATCAGTAGGTTAGGCAAAGGCACACACAAGACAGTCACTGAGGGAATGCACAAGGGTGATTAGTTGATTTCTTGATGTCATATTGGATGCATATATGGATAATGTTGGATTGAAAAGTTTGCTTTTTAGTAGCTTTTATTTCAGCATTGTGGCCAAGAGAACGCTGTGATGGTCAGTAACAGAGGGAAGGTAAGGTGTGAGACAAATGTTGAAAGGGGAACTGGGGTTGTGGTCACAGGTGTACCACAGGTGTATGATTTTATCCCGGATATCCCAGACAGAAAGGGGCTGTCTGGCTTGCATGCTTCCTTCCACTTCCTTCTCCCTCTGTGAGCGGATGCTGGAAATCTGAAATAAAAGCAGAAAATGCTGGAAATACTCAACAGGTCAAGCAGCATCTCGACTTAAAACGTGAACTCGATTACTCTCTCCATGGATGCTGCCTAATCTGCTGAGTATTTCCAGCATTTTCTGTCTTTTCAGATGCCTTCCTTTACCATCCAAAGCTTTGCAAGCATCCAGCAGCACTCACTGCACACTTTAAAATTTTTTAACATCTGTAGCACCAAGCCACTACTTCAATAAAATATAAAAAATCTAGTCCAAAAGCTTAAATACAAACTTACCTGAAAGATGTTTGTGTCCCTTTAAGTAGCGCTGACAGCGTCTCTGTAGGTCTGTTGCACGCTTGCTTTTCAGTGCGAGCTTAGGGTCTATTGTTAAAGTCAGCGCAAAGGTCCAAGTTTCCAGAGCGTGGCGGCTAGTCGGCATTGCACGATGTCTGACGTCACACTCTGCTGCTTTACATTTCTAGGGCCAGCGCTGCCAACGGCAGCGTTATGGCCTTCACCAAAAAGGTGCCCCCCGAGTCCCACGCCAGAGGCAGGTGAAGTGAGGCAGCGCCATTTCCCCCCCCCCCCAAAGAAACGGGCCTTACTAGAGAGTGGTAAGTACCCGAATTTCTAGGCCCTTGTCTCCTAGTCGTCAGTTTAAAGATTTAGCAGCTAACTACTAAATATTCTTGTTATTTAACAAGTGATTTTATTCAGGGTTTTAATAAAAGGTTCACCAATCCTCCGCTCTCAATAGGGAACCACAGTCGAAGAGCACAGTTTGGAGATAGGGCTACAATACTGTAGTGCCAATTATCAGTTCCGCGCTTGCTTCCTGTTGGAAGCATAGGGTCGGTGAAATTCCCTAAAATCTCAAGAGTGGTGGTATTATTTTTTTCCTGAACTTTGAAGTTTCAACTAGGTCTTTCATGTTCTTCATGTTCCACTCTTGTCTTCTTAGCGAGAATAGTGGGTATGATCTCTGAAAAAGGGACAATCTTACTGGTCTAATAGTCTTTCCTTGTTCCTAAAATGTTCCTGCTTCCCTTAAACTAATCCTTACTTTTTTACTACTACAATTATAATCTGATGCTGAGAGCAGATTGTGCAGAACAGATATTTGGGAAAAAACATTGACTTCAATGCAACTAACCAAAAATGCTTAAAATGGTTTCTCTGTTTAGCATTAGTGCTTAAAGCCCTTGTTAGGATTTGAAATAATGAGAATTCATTAGAACTTAAAAATGGAATGTGCTAATAAACACCTGTTTCCTTTTTATGGGCCTCATAACATCTTTTTTGTAAAACCATGCAGCATTCTGTTTTTAGAAAGTTTACATTAACTAACTGAGCAACCCTTTTAAAATATGTCACATGTAAATAGGGGTTAAATCCATAAAAATTATAATGGGAATAAAAATGAATACCCAAGTCTTAACTTTATGAATAATTTCCAAAACTGCATAGATCTTTATTACCTCATGAGTATAAGTACGCACAGGAACTCCAAAAGCCCTT
The DNA here is from genome assembly GCF_052327205.1 of Somniosus microcephalus. NCBI lineage: Eukaryota > Metazoa > Chordata > Chondrichthyes > Squaliformes > Somniosidae > Somniosus > Somniosus microcephalus. Next base: position 208,440,919 of record NC_140990.1, on the reverse strand, counting down.
GCCAATCCAAAATCTGCCAACTTGATTGCACCAACGTCATTAATGAGCAAGTTTTGTGGTTTTAGATCTCGATGAAGGACTCTGTGAGAGTGACAGAATGCGACACCTTGCAGCAGCTGGAACAGATAACTCTGCCAAAAGAGGTGTTTCGTTACGTGAACATTCAGCAGCCAGAAATAAACTATTCAAACACTCTTAACAAGCAAATTTCCATATCTTTATCATCCAATTCCTGTCATTGCATTACAAATCCATGCCAATATTACTGTACTAGTACATTATTGGGATAACAAAGCTGCTCCAATAGCTCTGGGGTAAATGCACAATCTGCTCCATGCAGACCTGAATGTCTTGTTTATCTGATATCTGTTTTAATCAGATAAATTAGGCAGCTCTCTCCTCCAGAGAGGAAGAGTGAAATTCCCTTCATTGTAGGCATTATGATTCAAGCACAAAGAACAGCCTCCAAAGGCAAGCCTATGCTTCCGACAAACTGAAATGTGACATGCATAAAGTACTCTAGGAGGTGGCATGCCTGAGGTAAACAATAAACCTGAATGCTGCTAATAAGATCACTGGAAATTAGTAAAAGATGTTGGTTTCTGCAATTGACAGACAAATTGAACAGAAGAGCAAACAATAAAGTACCTGAAAGCAGTTTCTAAAATAATAGAGTAATAAATATCTCAAAACTTTAATCATTCTTGTAACGTGGAACACATATCTGTAGGAAAGTTTATACAAGATCTTGGCAACTGCTGCTGATGGTTTGATAAGCCTTTTAATGCTCTCCAGAAGCGTCTAAATTTTTGTCCCCCTTCTTGTGGCACTACCTTTAATTGTTCCACTCTATAAATTTGACTAAACTTCCTCTCCTACCAATGGTGTTATCCCTAGAACCATATTATTCCATCTGGAGTTGTGAATAATTATGCAAATGAGGTTAGGCCAGAACATTTAGTGCTATTTATACTTGGAAAATCAGGCAGCTCTTAAAGCAGTGCTATCCAAATTAGCACGGACTCTCATCTAAAGATGAAAATCAGCTCCATTGTTTCATTCCAGAATTTTGTCTATAGACCTTTGATTCCAGAACCAATTTATTTTTAATGAATGCACAGCTTCCATTTAAAGAAACTACTTATTTTAAACCAAGTGAAGGAAAAGGAAAAAAAATGAACAAAATATTAAATTTTTGTCACAGTGGGTAGAAATTCAGAATAGTTATTCAGTGTCTGATGCAACTGGTGAGGTATCCTATGAGTTAGAAGTCTGCATGACATTTCCAAGTGCCTCCTTTCCCTAGTGCCTTCTCAACTCAGCACGGTGTTTCCAGAGTGTCTCTCCAACTTTTTGTCTAGCTAAAGCCAATATTCTAAGAAAAAAAATACATGTCTTGTTTGGGCATACGTGATTTGTCTGGTTTACCCAATTGTTCGGACAAACCATGGCCTCCATAAATGGTGTGGGTGTATTGAGCAATGTGGACGAGGAAGGTCACCGGTTCAATCCTAGGAGGATACATGTGATTTTCAGCTGAAAGACAGGATGCTTCTCTTTCCCGTGGTCTATTGGATTGTTGACATGGGTAATTTTAACCCCCAAAAACGGGTGGGTTTGGGTTAGGTGGGATGTTAAAGTGTAAATAATCTCAAACCCAAACGGCCTCGAACCAGCCCACTTCCGGTTTTAATGGAGGACAGACAGGCAACCAACCCACTCCCAGGAGGCTGGCTGCTCATTTAAATATTTTAATGAGGATCCGTGCCTCAGATTTTAACTGTCTTTCAAGCTTAACGCTGGCCGGCTGGGTTTCCCGGGCCTCAGGAAACCCAGCAGGCAAGGACTGTTGCATGGAAGAGGTTAGTGCTTTTCCAGCACTACTTGTGGTCCAGGAGGAACAGGAGTGTTTCCCTCTCCGCCCCCCCCCCCACGCAAACACGTTTCCCACTCCATGCAATTGGATCCCCCAACTCTCCAAACCATGCTGTACACACCCGCCCCCCTCGCTATCTCCATCCCGAGAAGCAGGAAACCTACCTGCTCCTGGGTTGTAGCCTCTTCTGGAGCATTCCCCGCCCGACAGGGAGCCAAGCCTTTCAGTCAGGCTGGCTTCCGGGCGGTGAACCTGTAAAAAAAAAACCACGCACGCTGTGGAGTTAAAACTCCAGAACTCGTCCTCCCCGCTTGGAAATCCTGCCCCAATAAATATTGGGGCCACAGTGTCTGGGCTCACACATGAATGGCCGTTTGGGCAAGGGATGCTTGGAATAATAACTCATTAATAAGTTAGAAGCAGAGAAGAAAGAGGTTGGGGGTGGGAAGAAAGAAGCAGAACTAGACAAAAAATGGAGAACTGTTTAATCAGCATGCAAATTTGTTAGCATCATATAATCAAAAGTTTAAATATACAAAATAACCTACCACTTCCTGATTTAATATGCAGTCAACTCATTGTACAGTAAGATTATGCTGAACAAGTCCAGTTCATAATAGGTTTCAGCCTGCATACAAGCCTACTATTTGAGCTAACGCTAAAATCAATGTCAGTGTTTCTTTGTTATCAAAACAATATCAGCTTAACATGATGCGGTATTATAGTGATGTTCTAAAGTGCAGTGCCACAGAATCTTATGATGTAGGTTCATTCCCATAATTCCTTTCATGTCAAGTTCCAGATTGTGACTGTGCCAAAAGTGAGGCACAACAACGTAAGGAAAAAATCAAAAAGCGACTCATCGGGCAGCACGGTGGCATAGTGGTTAGCACTGTTGCCTCACAGCGCCAGGGACCCGGGTTCGAATCCGGCCTCGGGTGACTGTCTGTGTGGAGTTTGCACATTCTCCCCGTGTTTGTGTGGGTTTCCTCCAGGTGCTCCGGTTTCCTCCCACAGTCCAAAGATGTGCGGGTTAGGTTGATTGGCTATGATAAATTGACCCTTAGTGTTAGGGGAATTAAATACGTGGGGTTACGGGGATAGGGTGGGATATGTGTTGGTGTAGGGGTTACGGGGATCGGGTGGGATATGCGTTGGTGCAGGCTCGATGGGCCGAAATGGCCTCTATCTGCACTGTGGGGTTTCTGTGATTCTGTGCATGCCTCTTAGTGGTTGCCTTAAGGGATGAATTAGCAAAGGCCTGGGAAAAAGTCAACTGCATGTTCTCTCAAAATTAAAATGGTGCCAGGCTTGAATCACTGAAGCGCGGAAGGAGCAGGGGGAAGGAGAATAAAATCAAAAATGGCTGGAAATTAATGTCTGTGGCATTTGAGTGAACAAATTCTGTATGACTAGGCTAGCCTATGGAAATTATGGAAAACATAATCCTATAAGTGAAAAAATTAATGTAAATTCTTAATTACCTTAACTAATTGCAAAGGGAGTCCAGTTGGTGGAGCAGAGTCCATATACTTCTTCAGATCTTGATTCAGAAACTCAAACACCAGGTACAATTTCTTTTCACTGTGGATAACGTCTAGCAGCCTATGGCAAGAGAACACATTTTACTCATGACTGCTTATTATTATGCTTTAGTGGGTTCATCATAATATCCTTGTTACTGTGAAATGGAAATGAAAAGTAGGGATTCATCATGTTTTCAGTCTCCCATCAATAATTTTAAACAATAGCAAGTTGTAGAAGTGCAGCACAAAGCAAAATGACATTATGCAACAGTAGGTTGCTCTGGGATCCTGCTATAACTACTTTATTTCATTCTGGATAACAAGAATACATAAAAACTTCAGAGGAAACAGTCTTTTTCCTCCCCTCAGTTTTCTTCCCACCTTTATGAAGCCACTGGCTCATCTTGCTGTACAGTTCCAAATGTGCTGGCAGCCTTCCAGTAAGTAACCCAAATGGCCATTCTTCAAGTATGAGCATCAACAGGGTATTTGTCGACAAGAGCATCACAGCCAAACCTGATCCTGTTCTCAACGGATGCCCACAAAAACAAATGTTCCAGCTTGAGTTACTGTATAATGATCAAGAGCAGGAACTATGGCTTATTTTCCCTCTCAGCTGGTTTTACAGTCAAGTTGTGCTCTGTTCTGCTCACCAATACTATTTAAAATTAAGGTCTGAATTAAAGTGCTAGTGTGCAGGGTGGGTGACCACTTTCCTGCAAGCCAAACAGTTACTTCATCAGCTGATAAGTTTCTCCACAGTAAGGTGGGCAGAGAGAGACAAAGCACCAGCAACTCATACATACTTCTAATTAAAACTAAGTGCTGGTGAATGGTACATATGATGGGAGAAGCCTTCAGGATTCAGGTGGACAGGAAACATTCCCATACATGTCCTACAATCCTGGCAAATAAATTTATGGTCTACTAAATGGGTCTTGGTTTGGACTTCTTCAATATGTTTGGGGTCCAACCATAGTGTAGGAGGAAAGGGAAATTGAGTGTAAGAAGGAACTGCTGGAAAAGAATGTTAAAGTACAAGAGCAATGAATCTTGATTTCAACACAATGAAGGAAGAACATGTTTGAGCTTTGAAAGAACAAAAGATGCAAGTCCAGAGGAACAATGACCATAGTAAAAGCAAGAAAATAAAGAGAGCTAAGAAAGGTTGAGATAGGAAGAGTTTGAAGGCGAGAGAAGAGCTGAGCATCAGGGACAAGCTTTCGGTCTTCTATTCTGTTAGAGGAGTGTCTTCAGCTATGTGAGTGGTCTTTTGTCTTGCGCTTTATAGAAAGTTATTAAAACACCTTCAGGGGAAAAATAAGTGTTTGGCTCAAAAGAGGTCACCAAACTTCTTGGAGGCAACATTGCCTCTAACAACCATGTGTATAAGGTACAGCATTTCTACTTTCTATTATATTAGTGACCCCAACTGTTTTTATTCTTAACTACAGAACAGGTACTTATGTTTGCTAATTGTCCTGAAGTCTTACTTTCAAACCCTGCTAACAATACTTTGCTGCTCCCCACAAGTTTGTAACAATGAGGTTTGGACTGGATTCAGTAATCTGGTGGGTATCTCAAACAGCAGCAGTTTGTTAATAAAGGATGGTTTCACAACTAGGTAACGCCCAGAAGTTACCAACAATCATTTACTTAAGCTGTAGAATATACAAAAAAAATTTAACAAGCAGTAAATGAAGCAGCTTACAATTTGTTTTTTATATTTATAGATGCCTATTCTGAGCTATTTATATTTTCCTTGTTCAACAGAGCAATGCCTAGCCTGACCAAAAAGCAAAGATAACTTTACTTACTTCACAATATTTGGATGATTCAATTCTTTCAACAAGGATATTTCTCGTATAGCAGTACTCGGCACTCCTTCCATTTCACTATAAAATTTAAAAAAATACAAGTTTAAAATCTGAGCACATCATTTAACGTATGAACGTGGTCTGCAGCAAGAGCTTATTTGTCTTCCTGTTTATCCTTCATACTGAAATTCCAGCTTCAGAATTTTTCTAGTGAATTCTCCAAATAGCAAGCAAGCTGAGTATGGTCTAATGATTAATTTCCACTATTTTAATAATGGCTGGAGCTCCCCATGTAAATCAAAGGGAAACCTGGTTAGTGAGGAAAATCAATTCCCATCCACACATGTTAACAGAATAAAATTATCCAATACTATCAAAGGTTGCAAGGTCTTTGTTAAGGTAATACCATTTAATGAAAAATAGTGCACCATTTAGTTTATATTGCCTCTCCTCATTCATCCTCCCAAAATGCATCACCATGCTTCTCTGTATTATTCTGCCATGTGTGTGCCTGTTTCACCAGTCTGTCTGCGTCCTCCTGAAGTCTGCTATCGTCCTCCTCACTGTTTACTACATTTGCAAGTTTTGTATCATCTGCAAACTTTGAAATTGTGCCATCTGCAAACTTTGAAATTGTACCCAGGTCATTAATATGTATCAAAAGGAGCAGTGGTCCTAATACCAACCCCTGGGGGACACCACTCCAGTCTTAAAAAAAACCATTCAGCACTACTCTCTGCTTTCTGTCCCCTAGCCAATTTCGTATCAATGCTGCCACTGCCAATGCCTGTTTAATCCCATTGGCTTCAAGTTTGCCAACAAGTCTATTATGTGGCACTTTATCAAACGCTTTGGAAAGTCCACAAACACACTATCAACTGCACTACCTTCATCAACCCTCTCTATTATTTCATTGAAGAACTTAATCAAGTTTGTCAGACATGATTTGCCTTTAACAAAGCAGTGTTGGTTATCATTTATTAACAAATGTTATTCCAAGTGAAAATTAATTTTGTCCCAGATTATGGTCACTAGGTTTCCCTAAAACCAACATTAGGCTGACTGGCCTATAGTTACCAGGTTTATCCCTCTCCCTTTTAAAAAAAAACAGGGGTGTAACATTTTCAACCCGCCAGTCCTCTGGCAGTATTCCCATATCGAAGGAGGATTGAAAGATTGTGACCAGAGCCTCTGCTAGTCCCACCCTTGCTTCTCTCAGCAACCTAGGATACATCCCATTCAGATTGGATTACTTTTCTACTTTGAGCACTGTCAACCTTTAAAGTACCTCCTCTATCTATTTTTCTCCTCTCCAATTTCTCTACCCACTCCTCCTTTACTGTGACATTAGCAGCAGCATCTTCTTTTTTGAAGACAGATGCTAAGTACTCATTCAGTACCTGAGATATGCCCTCTGCCACCACAAGATTTCCTTTTTGGTCCCTAATCGGCCCCACTTTTCCTTTGACTATCCTTTTACTCTTTCTATGTTTATAAAATACTTTAGTGTTCCTTTTATGTTACCCATAAAATAAATTTGCAGATTTAGATGATCTACCATGTTGTTGCAGTCTTCAGATGAAGCAGTTAGAGTACGGGGGATAATTGCCCCTTTTAAAACAGATGTATTCCGCCCCATTTTAAAGTCATACATTCTATCCTTATTTTTACATTATACTTTTATTTGATATTATTTATATAGTTAAATAGCAATACTTATGGCAATTTGGAAAGCAAAGACACATAGTTGGTTGGAACACAGTAGTTTCTGTGCAGTACAGACTGAGGTGCTAGGAGATGCAAAACTGATGGCCTACAGCACTCCAATGGCAGGAGGGTATAACTACAGTATGACAATTTTACATAGGTAGGTTCCATTAAAAATGTGGATATAAGAATTTATAATGAGAATAATTGACAGAAAGTATGACAAAAATCTGAGAACAAGTAAGGTTTTATAAGAATTGTGTATATTATTACAGTATGCAGACGACGCTTGTGTCTGCGCTCACTCGGAGGTTGAACTCCAAACCATCGTCAACACCTTCACCGAAGCGTACAAGAGCATGGGCCTTACACTAAACATCCGTAAGACAAAGGTCCTCTACCAACCTGTTCCCGCCACACAGTACGGCCCCCTGATTATCAAAATCCACGACAAGACCTTGGACAACGTGGACCACTTTCCATACCTCGGGAGCCTACTGTCAACAAGGGCAGACGTCGATGACAAAGTCCAACACCGCCTTCAGTGTGCCAGTGCAGCCTTCGGTCGCCTGAGGAAGAGAGTGTTTGAAGACCAGGCTCTCAAACCTGGCACTAAGCTCATGGTCTACAGAGCAGCAGTGATACCCGCCCTGCTGTATGCCTCAGAGACATGGACCATGTACAGCAGGCACCTCAAAGCACTGGAGAGGTAACACCAACGCTGCCTCTGCAAGATCCTGCAAATCCATTGGCAGGATAGGCGCACCAACGTCAGTGTTCTTGCTCAGGCCAACATCCCCAGTATCGAAGCTTTGACCATGCTCAATCAGCTCCGATGAACGGGTCACATTGTCCGCATGCCTGATACGAGACTCCCAAAATAAGTGCTCTACTCGGAGCTCCGGCACGGCAAGAGAGCCCCAGGTGGGCAGAGGAAATGCTTCAAGGACACCCTCAAAGTCTCCTTGAAAAAGTGTAACATCCCCACCAACACCTAGGAATCCCTGGCCCAAGACCACAAAAAGTGGAGAAGTATCCGGGAAGGTGCCGAACACCTTGCATCTCTTCGCCGGGAGCAAGCGGAAGCCCAAGCGCAGGCAGCGCACGTCAACCCAAGCACCCCACCCACCTGCCCCTTCAACCACCGTCTGCCTCACCTGTGACAGAGACTGTAGGTCCCCCATTGGACTAATCAGTCACCTGCGAACTCATTTTTAATGTGGAAGCAAGTTATCCTCAATTCCGAGGGACTGCCTAAGAGATATTATACACTTTAAATAATATAAAATCAAATATTAAATAAAAATGTTGAGAATTTTTTTTAGCCTTTGACACTACATATCTTTAGAAATTAAATACATTTTTCACATCTTCATATTTTCATGTTAGATAAAGGATTTGAATGTTACATTTTAAACATCACAGTCAGAAAAGGGATGCATTAAATGTCAATAATTAAAAGGTGCGAAATAATTCACTGAGGATTTTGTCACTCCAGAATTACTTGTACATGTGTATTTTCTCTTGCCACTGCAATATGAGATAAGAGTAAATTTTATTTATTTTGGTGCAAAAATATTATCAAATTCTTTTATTTGGTAGGGGTATTGCTGAAGTTTAATCACGTAAAATCAATCAGCCCGCCAGCAAAGAATTTCTCACTGGTTCTTCAGCTCGGATCACTCTATTCATTAAAGCGCTGGTTTGCACGGTTATCTAGAGCCGAGTTGGAAGAATCCTGCTGCCAGTGACAGGTCCACTCCTCCAGATCCCATTATTTAACCAGACTAGCTGGTCAGTTATCACTAGCACGCTGAAGTACTGCGGGCCTGAGATATTGGGTCACAAAGTCTGCCATGTAGGGGTGGCTTGGTTCCAAACTTCCATCCCCAGGCCTGTCATCTTGCACCCACCTTGACCCCAGAGCCGTCAAGTGTACCCCCACCAAAAAAAGGATGGCCACTAGCTCATCATTAGATAACTAACAAATGTGAGTTAGAGCCAAGACAAACAGTAGGTACAAGGAGCTCCTCATGAGCAGCATGGTGAGCAGTACAATTCACTGTAAATTGTATGAGCACATTGCTACTAACCTCCTGCATGGACAGATACCAATCTCCACCAGCTGCAGGTGTGGAGCATCTACTTGCTTCTCTGCAACCCAATCATACAAGGCCCCAAAGCTTGCATAAGTGAGCATGTTGTGTGCAGTTTTGGTCGCCTTATCTGAGGAAGGATGTTCTTGCCATGGAGGGAGTGCAGCGAAGATTCACTAGGCTGATACCTGGGATGGCAGGAATGACGTATGAGGAGAGATTGGGTCGATTGGGCTTGTACTCGCTGGAGTTTAGAAGAATGAGAGGGGATCTCATTGAAACTTATAAAATTCTAACAGGACTAGACAGACTAGATGCATGAAGGATGTTCCCGATGGCGGGGGAGTCCAGAACCAGGGGTCATAGTCTAAGGATAAGGGGTAAGCCATTTAGGACTGAGATGAGGAGGAATTTCTTCACCCAGAGAGTGGTGAACCTGTAGAATTCTCTACCACAGAAGGCAGTTGAGGCCAATTCATTAAATACATTCAAGAAGGAGTTAGATATATTTCTTAAGGCTAAAGGGATCAAGGAATATGGGGAGAAGGCAGGGACAGGGTACTGAGTTTGGATGATCAGCCATGATCTCATTGAATGGCGGAGCAGGCTCGAGGGGCCGAATGGCCTACTCCTCTATCTTCTATGTTTTCTCATACCCAGCCTTCAAGTAGCAACAGCTGTCATGAAAAGTGTCAAAGTTTCAACACCTATAAGGCAGATTGGCTTCTGCTTGGCGAAAGGACCTACGTGATGCAACTTGTGGTGTTCTAGCCACCTTCATCCTCCAGATATTCAAGTTACTAGCTATATACAGTCTACTTCTGATAATTCAAAGTTTTTTTTTGCATGATATATTTTTTAATTATTAATGGACCAAATCTTGCTGGAGCAGGGCATCTCGTGGCATACGCCGTTAGTTAGACTTTTTCCTGCACCCTTCAGCTCGAAAATCTTTGTGCTGTAATTTGCTTAAAGTGCAAGCTGATAATGGCGTGGCAAGGGCAATGGAGCATCTGGGACCTGAGTGAGCGGCGGGACCAACAGCCTAGCTCCTTAACCAATGAGATTTAAGGATTGAGAAAGAAACAGAGGAATTAAGGAGGAGGGGGGTGAATTAGAGTGAAATCAGATACAGAAAGAGAAATAAACAGAAGGAAAGAAACATTGGATTAAGAGAGAAAAAAGACAGAAAGGAAAAGTAAGAAATAAATTTTAAAAATTAAAATTTTGTTACATATCCAAGAAGAATTTGCTACATGCAGGAATGTGAGTTTAAATCATAGAATGATACAGCACTGAAGGAGGTCATTCAGCCCATCATGCCTGTGCCGGCTCTTTGAAAGAGCTATCCAATTAGTCCCACTCCCCTGCTCTTCCCCATAGCCTTGCAAATGTTTCCCCTTCAAGTATTAATCCAATTCTCTTTTGAAAGTTACTATTGAATCTACTTCCACCACACATTCAGGCAGTGCATTCCAGATCATAACAACTCAGCGTGTAATTTTTCCCGCCCTTATGTCACTTCTGGTTCTTTTGTTAATTACCTCAAAATTGTTCCCTTTCTGAGTCAAAGAGGTTGACTGACATTTCATCAACAATTATCACGTTGTTAAAAGGGTGCTTACACTATTAATTACCAGCCCTAACTTTCTGCGGCAAGTTTAACAGACAATTAATGTGCAAATCCAGCAAGTTCTTAAAATTAACAGGGAGGTTAAGGGCGAGATGCAGTTTGTGTGAAGCTGCGTAAATCAACCAGATAGTTCTAGAGATTCACAACTCATTCCCTGAACTTGCTGGCTGATTTCCACAGTAATAACGCTGTACAATGTAAACACACTGGGGGAGAAATTCGGTTGTTAGCGCCAGCGATTAGCGCCTAAAGAGGCCGAGAATTGGGGCTTTACCCAATTTTCGGGTGGGTGCAGTGAACCCAGCGCCTCTTGCCATATTGAGTGGGCTTTTAGCGCCCGCTCGCGGGCGCAGGCAGATCATGACGTCATTTCAGTGTGCAACGCCTTTTTGGCGCCCCGGACCGGAAATTCAGTGGCGCCCTCTGTTCTGACCGGCGCTAATAAGGACAGCTTCCTGGAACGTTCCCCAGTCGCTCTCGGGCTTAGGGGGGCGCTCTTTAAAGGGGACTGCACTGGTATAAAAGCGGCAGCCATTTTGGGAGCACAACTTATTTGAGATTTACACAGAGTTGCAAAGTTGAACTCTGAGCCATTTCACTAGTGACCCAGCGCTGCCAGAGGACCTTCAGCCTTCATACCATCACCCTGCTGCTGGTGAGCGTTTACACCCTATTTAATTTCTGCTGACTTATTATGGGGGCTGCTTTGGAGGGGACATCCTGCTGCTCGACCATCTGGAAATGGCACAGGGACGGAGGGAGAGGGCCAGGAATGGCCAGACGGAGGAGGGCCAACAGACGTCGCCACACCAGACCTTACGCTGCCAGGGTATTCAGGCAGCAGTTCTCTTACCTCAACATGTTGGAGGAGCAGTGTGTTAGGAGGCTGCGCTTCCGAAAGGAGGTGGTGACTGAGCTGTGCCACCTGCTTCAGGAAGATCTGCAGCCGCAGATAAGGTGCAGGACCTCTCTGTCGGTGGCTGTGAAGATAACAGTGGTATTGAATTTCTATGCAACCGGCTCCTTCCAGTCAGCAACTGGGGACATTGCCAACATATCCCAGTTTGCGGTGCATAGCTGCATCCAGCAGGTTACAGATGCCCTGTTTAAAAGGCGGTGTCAGTACATATCCTTCAATGTGACAACGGAGAAGCAGCGGGAGCGCGCAGAGGGCTTCGCGGCAATAGCGGACTTCCCCATGGTGTAGGGCGCCATTGACTGCACGCACGTGGCTTTGCGGGCGCCTGTACATAATCCTGAGGAGTTCCGCAACCGCAAGGGGTTCCACTCCTTGAATGTGCAGCTGGTCTGTGACCACCGGCAGCTGATCCTGGCGGTCAATGCACAGTTCCCAGGCAGCAGCCACGACGCATTCATCCTGCGCCAGACTTCAGTCGCTGACCTTTTCGAGGCCCCGGCTCACCCAGAAGGCTGGCTTCTCGGCGACAAGGGATATCCACTGTGCCCATGGCTGATGACCCCGTTCCGTACGCCCAGCACCCCTGCAGAAGAGCACTACAACGTCAGCCATCAGACGACGAGGAACATTGTGGAGCACACAATCGGCGTGCTGAAGCAGCGGTTCCGCTGTTTGGATCATTCGGGAGGAGCCTTGCAGTACTCACCAGAGAGTCTCCCACTTCGTCGTTGTCTGCTGCATGCTCCATAGCCTCGCCACCCTGCGCACCCAGCCAATGCCAGCAGACATTGAAGGACCAGCAGAGGAGGAGGAGGAGGAGCAGGAGGAGGACCAAGACGGGAGGGTCCGAGAAACTGGAAGGGCCGTCCGTCTGAGGCTGATAATGAGTCGGTTCTAGGCCCCTCTCACGGACTGCTTGGTGACATTCGAAGACCAGGAATGGAACCATTCGGATAACCCAAAGCCTATGAAGGCCACAATAATTGTAAATAGCAAACATGGCCAATGACAATAATTTTTTTTGTTTATTTTGAAAACTGTGCTTCCTTCCAACATGACAAAGCAATGGCAACAGAAAGCTTAACTAACAAACTAACACATAAGTGCCTTGCACACCCGGGAGACTATCCAAAACATGACTAACATTCAGACCAGCATCCACGGCCTTGATTTCTAGAAATAGGACGTTTCAGCAGCACCTTCTACTCTTTCCCCTTTGATGGTGATCTACTTCTCTTGCGAGAACGGCCTCTTCCCTCCCTGCAGCTCCTCCGTAATGGGACCCCAGTGGCTGCATGAAGGCTGGGGGACGCCTGCCGACTGTCCGAAAGCGCAGATGCCCCTGAGGGACGGCCTGGACGGACTCTGGGCTTGGAGGGGCCGGATGCTGACTGCTCCAAATGGGCATGGGTGGAAGCAGTCTGTCCTGCAGGTGATGGCAGCTGCAGTGGAGACGTGCCAGCGTTGGCATCAGGAATGCTGACATCCTGAGAGCGGACACCTGCTCCGTGGTCAGCCGACACACTGGCACTCTGACGGGGCAGCACCGCAGCATGCGGACCAATCGGCTGGTCCACAGATTGCTGGCCTGTTGCGGTGCTGCAAGGGCCCCAGGTAATCCTGCTTGATCCATCGAGGGTGGCAGCAGTCAGTGCTTGTGTGGCCTCAATCTGCCTCTGCATGAGGCCAGCGAGGGGCTGCGTGGCAGCACTCAGCACTTGCGTGGCAGGTGCCAGTGCTTCGGTGAAGCCCTGGACAGTCCTTTCCAGTGATGTACCGACGCCCTGGACAGTCCTTTCCAGTGATGTACTGACGCCCTGGGCAGTCTTTTCCAGGGCTGCCCCGAAGCCCTGGGCACTCCTTTCCTGTGCTACCCCAAAGTCTTGCACACTCCTTGCCAGTGTCTCGATGGATTCAGGCATCCTTGCAACTGCAGCCATCAGCTCAGTGTGCCTGAGTCGAGCCTGGGCGCTCATTTCTGCGAGGGAACGCACCTCTTCTGCGCTCTGTACAGCAGCCATCATGGCCTGACGCGCCCTCCGGGGAGACGGCTCCCGAACTTCCCTACCCCCCTTGCACTGCTGGAGGCCGCTGGTTCCTGCAACTGTTCCTCCTCAGAGCCACCCCCCCCCCGCTCCCTTCCAGGGAAGCACTATCCCCAGTCTGCAGATGGGCTGGCTCGCCTGAGGGTGGGATGGATGGTCCGGCTTCCTCCTGCTCGTCGTCTCCGGAGTCAGTGTCCCTGGCAGCTTGATGGCCTGGCTCCCGAGCTGGTGATGCAGCATCTGAAAGCAGGGAGGTTGAAGAGTGGCTTTAGCGAAAGGACAGGGTGGCAGCAAGGGATGCAAGAGTGCTGCAATGCTCTGACATGGGTCCAAACTGAAAAAGCATGCTGGTGGGGGGAACAAGTGGAAGGAGAGAGTTCAAAAAGGTGATGACCTTACCATCGCTGTGCACAATGGGGTCGGCAGCTCCAGTGGTGACAGGACCACTCATCCGGCCTCCAACAATCTGGTGGACTCTTTCCTCCAGGTCCGTCAGTGTCTGCAGCTGAGGAGGGCCTCCTCCGGTATGAATCTGTTCCCTCCGGTTCCTGGCCAGCTTGCCCTGCAGGAGAAAGGATGGGAAGTTATGAAACATGCTGCCCTGAGTTGTCATCTCATGCCCCCCCATGGTGGATCAGCCCTTACATTATGCCCTGAGTTGTCATCTCATGCCCCCCCATGGTGTATCAGCCCATACATTATGCCCTGAGTTGTCATCTCATGCCCCCCCCATGGTGGATCAGCCCTTACATTATGCCCGGAGTTGTCATCTCATGCCCCCCCATGGTGGATCAGCCCTTACATTATGCCCTGAGTTGAATGTGCGTGTGCGTTCCCAGAAGGGCCATGGGTGCTGGCTGACAGATGGCCATTGGGGCATCGCACACCCTCTGGCCATAAAGTCAGGTGCAGATGGAGGGATGAAGAAGATTGCCAACAAGCCACTCACCCTAACGACCCGATGAGATCGTTGAACTTCTTCCTGCATTGCACAGGAGTCCTGGGCGCCACGCTGCTGGAGTTGACTCGACAAACTTCCCTCCAAGCTCTGCGGTACTCGTTCTGATGAGGCCTCCTGCCATAGTCAGGGTACAGCACTGCTCGCCGGCGCTCCACTGCGCCAACCAAAGCATCCAATGCCCTCAGTAAAGCGCTCCGCTCTCTGCCTCACCCTCTCCATCTGGTCAAAGTTTGTAATGCCTCAGATTGCACAGCGCCGATTTTGAGGCCTACAGGGCAATGAGTGTGGCTGCTGAACCTAAATGACCTGCCCCTTTAAGAGCTGGCCGACGCCAGCATATCTCGTGGTCATCGATTATTGACAGCACCTGCGCTGCGCCCGTCCGCCCAGATATTGAGTAGCGCCGCCAGGTTAGCGCCTTAGGAGTCCCGTGCAGCGCCGCAATCTCCTTCAGGGGCGATGAAACCCAATATCGCTGGAGGTGGCGATAAGTTGCGCCTGGCGATACAATTTGCGCTCCGCCAATTCTAGCGCCCCAAGTGGGGCTATACCCAATTTCTCCCCCACTGTTACTTTTACAGCATGATTTGGTCTAATATTTTGCATCAAGCAATGGAAATAACTTAAGTGCAAAAAATTAAATCTGTAGATAATTTTAATTATTTATATTTAACTACCAACTTTAAATTAGGAGTAGGGATTGGTGTAGGCCAGAGTCCTACAACTGTTTCTCTATTTTTGCCACAAATGCACCTTGGTTCGCCATTCCATCCTCCCTCTCTGATCAATGTCTCAGGCTAAACTAGACTGTCTGCAACCTCTGCACCCTGTTCGATTCCAAGCTCAGTTTCCAACCCAGTATCGTCTCCAACCCTCTATTTGTACCACTGTAACATCTCTCAGCTCCTCTCCTACCTCAGTCCATCTGCTGCTGAAAGCCTCAAACATGCCTTTATCACCTCCACACTTGATTATGCCAATGATCTCCATAAACTTCAGCTTTACAAAAACCCTATGTGTGTATTCTATCCTGCACCAACTCCTGTTTGCCCTTCACTCACTGCCCTAGTGAGGTGTTGGGGGACTGGGAGCCAAAGTTAAATTTCTCATTTTTTTCTTTTCATCCCTCTACTGCCATGCCCCTCTGTATATATTTAACTTCCTCCAGCCCTATTACAAACCTCCCAAATTATCTGTTCCTCTGACTCCAGCTTCCTCAGCATCAACCCTCCCTTTGCATCACCATTATCAGCAGTGCCTTCAGCCTCCTAGATCCCATGCACTGGAATGACCTCCTTGAGCCCCCCCACCTCTACAATTCCCTCTCCTTCATTAATACCCTGTTTAAAAGCCATTGCTTTGACTAATCTTTTGGTCATCCCTCCTATTCTCTCTATTTTGGCTCTATGTCTATTTTCCTCACGCTACTGTGAACCATCTTGGGACGTTTTTCTACACTAATACAAATTGTTGCTGGTCCTGGATCTGTCTAATCAAATTCTTCAAGGCTAAAAGTTCCAGTTGGAGAATTTTTTCATATTGTAGCAGCATTTGTAATAAACAAGTTGAGCTTTCCTATGGATGTGGTTCATAATGTAATTTCCTTTTAGAGGGCTCTGCTTTAATGAGTCTTTTCCACTGACATAGTTGGACAGCAGTTCACAACAAAAGGTCTTAAATTAACAGAATAATGGATGTTTGGGAATAATTAGCAAGCATAGAATCATAGAATGGTTACAGCACAGGAGGAGGCCATTCGGCCCGTTGAACCCATGCCAGCTCTCTGCAAGATCACTTCAACTAATCCCACTCCCCCACCCTTTCCCCGTAGCCCTGTAATTTTTTTTCCTTCAGGTACTTATCCAATTCCCTTTTGAAAGCCACGACTGAGTCTGCCTCCACCACCCTTTCAGGCAGTGCATTCCAGATCATAACCACTCGCAGCGTAAAAAGTTTTTCCTCATGTCGCTTTTGGTTCTTTTGCCAGTCACCTTAAATCTATGTCATCTGCTTCCGCCAATAGGAATAGTTTCTCTCTATCTACTCTGTCCAGACCACTCATGATTTTGAACACCTCTATCAAATCTCCTCTCAACCTTCTCTGCTCCAAGGGGAGCAACCCCAGCTTCTCTAGTCTATCAACCTAACTAAAATCCCTCATCGAATTAAACAGTTGATATTAAAAACATTGATAGCAAAACTTTATTTAAATAATCTGAGCATTGAAATTTGATTATCAATTTAATGTACTCTTAATAACAACTTAGTGTCAGCTGTGGCTCAGTGGGTAGCACTCTCGCTTCTGAGTCAGAACGGTTGTGTGTTCAAGCCCCACTCCAGAGACTTGAGCAGAAAATCCAGGCTGACACTCCAGTGCATTACTAAGGGAGTACTGCACTGTCGGGGGTGTCGTTTTTTGGATGAAATGTTAAACCGAGGACCCGTCTGCTTTCTCAGGTGGACATAAAAGATCCCATGGCATTATTGCAAAGAAGAGCAGGGGAGTTATCCCCGATGACCTTGACCAACATTTTTCCCTCAATCAACGTCACTAAAAAAAACAGATTACCTGGTCATCTACACATTGCTGTTTGTGGGAGCTTGCTGTGTGCAAATTGGCTGCTGCGTTTCCTTCATTACAACAGTAACTACACTTCAAAAGTATTTCAATATGTAACAAGGAAGAGAGGAGCAAAAGTAAGCGTTGGTCCCTTAGAGGCTGAGATAGGTGAAATTATAATGGGGAATAAAGAAATGGCAGAGACTTTAAACAAATATTTTGTATCTGTCTTCACAGTAGAAGACACAAAAAGCATACCAAAAATAGTGGGGAACTAAGGGGCTAATAAGAGTGAGGAACTTAAAGTAATTAATATCAGTAGAGAAAAAGTACTTGAGAAACCAATTGGACAAAAAGCAGAAAAATCCCCTGGACCTGATGGCCTACATCCTAGTTTTCTAAAAGAGGCGACTACAGAAATAGTGGATGCATTGGTTGTGATCTTCCAAAATTCCCTAGATTCTAGAACGGTCCCAGCGGATTGGAAGGTAGCAAATGTAAACTAGCTATTCAAGAAAGGAGGGAGAGAGAAAACAGGGTACTAAGAACATAAGAAATAGGAGCAGGAGTAGGTCATTCGGCCCTTCGAGCCTGCTTCACTATTCAATGAGATCATGGCTGATCTTCTACCTCAACTCTATTCGCCGGCCCTATCGCCATATCCCTTGATGCCCTTACTAGTCAGAAATCTATCGACTTCTGTTTTGAATATACCCAATGACTGAGCCTCCACAGCCCTCTGGGGTAGAGAATTCCAAAGATTCACCACCCTCTATGTGAAGAAATTTCTTCTCATCTCAGTCCTGAATGGCCTACCCTTTATCTTGAGGCTGTGGTCCCTGGTTCTGGACTCCCCAGCTAAGGGAAACATTCTCCCAGCATCCATCCTATCAAACCCTGTAATAATTTTGTATGCTTCAATGAGATCTCCTCTCATTCTTCTGAATTCAAGAGAATACAGGCCTAGTTTACTCAATCTCTTCTCATACTACAGTCCTGCCATCCCAGAAATCAATCTCGTGAACCTTTGTTGCACTCCCTCTATGGCAAGTATATCCTTCCTTAGGTAAGGAGACCAAAATTGTACACAGTACTCACCAAAGCCCTATATAATTGGAGTAAGACTTCTTTACTCCTGTACTCAAATCCTCTTGTAATGAAGGCCAGCATACCATTGGCCTTCCTAATGGCTTGCTGCACCTGCACATTCACTTCACTGTGTACAAGGACACCCAGGTCCCTTTGAGCATCTGCATTCCCCAATCTTTCACTATTTAGGAAATACCCTGCCTTTCTGTTTTTTCTACCAAAGTGGATAACTTCACATTTATCCACATTATATTCAATTTGCCATGTTCTCCCCCACTCACTGAGCCTGTCGAGATCCCCTTGAAGCCGCTTCACATCCTCTTTGCAACTGACACCTAGCTTTGTGTCATCAGCAAATTTGGAAATGTTACTTTAGTTCCTTCATCCAAATCACTGATATAGATTGTGAATAGCTGGAGCCCAATCACCGATCCTTGCAGTAACCAACTAGTTACAGCCTGCCATCCTGAAAAAGACCCGTTTATCCCTACTCTTTGTTTTCTGTCTGTTAACCAATTCTCAATCCATGCTAGTATATTGCCCCCAATTCCATGTGCCCTAATTTTGTTCCCTCTTTTGTGGGACCTTATCGAAGGCCTTCTGAAAATCCAGATACACCACATCTACTGGTTCCCCTTTGTCTACTTCACTAGTTACATTCTCAAAGAACTCCAATAGGTTTGTTAAAACAGGATTTCCCTTTCATAAATCCATGTTGATTCTGCCCAATCTTACTACAGGAAACTTTGTGCTATCCGGAGGTGAGCTATCCGGCAATCTGGAGCCACCGGCAAAAATCAGCAGCCGTTTTTTATTCTTTTTGTTTGTTTTTTTTGCTTTGTTTGAACAGTCAAGCTGTGCAAGGTCTGTAGCTATAGCAACAGCTTCAGCTACAGAGCTTTAGGGCTACACCCGAGTGTTTAGAAGCTGTTGCTAAGCAACAGTGTTTGTTGTCAAATACGGAGATAAGAATCTCCGTATCTCTCAACATTAACTCTGGAGAGTACGGAAGTTTTGAGGCAACGGCAGCAGCTCGGTCCCGTGGGTGCCGGATAGCACAAAGTTTCCTGTATTAGTTTCTAAATGCCCAGTTATTGCATCCTTTATAATAGATTCCAGCATTTTCCCAACTACTGATGTGAGGCTAACAGGTCTGTAGTTCCCCATTTTCTCTCTCCCTCCTTTCTTAAATAGCAGGGTTACATTTAGTATCCTCCAATCTGCAGGAACCGTTCCAGAATCTATAGAATTTTGGAAGATGACAACCAATGCGTCCACTATTCCAATGGCCACCTGTTTCAAAGCCCTAGGATGTAGGTCATCCGGTCATTGGGATTTGTCGACTTTTAGTCCCATTAATTTTGCTAGTACTACAGGCCAGTTAAGGAAGTGGCAACAGGGCATTTAGAAAATCATAATATGATTAAGCAGAGTCAACATGGTTTTATGAAAGGGAAATTGTGTTAAAAAAATTTATTAGAGATTTTTGAGGATGTAACTAGCAGGGTAGATAATGGGGAACCAGTGGATGTAATATATTTAGATATCCAAAAGGCATTCAATAAGGTGCCACATAAAAGGTTGCTCCGTAAGTCAAGGGCTCATGGGGTTGGGGTAATATATTAGCATGGATAGAGGATTGGTTAACGGACAGAAAACAGAGAGTTGGGATAATTGGGTCCTTTTCTGGTTGACAGGCTGTAACTAATGGGGTGCCGCAAGGATCAGTGCTTGGGCTCTGCTATTTACAATCTATATTACAGGAAACTTTCGATTAACCGGCCACTAAATTACCGGAAATGTCGGTTAACCGGCAAAATTCAGGAGTCGGTTCAGGTAACTTTTTTTACTTTTAGTTACTTTTTTTTACTCATTTCTGGCTGTGCAAGCGTCTAACTGAAGCTGTTGCTAAGCTACAGAGACACTTGCAAGCTGTGCTGATTGTTTTGAAGCTGGGTTTGTTGCTTTAGACGGAGTGCTGAGCTCCGTATCTTTTAACTATAACGCTTGATTCTCCGGCATTATTGATAGACTAGCACCAGCTCGGCCCCATCCGTGCTGGATACCAGAAAGTTTCCTGTAATGACTTAGATGAAGGGACCGAGTGCAATGTATCCAAGTTTGCTGACGATACAAAGCCAGGTGGGAAAGTAAGCTGTAAGGAGGACACTAAGAGCCTGCAATGGGATATAGACAGGTTAAGTGAGTGGGCAAGAACGTGGCAGATGGAATACAATGTGGGGTTTTGCGAGGTTATTCACTTTGGTAGGAAGAATAGAAAAACAGAATTTTTTTAAATGGTGAGAAACTATTAAATATTGGTGTTCAGTGAGATCGTACAGGAAACAGCAAAAGTTAGCATGCAGGTACAGCAAGCAATTAGGAAGGCAAATGGTATGTTGGCCTTTATTGCAAGGGGTTTGGAGTATAAGAGTAAGGAAGTCTTAGTACAATTGTACAGGGTTTTGGTGAGACCACACTTGG
Organism: Somniosus microcephalus; assembly: GCF_052327205.1. Classification (NCBI taxonomy): domain Eukaryota; kingdom Metazoa; phylum Chordata; class Chondrichthyes; order Squaliformes; family Somniosidae; genus Somniosus; species Somniosus microcephalus. Next base: position 208,420,206 of record NC_140990.1, on the reverse strand, counting down.
AGTACTGTGCACAAATTTGGTCTCCTATCTAAGAAAGGACAAGCATGCCTTAGAGTTGGTGTAATGAAGGTTCACTAGCTTGATACCTGGCATGAGAGAGTTGTCCTATGAGGAGAAATACTCTGGTGTTTAGAAGAATGAGAAACTTAAGATTCTGAGGGGGATTGACAGGGTAGATGCTGAGAGGTTGTTTCCCCTGGCCGGAGAGTCTAGAACTAGGGGGCCTAGTCTCATGATAAGGGTCAGCCATTTAAGATTGAGGTAAGAAGGAATTTCTTCATTCAGACTGTTGAGTCTGTGTGTCCCAGTTATGCTTATGATCAATCACTGGACACAGACAACAAGAATAACTTTTAACAGGTCTTTACTATTCGGAGGTCAGGGCTGAACTGCCCAGCAAATCCCTACACAACACTTATATACCGGTGTGGTCACCACCGGTATTACAGTATACAGCAGCCAAGAGAAAGTAGTACATCTCTTAAGGTAGTTCTCTTAAGGTGGAACAGGTTACATACACCACAATCCTCCCTTTTTAGCTTAACAGTTATATCCCCATTTAACATAACATAATAATATATATATATATATACATACAACTTCATGCAAAACAGTTCAAAGATTCAGTCTCTGAGGAGGCCTGATTCGAGTTGGATAACGCCTTTCAGGGGTCTCTGATTCTCGTTGCTGGGGTGACTCATCTAGTTGGTCTCTTATGGATTGGACATCATCATCAGGTACATTCACTTCTGAGGTAGATGCTTCAGGTTCACTAACTTCTTCCACGGTTGTCTCTGCCGTAACCATGGGTTCGACCCTTGTTCTCGATTCTACCAGTTGGTCAGCATGACGCCGTATTACATTTTCACCAATATCTACCGTGTGCATCAGGGGTCCTTGTCTGGCCCGAATTGTTCCAGATTGCCATTTCTCGTTTTTATAGTCCCTGGCTAACACTGGTTGTCCTATTTCGAAACTCCGAGTGGTCTTGTTATTTATATGCTGGAACTGTTTGTTTTCAACTTCCCTCCGCACATTTGGTTTTAACAAGTCCAACCTGGACCGCAACCTCCTGTTATAGAACATCATGGCAGGACTTTGGTTTGTCACTGCATGAGTGGCGTTTCGATATGCCAGTAGGAATTTGTCCACCTTGTGTTGTAGTGGAATCTGATCTTCGCTCATGGCCTTTATTGCTTTTTTGAATGTTTGTACAAATCTCTCGGCCAACCCGTTTGTAGCCGGATGATATGGGGCAGAGGTATAATGTTTCACCCCATTCTTCTTCATGAATTTCTGGAATTCTTCTGACACGAACTGCTGTCCGTTGTCTGAACATATTTGTTCTGGCAATCCATTTCTTGCAAATATCGTTCTTAGCACCGCGATCGTCTTTTCCGAGGTAGTGGTAGTCATCTTAATCACTTCTGGCCATTTAGAATGTGCGTCCACCGCAATTAAAAACATGGAGTCCATGAATGGACCAGCAGTCAATATGTACACGTTGCCATGGGGTTGAAGGCCATTCCCATGGATGCAGCGGTGCAATCGGAGGTGCCTTTTGAACTTTTTGGCACCCTGAGCAGCTTTTCGTCAGATACTCTATCTGTTGGTCGATACCCGGCCACCACACATAAGCCCTAGCAAGGCTTTTCATCTTGACTCCCCCCAGATGACCTTCATGCAGTTCCTTTAGAACTCTCTCTCTTAACTTAGGAGGAATAATCACCCTTGTTCCATACATCAATGTTCCTTGACAGACGGACAGCTGTTGTCGTCTTGCTGAGAATGCCGGTAACAGTGGATCACCATGTGCTGGCCATCCCTTCACTGTCACTTCGTAGACCCGGGACAGTGTCGGGTCGTTCCTGGTTTCTCTTTCAATACTTGCATTGGTGACTGGTAAACATTCGATGATGGTCGAGTGAAATAACTCAACAGGGTCAACCGTCGGTGCCTCCTCCTCTGTAGGTAGTGGCAGGCGCGACAGCCCATCAGCATTACCATGCTGCTTTGTACCGTTGAATTCTATCTGATATTGATGTGCCCCTAGGAAAAGGGACCATCTCTGGAGTCTCTGTGCTGTCATCACCGAAACACCCTTCTTAGGGTTAAAAATGGATACCAACGGCTGGTGGTCTGTCAGAAGCGTAAACTTTTGGCCCTGCAGGTAATGATTAAACTTCTTTACTCCCCACACAAGGCTGAGAGCCTCCCTATCTATCTGAGCATAGTTGCGCTCCGTGGAGGTCAATGATCTGGATGCGAACGCGACTGGCCTCTCCAGGCCATTTGGCAACTTGTGTGAGAGTACTGCCCCAATACCATATGGAGAAGCATCACAAGCCAAACGAATAGGCAGCGTTGGGTTGAAGTGAGCCAACACTTCCTCTGAGGTGATCAATGCCTTGCTTTTGCGGAAGGCCCTCTTACAGTCCTCGCTCCACTTCCATGGTACTCCCTTCTGCAAAAGAGCGTTCAGCGGGTGCAGCACCGTGGATAAATTTGGCAGAAACTTATGGTAATAGTTAATCAACCCTAGGAACGACCTCAACTGGGATACATTATCCGGAGCGGGAGCCTTCACAACAGCTTCGATCTTGTCAGGAGACTTATGAAGCCCCTCCTGGTCAATGACATGACCACAGTACGAGATCCGCTTCTGAAAGAACTCACATTTCTGGCGATTAACTCGAAGTCCATATTCTTTCAATCTGGTGAGCACCAGTTCCAAATTTGCAAGGTGTTCCTCGTCATCATCTCCTGTAATCAGAATATCGTCCAGGTAACATTGTGTGCCTGGAATTCCCTGTAATACCTGCTCCATGGCCCTCTGCCAAATTGCTGGAGCCGATGCCACTCCAAAAACCAGTCTATTATACCGGTACAAGCCTCTATGCGTGTTGATCGTGAGATACTGGCGTGACTCTTCCTCAACTTCCATCTGTAAGTACGCCTGCGCCAGGTCTATCTTGGTGAAGTGTTTCCCGCCAGACAACGAAGCGAAGATATCCTCAATCCGCGGAAGCGGATACTGCACCGTGTGAAGCACCGGATTAACAGTGATCTTGAAATCTCCACAGATGCGAACCTTCCCCGGTTCCCCCGGCTTGTTGCTCGATGAACGCTTCATGACGGGAACAATGGGCGTAGCCCACTCACTCCAGTCTACCTTAGACAGTACTCCTGAACGTTCTAGCCCTTCCAGCTCAGCTTCCACAGCAGGTCGTATCGCATAAGGTACCAGTCTGGCTTTGAAAAATTTCGGGTTTGCATGTTCTTCAACCTTGATGTTTGCCGTAATTCCTCTCAGTGTTCCCAGTCCCTGTTGGAACACCTCTTTAGCATCGTCCAATATTCTGGACAATCGTTTAGGTTTGACATCTTTTTTACCGGAATCTACCGTTAGTGCTTTTAAGGAATGCCAGTCCATATTTATTTTCCTAATCCACTCCCGTCCCAGTAGTACGATAGCAAAATACTGCAGATGTTGGAAATCCGAAATAACAACAGAAAATGCTGGAAAAACTCAGCAGGTCAGGCAACGTCCGCGGAGAGAAATTTGAGTTGACGTTTCGGGTTTGACCCTTCTTCAAAACTGGAGAGAAAAGGAACTAGATCGAAGGCAGGGCTGCGATCGGACAAAAGAATAAAAGAACCAAAAGAAATAAAAGAGATTAGAAGCTAGACGAGATGGTAATATGCTGGGATTAGGTGTAAAGTGTACTGGCAGGGCAAAAGATAGCTGCCAGGTGTGAGAGAGAAACAAAAGGAAAGGGGGGGGGAGAACTTGTTCTCACATTGAACAACTTCTCCTTTAACTCCACTCATTTCCTCCAAATCAAAGTTGTTGCCATGGGTACCCGCATGGGTCCTAGCTATGCCTGCCTTTTCGTGGGCTATGTGGAACAATCTTTGTTCCAGTCCTACTCGGGTCCCCTCCCTCACCTCTTTTTCCGATACATTGATGACTGTATCGGTGCCGTTTCCTGCTCTCGCCCCGAACTTGACAATTTCATTCACTTTGCCTCCAATTTCCACCCTTCCCTCACCTTCACATGGTCCATCTCTGACTCTTCCCTTCCTCGACTTCTCCGTCTCCATCTCTGGGGATAGGTTATCGACCAATATTTACTACAAGCCCACTGACTCCCACAGCTACCTGGACTACACTTCCTCCCACCCCGCTTCCTGTAAGGACTCTATTCCATTCTCCCAGTTTCTCCGCCTCCGCCGTATCTGCTCCGACGATGCCACCTTCCACACCAGTGCTTCAGACATGTCTTCCTTTTTCCGCAACCGAGGGTTCCCCTCTACCGTGGTTGACACTGCCCTCGACCGTGTCAGTTCTATCTCCCGCACCTCTGCCCCTCCCTCCCGGAACCACGATAGGGTTCCCCTTGTCCTCACCTTTCACCCCACCAGCCTCCACATTCAACGGATCATCCTCCGGCATTTCCGCTACCTCCAAAGTGATCCCACCACCAAACGTATCTTCCCCTCCCCTCCCCTTTCAGCATTCCGCAGGGACCGCTCTCTCCGAGACACCCTAGTCCACTCCTCTATCACCCCAAACAGCCCTTCCCCTTCGCCTGGCACCTTCCCGTGCAAGCGGAGATGTAACACCTGCCCCTATACCTCCCCCCTCCCCACTGTCCAGGGCCCCAAACACCCCTTCCAGGTGAAACAGCGATTTACTTGTACTTCTCGCAATCTAGTATACTGTATTCGCTGCTCACGATGCGGTCTCCTCTACATTGGGGAGACCAAACGCAGATTGGGTGACCGCTTTGCGGAACACCTCCGTTCAGTCCGTAAGGGTGACCCCGAGCTTCCGGTCGCCTGTCATTTCAATTCACCGCTCCATTCCCACTCGGACCTCACCGTCCTTGGCCTCTTGTACTGTTCCACGGAAGCTCAACGTAAACTCGAGGAACAGCACCTCATCTTCCGATTAGGCACTCTGCAGCCTTCCGGTCTCAATATCGAGTTCAACAATTTCAGATCATAACCTCGGCCCCTATTTCATTTCTACTTATATTTTTCCACTCCTTTCCTCTCCCCCCCCCCCCTTTCCTTTTGTTTCTCTCTCACACCTGGCAGCTATCTTTTGCCCTGCCCGTACACTTTACACCTAATCCCAGCATATTACCATCTCGTCTAGCTTCTAATCTCTTTTACTTCTTTTGGTTCTTTTATTCTTTTGTCCGATCGCAGCCCTGCCTTCGATCTAGTTCCTTTTCTCTCCAGTTTTGAAGAAGGGTCAAACCCGAAACGTCAACTCAAATTTCTCTCCGCGGATGTTGCCTGACCTGCTGAGTTTTTCCAGCATTTTCTGTTGTTATTCCCGTCCCAGTAGTGGTGGACCTCCCTCAGGTAGCACATATAAGTCCATTCCTCGGCTTTCTTTGCCCTTGTGGACCACCTTTACCTCTATCTTCCCGATGGGGTATACTCTGCCACGTGTATGTTTTCAATACAATCTCCGTATCCCGTAGGGGAATATGTGGGAATAACCTTTTGTAATCTTGCTTATTCATGACCGTCAATGCCGATCCAGTGTCCAATTCCATCTTCACTTGGACTCCTGCTATCTGAAGTGTGACCCAAATTGTTTGGAGGTCTGCTTCCTTACCAACATTGTGTACTCTTAGACTACCCAGTTCATTACTGCTGGAGTCTGAATCTGACTTCTGTTCGTTCGAACTGTTCTCTGTCACCTTGTGTACCTTTCTGTACTTTTCCTGCGGTGACTTTTTGTTGCTGGTCTTCTTTCCTGACCGGCATACTTTAGCTATGTGACCAAGCCTGCCACATTTTCTGCATTCCTGATTTTTGAACCAGCACTGGTTCTGATCGTGCGTTGTCTTTCCACAACGATAACATTTTACTGTACCCAAGACCATTTGATTGGTGCTGAGTTCCGGTGACCGTAGCTGCATTTCCGCCGTGCCTCTCGCTGCGGCTTCTTGCGATGCTGCAATAGTGACAGCTTTATCAAGCGTAAGATCATTCTCCTCAAGCAGTCGCTTTTGTGTTCCTTCTTTTAACAATCCACACACAAATTTATCTCTCAGCGCATCTGCTAGTCCTGTTCCAAACTGACAGTACTTCGATAGCTTATGCAGTTCAATTAAAAATTCAGCGTTACTTTCGTCTTTCAGCTGCGTTCTTCTGTAAAATTTAAATCGTTCCGCTATCATCAGCGGCGTGGGGTGGGGTTTAAATGATTTTTCAGGACAGTAACAATATTCGCGAAAGTCTGATCCGCCGGTTTATTTGGTGATAGAAGGTGCTTCAATAGCCCGTATGTCTTCGCACCCATTGAGCTTAATAAGGTTAGTGGTTTCTCATCATCTGGTACCTTATTTGCTTTACAATAAACTTCCATGCGTTCTACATACGTGGTCCAATCTTCGATATCGCTATCAAAGGTATTAATGTTCCCATGTTTAGGCATCCTTGCAAGTTTAAAAAAAAAAATTCTCCTCAAAATGGCGGCTTCCCGCGCTTGCCTTCTTCCCCCGCCTACTAAAATGGCGGTTTCCCGCGCTCGTCTTCTTCCCCCGCCGACTACAATGGCGGATTCCCGCGTTTGCCTTCTTCCCCCGCTGGCTGCAATGGCGATTGCCGTGCTGCTGCCGTTCTCGCCTCCCCAGCGGTTCTCAATTCCCCGACGCTGCTTTGCCTCGCAGCCCCGCTTGCAGCCCGGTCCTTTACACCGGCCGCGTTTGAGTTCTCCGCGGCTCTCGTGCCTTAAGCTGCCCCAGTCGCTGCGCCTCTCGGCCTCGATTGCAGCCCGGCCCTTTTTACCGGCTGTTGTCGAGTTCTCCGCCCTTATTCCTCCGTTTTCCCTCCCCTACTCCACAGCCAACGCGGCTGACTTTCTGCTCGTGTCGCTGATCGGCTTACCCACCACCGTGGTAGAAGGGATGATCACTGCCTGTCGCTGATGGAGGGCTTCGTGGTCAGAATTTTTCTTTTTAACCCGGGTTCTCGATGCCTCCCGTGCGATGGTGCTCAGCAGGATGATGAGGGCGGATGCCTCTTCTCGACGCCCGTTCTGAGGACGAAGCTGCCTTGGATGTAAAACTGCCGCAGGGTAAGATCGGACTCGTCGCCACTGTTGAGTCTGTGTGTCCCAGTTATGCTTATGATCAATCACTGGACACAGACAACAAGAATAACTTTTAACAGGTCTTTACTATTCGGAGGTCAGGGCTGAACTGCCCAGCAAATCCCTACACAACACTTATATACCGGTGTGGTCACCACCGGTATTACAGTATACAGCAGCCAAGAGAAAGTAGTACATCTCTTAAGGTAGTTCTCTTAAGGTGGAACAGGTTACATACACCACACAGACGGTTGTGAATCTTCAGAATTCTCTACCCGAAATGGCAGTGGATGCTGAGTCGTTGAATATATTCAAGGCTGAGATAGATAGACTTTTGGACTCTGGGGGAATCAAGGGATATGGGGATCGGGCAGGAAAGTGGAGTAGAGGTTGAAGATCGGCCATGATCTTATTGAATGGCAGAGCAGGCTCCAAGGGCCGTATGGCCTACTCCTAACTTTTATGTTCTTATTGGCTGTAAAGCGCTTTGGGACGTCCAGAGGTTGTAAACGGTGCTATATAAATGCAAGTCTTTCTATCTTACTCCCTTGCATTTATTGTGTCTGTGTTGTCAAAACTGTTATTGTGCTCTGCAAATTTTGTTTGATACCGCTCCCGTGAAGCGCCTTGGGGCGTTTAACTACATTAAAGGCACTATATAAATACAAGTTGTTGTTGTTGCATCTCTGATGTGAAATCATCAGCACAAACAGCACTAATGGTGCTGATGTCACTAATACTGGTTTGATTACCAGGAAATATTATGCCCATTATATTCTTTACAAAGAATACATATCAAGATGCATCTCCTTGCAATTTTTAACAGAATTTATTGCTGAATGTGTAGCCAATGAGTGTGGTGTGACTTATACTGTGACTAATTTATCGTAGTACAGATGTGTGCATTTGTTCAGATGTTGTTTTGTCAATTTGAGGTAACAGCTTGAACTGTGGGCTGATGTGTTTTACAACAAATTACCAACCAATCAAAGTTTGATCTTTGTTGAAAGTCACGCAGCTGATGTTTTAAGAAAAATAATTATGCAATATTTACAATGAAGACGAGTAATCACTTTTATTTATAAAATGAAGGGTTTGTGAATGGCACATTGATGTCACTGCAATGGAAGGAAGCTGCTATAACGTGAACATGTACTGTACAAAGGCATCTTCAGGTGGTACATTTAATGACTTTACTTTGCTCAGTACCATTCTCCTTGGCTTTAGCTGCAATAAAGTAATTCCCAAACATATATTAATGTGCATCAAAAACAGATAAGCATTATCATTAATGTATGCGTATATGCGTAATCATTTAAAATGCAAGCTTTCAAAAGTTTAACATAAAGTACGGGCTATCAGACAGCCAAAACTGGACACGGAGATTTTATTGCCAGCAGAAAATACCAGACACTTCATAAGTGATCTGTCGATCAGAGTTATTTTATTAGTTTTCAGTTTGGTAATGATCGTAACTTACGCGTCCAGTCTTATTTTTTTCAGCGCCACCATCTCTCCCGTCACTTTATTCATGGCTTTGTAGACCACTCCGTAGGTGCCCTCTCCGATTTTCTCTACTTTCTGGAAGTTGTCCATGCTGCCGCAGCTCCAGCTCGAGCCACCGCCGCTGTTGTTTACATGGCGCGCGCGCGCCCTTCCTTCTCAACGCCAACCGTCTCCTCGCCGCGCGCCGCTAATCTGCTCGGAAACACCCACACTTTCCCGCGTCTTCCTCGCACCTTCGCGCTTCCTATTCGCTCCGTGTGACGTTGACCAGGTGACGCAATCACGCTGACTGGCACGGTTACCGAAGGGACACGCAACCTTCAAGCGAAACCACCGCCAGTGATTTTGAAGTCCACAACGTCCATCATCCAGCGTCACACGTAGAGCTGGCCAGTTAGATAAGGTACGGGAATAGGGCGGGTGGGGTGGACAAAGCACAGCATTCGGATCAGTGAACTTTTACAGTACAACTACGAGCCTGTGAAAAATCCTCGGCCCAGACGTAGCATCCAGTGCCATAGGCCAGCTGAGTGGCGTGATATTAGACGAAAACTTGCACCAACAAATCCTCAGCACAGCTCTAGGTCACTTTTTTTTTTAAAGTTCAAGCCCCATGGCGTAGACTGTAAATTATTTTTAAAAGTGACATACAGAACATTTTCTTAAAACAAAGATCGTGAAACAACCTAGGAGAAAACTGAACGACACAAAAAAAAACTTTTCCCCCAATTTTCTTTGAACACTTTATTTGTTATAAATATATTGACTGGAGGGGGGGGGGGGGGGTGTCGAAGTGGGAGATTATGTGGTGAAACATGTCAAGAGTTGACAACCCTAGAGCAAAAACTTAATCAGGATTTTCCACCCACTGATAACGGAGCAAAAAAGTGTCACGTCTCACTGTTAACACAGCATTATACACACTCCTTTACAACTTTAGATTGGCAACTACATACTAATGCTTAGATCAGTGTACCACTCTTGCTTCAGAGTTCAGAAGGTTGTGTTTAAAGTCCTGCTCCAGAGACGGAGCATAAAAATCTGGGCTGACATTTCAGTGAAGTACTGGGGGAAGTACTGCACTGCAGGAGGTGCCAATTTGCAGCTGAGATGTTAAATCGGCCCACGCAGGTGGATGTAATAGAGCCCATGGCACTGTTGAAGAGCAGCAAAGTTCTTTCAGTGTCCAGGCCAATATTTATCGCTCAACCAACATCACTACAACCAGATTATCTGGTCATGACCTCATTGCTGTTTGAGGGACCATGCTGTGCTCAAATTAGCTGCCACATTCCCTACATTACAACAATGACTACACGTCAAAAAATACTTCATTGGCTGTAAAGCATTTTGGGATGTCTTGAGGTCATGAAATGTGCTATATCAATGCAAGCTCTTTCTAACTTTGTAACTATCTAAATACAAACTGAAACTAACAAAAGTCAACAAAGTTTCTCTAAACCAGAGAACAGACAACTTCTACACAAATTCTACCAATTAAGTCATTTTTTAAAACATCTTTTATTATCCTCCAGTATTTGGGTATGGTATAGTGACTTGCAAGACTAGAATTTAGGAGGAACAAGCATCTGTGATAAAAGACCACAAAGTCACTTCTATAATAGTGATGAATTTGTATCCTCAGTTACAATTCCCAGTAACTAATTCAAGATAAAAACAAGAATCATCAAAAACAGCAGGCAGCAACATGAAACTCACCACGGAGGATGGAGTAATGTAGTAACATTTTCAGATTAGCAGCTGCACTATGCAATTTGCAGCTGGCAGTTGTCGGCGGTGAAATGCACTAACTGGCAGGATATGTGCTCTCACACACGCAGAAGCTTTGCTATTGGCCACTGAATTTTGACTGTGGAGTGCCCATTTTTTCCAAAATATTAAAAACAAATCTCTGCTTAAGTTGATAAGTGCCTAAGTTTGGTTAGTGGCAGAATCACAGAAATTCTACAGCTAGTAATTACATTTTAACAAAACAATTAAAAAAAAAAAAAAGCTGTCTGGCTACACAAGCCTACATTTTGGTACTTACCAATACAGTGCAGCATAGGTTGTAGAACAAAACCTGCACCATAACTTAGTTAGCAACTGCAACTGTTCAAGAGTTTGAGTCAATGTATTGTCTAATTTTCTTTACAATTATGATTACAAAATATATTAAATTTTGTGGCAAAATGCAAGCACACAAATTACATCTCTATACATTTTAGTCGATGTCAAATCTGTCTCATTCCTTCACAGTCCAATTCCATTCCACTCTGCAAGTCAAGCATCAATAGGAAGCCAAAATGTCTTTGCAACAATACTAAACTTGCAGTGTAGATAGTGCATAAAGGCCTGAATTGACTCTAAAGTAAAGCACTGAGAATCCCTCCTCCACGGAGTCTCTCACTGCTTCATTCTGGTGTCAGACCAAACCATAACACCAGGTTCAGGATGCATTACACTATAGATTCACACAGACAGTTGTAGCATAAATATACCCATCCCGAAGAGCACTAGATGGGCCAGGATTTAGTGCAATTGTGTCAGGAAGGACTTCAATTTATTTAGCCCAGACATACAGGAAATGGGGCTAGGTGGTAATAATCCATTAGATTTGTGCATATTTAAGGAATCCATAGTTTTTGCATTACATGGCTGTTTGCCCCCAACAAATGGAAGCCAGTTTTCTTCATGAACGTCAACATGTTTATATTCACTTTCCTTCCCCATCTCCAAACCATTTTCTCCACTCAATCATAATTTATATATTATAGCTTAGACTCACTCCTTCCTAAAACTTGCATTGATGGGCAACACAGCCAATCTATGGATCAAGCATCCTACTTGATTTGAAAACAAAACAAAAAATCTTTTCTGGCCTTGTTTCAAAAAAGTTACCAACATACAGATTATACAACAAACACTCATCGATTTAGTAAAAATAAAATTGTAATTTTCTCTGAGTAGCTGAATTATACTAGAATAGATTGAATTTGCCTCCATGATCGCTTTGATGTGTGTTTGCAATTACAAGTAGTGTGTTCAACTAGGTTGTCTACTTACTAAATTAATTCACATTTTAAGCACATTAGAAAAACACAAACTGTCAAACGGAATGTGTGGTTCTGTTCATATATATATTTAAAAAATGACTGAATTTGCATAGTGGATGCAGGCTGTGATTTACTGTTGGTATATTCACTGTGGGATAACTTCAAAAGCAACCTGGACTAGAAACACCTTTGCTAAAATATCTATGGACCACCCATCATTCTGTACACCTGTATTATCCAGACTTGAAGAAACTATATTTTGTAAAATTCTTATGCACAGTGATTAATGGTGAAAATATGTTGGCTTCCCAAAGATGCCTTAACAGAGCACCAACAGTTTTTATTTAAACACAAAAAACGGTTTTTGTTTAAAGGATGTCTACTTTCCACACCAAAAACTTTAAAATAAAATTTCTTTGCATTTTTGTTTAGTACTAGAAATCATGGGAAAACAGTTTATCAAACCTTGAACAGTAGAAGTTCAAAAGAAAACAATGGACTGAATTTGGAAGTACACAAATACAAGTTTTGAGAAACAATCAACCACAACATTCAGCATTTTACTGATCCAATAGCAGATCAATATTTTGCAATCCTGAACTATGAAAACAGGAATGGTAAAAACAATTGCATGCTTCAATTAAATAATGAATAGATAACATTTTGTTTGGGTTGAACATAAAAATGGAGCATCACATGAAAATACAGCTGAACTGTATTTATCCTTTCAAGCTGTGCAGCTTGTCCTTTATTATGTACTGAATAATGTTAAAACCAAACCAAAGCCTGACTGAAGCTTCTTTCTATTCCAATTAGAACACTGAAGTGTCCAATCAACATATTTGTTTTGTCATTTTCTCATGGTTTTGGTATATAGCTTTGTGAAGTGAATTGATTGGTGCTATAAAAAAAAGTAGAAAAGCCCTGTCACAATGTTTGCAGAGACTATCTTCGTCAATGTTCTTCTCTTCTAGTAGCTGAACTATGCTAGGATCCACCTTATTTCAAGTTTTTAGGCTGTACTTACATTTTTGGACAATCTAATTTCAAAAACAATTTACTTCAGTACTCCATTCTCCAACTGAAACAATGCATACATAAAAATATGAAAAGGACCTGCTGCCTAGAACAGGATGCATTTTATTCCCCAATCAATTTTAGTTAATGAATTGCATGTTATAACAATGTTGTTGTTACTGTGCGCCTTTCTACAAATGTAAATCTCTCCATTTGACAATTTTACTTACATGTGCTGTATCGTAAGTGATTAGTTTTGCTGCAGTCATGCTCAAACTGTTGCCTCAAAAACTAGTTTCAGAAAATTTCAATGGCAATTCACAGCCCTTTTGAGTGGGAATCGATTAAACCCAAACGACACATATCTGAGCAAAATAATGTTGCATTCTTCACACTCCATCAGAGATTACAGAAACCAATCACTCTGTAACCTCTGGAGCAATATTTGGCCACATCTCTCAAAAACATTACAGAAGTCTAAATGAAAGTACTTCTGAACAATTTCTTTAAACCTGCGACAGTGCACTGAAATCTGTATACTTGCTTCTTACAATATTCAAACTTGAACAACCGTAACACCTAACATTTTACAAGTAACAGAACACCCTTAAGGTGAAGAGAAATTTACAGTTTGACATTTCTGCTTGGACATAAGGCATCTATTCACCTTAAAATGCCAACATTTTTACTGTTCTGGCCAGAGTCAGTCTTTTTTGGGGGTTGGGGGGGGGGGGGGGGCAGAAAAGAGAAAAAAGGGGCAAAATTAAAAAAACACTATAATCTTCTTGTGCTGCTTAGAAGCAAACATACGTAGATAGATTTCAGTTTTAAAAAGGTTAGCAATTCCCTACCCTCCCCAGCCCCAAAAATACATTCAACATTAGAAACCTCAGATAATAAATAATTACATTTTCAGTTTCACATAAAAGTCTGTTTCATTTGTGTTTACATCAATATCCCTGAAGTCCATTGTAGACTTTCTTCACTGGTCCTTGTTTAAGCAGATACTTTATACCTACAGAATGGAAAAATACATTATAAAGCTATTTTTACATTCACAATCTGCATTAATTTAAGCAAACATTTTTCCAGTTAAGATGCACCTCAATGTGTCAGTGAGCCCACACACTGCCCTCAGATTGGTAGGAGTCAGGGTTGCACTGACATTTCTCTACAAGAGTTACTGATTTTTGCTTAATAAAACAAATCTAAAATTCTACATTTAAAAAGAAATAAAAAAGGTCTATTTTGATTAATTTAAATTTTGAATATTCTAAGCAAGACATCCATCACATCTCTGAATTTCACCAGTAATAATTTAGATTTGCTTCATTAACAATTAAAAATAAATGAACTTGAACAGGTGATTGCAAAGACCATCGGCAGCTTTTGTTCCTCATACAGAATTAGGTAGGACCAGGGCAAATTAATGTCATATTAGCTGAAATAATTACAAAGATTAATATCTTTTTACAGTACATCATGGATTTACCAGTCCAGTGTAATCAGGTTGGAATATCTATTTTTGTATAGAATCCAACAGGGGGAATTGATGCTCAGAGCTAGGATGTCAAAGAATCAGATTTTCTTTAGTCATCGGGGTTGGGGGGGGGGGGGGGGGGGGGGAAGAAAGAACAGTGGTTAACCAGAATTAATGCAATATCAATTGATAGAGATTGATTGCCATGATTGTCATCAACTTCATTATTGTTGTAGAATGCAACTACCAAGATGGTAGAAGGCAAACTAAATGGACCATGGTCTTTTTCGTCTAGCAATTCCTATGTTCCTCCCTTTGAATCTTGTGCATGATCCTGTGGTAGAACTACACCCACCAGTATTGGAGACAGGTGAAAAAGGAGGTAATGGAGTAGGGCAAGGAGAGTAAAGAATATCACTTGATCAAAATGACACAAGGGCCCAACTCTCTCAGGTACTTCCTTCCTTTCCCCAGTCAGTGACGACAATACTTATTTGTATGTGAATATTGAAGAAAGAATAAAATAATGTGATATTATAGGCTGGTTTAGAATCTAGCCACGGTAAAATACTGAGGTTGTTTGACAGCAGAAAGGAAACTATTTAACAAATTAATACTTGCCCTCCTTCTGATCATCAGTAAGTTGTTCCTTGGGGAAATCCACATCAAATGTTATTATTAGGGAGCCTCTAATATTGTTGTTGTCAAAGTTTGGCAGCCCCTCTCCTTTCTTCCATAGTTTTGCACCTGGTTTTGTAATCTTGTCTCTAACTACATGGACCTGAGAAAAGATGCAAAATAGAAATCAAAAACAATTTTCTAAAAAGAGACAAACAAACTTCCAAATGCAGACTTACAATCACAGAAATCAGCATCATGGCAGACTTAATTGTGAACACTATTACACTACGATAACATGGAATAAAATTATATATAAAATTTGCCAGAATGGTATATAACTGTACTGTCATAAATCAGCAAGCAATGTGCTCTAGTCTCAATAAAGACAATTCTGACTCATGCTAACAAATAAAGCTATGTATGAACTACAATCCTCTTACCTTGTGACCATCCAAATGAGAAATATCCATTTCAAAACCTATCAGCGCTTCCACTAATGGAATTGTGACATTAGTGTAGAGGTCATCACCCCGTCTCTCAAATACTGGGTGCCTAAAACAAAGGAGAATTACCAATGAGAGCAAAACTAGTTTTTATTGAAGAATTTCTTAGTATAATTTACTATCTTCAATTATAGCAATGGCAACATTTTTGCAAACACAAGTCTTGCATCTAGCCTGCACCACAGTTGAGATAGCACACCTCAAAGTATGAAAAACAAGAGAAAGTTATACAATTCCTGCTTGCTTTTCCTGACTTAGATAAGCTAGTTTGTCGTCAAGGGCAAGAGCTGGAGATTTGCATGCAACTATCAATCTACAGAAGCATTCCTCAACAGTTTCTCTCTAATCCACTGTGCTGCCTGACTCTTTATCCAACATTAAGTGCTTGATAAATAAATAATTCAATTCATAGAATCATACAACACAGGAGAACATTCGGCCCATCATATCTGTGCGGCTCTTTGAAAGTACTATCCAATTAGTCCTACTCCCCTGCAAATTTCTCCTTTTCAAGTATTTATTCAATTCCCTTTTGAAAGTTTCTATTGAATCTGCTTCCATCACCTTTTCAGGCAGTGCATTCCATATCAGAACAACTTACTGCGTAAAGCAAATTCTAATTTCCCCCCTGGATTTTTTGTGTGTCAATTATCTTAAATCTGTGACCTCTGGTCACTAACCTTCTTGCCAGCAGAAACAGTTTCTCCCTATCTACTCTATCAAAACCCCTCAATTTTTGAACATCTCTATTAAATCTCCCCTTAACCTTCTCTGCTCCAAGGAGAATAATCCCCACTTCTCTAATCTCTCCATATAACTGAAGTCCCTCATCCCCGATACCATTCTGGTAAATCTCCTCTACACTCTCTCCAAGGCTTTGACATCCTTCCTAAAGTGTGGTGCCCAGAATTGGACACAACCTAACCAGTGAATTATAAAGGTTTAGCATAGCTTCCTTGCTTTTGTACTCTATACTTCTATTTATAAAGCCAAGGATCTTGTATGCTTTTTTAAAAAATATATAAAAACAGCCGTATCAACTTGCCCTGCCTCTTTCAAAGATATATGTATATGAAGCCCCAGGTCTCTGTTCCTGCACACTCTTTAAAATTGTCCCATTTAATTTATATTGCCTTTATATACTCATTACAGAGATAAGGAGGGGCGAAGCCATGGAGGGATTTGAAAACAAGGATGAGAATTTTAAAATCGAGGCATTGCTTACCCAGGAGCCAGTGTAGGTCAGTGAGCACAGGGGAGATGGGTGAGCAGGACTTGGTGCGAGTTAAGATACTGGCAGCAGAGTTTTGTATGACCTCGTTTATGGAGGGTAGAACTGGGAAGGCCGGCCAGGAGTGTTGGAATTGTCAAGTCTAGAGGTAACAAAGGCACGGATGATGGTTTCAGCAGCGGAGAAGCCGAGGGTGATGTTATGGAGGTGGAAATAGGCGGTTTTAGTGATGGTGCAGGTATGTGGTAGGAAGCTCATATCAGGGTCAAATAGAACACCAAGGTTGCAAACAGTCTGGTTCAGCCTCAGACAGTTGCCAGGGAGAGGGATGGAGTCAGTGGCAAGGGAACACAGTTTGTGGCGGGGACCAAAGACAATGGCTTCGGTCTTCCCAATATGAAATTGGATGAAATTTCTGCTCATCTAGTACTGGATGTCGGACAAGCAGTCTGACAAGTTAGAGACAGTGGAGGGGTCACGTGAGGTAGAGCTGGGTATGGTCAGCGTACATGTGGAAAATGACGCTGTTATTGGATGATGTTGCCGAGGGGCAGCATGTAGATGAGAAATAGGAGGGGGCCAAGGATAGATCCTTGGGGGAAAACCAGAGGTAACGATGCAGGAGCGGGAAGAGAAGCCATTGCAGTGGTAGAGCCTTCGGCTATCTCAGCCCTGCACTCAAATTCTCTTTCTAAACTCGTCACTTTTCTAACTATCTGCCCACTTTCAAAAACCTTCTCTTTGACCATGCCTTTGGTCATTTCCCTTCCCACTCTTCTAACCTGATCTGTCTGTTATTTTCCCCTATTTTAAGTGACTTACAAGCTTAATGGTGTTACATAAATGCAAGTTGTTGTAGTAATTGATCTCACAATGGCCCTACTTAGAGTACTTCAGCAATGGCTTAAAGAGACAAGGCCACATTAAAGGCAGCTCGATCTCAATAGCTAAACATCACAACAGATCCTATACTATCCATGTGCAATGCCTCGGGAGATGAGCTAGTTCTTTTTACAAAAAAGTACTATGTTGATCACTCTTTTCAGTCAGGAGTGAAGTCATCAGAGATAGAGAGTTAACATTAGCAATCTCCCCAAGTGATTGTATCTAGAAGTGTATGTCCTCTGAGGCAAAGGTGAACCATCAACTTATACACTGCGATTATAATGGGACTAGCTGAAGTGCCCGGCGGTGCAGAGGCTTTTTCGAGGGCATGTTGTTGTGGGAAAAGGGAGGAGGGGGGGGGGGGGGGGGGGGGAGAAGAGAAAGGGAGGGGGGGGGAGAAAGGGAGGGGGGGGGAGAAAGGGAGGGGGGGGGAGAAAGGGAGGGGGGGGAGAAAGGGAGGGGGGGGAGAAAGGGAGGGGGGGAAAGGGAGGGGGGGGAGAAAGGAGGGGGGGGGAGAAAGGGAGGGGGGGGAGAAAGGGAGGGGGGGGAGAAAGGGAGGGGGGGGAGAAAGGGAGGGGGGGGAGAAAGGGAGGGGGGGGAGAAAGGGAGGGGGGGGAGAAAGGGAGGGGGGGGGAGAAAGGGAGGGGGGGGAGAAAGGGAGGGGGGGAGAAAGGGAGGGGGGGAGAAAGGGAGGGGGGGAGAAAGGGAGGGGGGGAGAAAGGGAGGGGGGGAGAAAGGGAGGGGGGGAGAAAGGGAGGGGGGGAGAAAGGGAGGGGGGGGAGAAAGGGAGGGGGGGGAGAAAGGGAGGGGGGGGAGAAAGGGAGGGGGGGGAGAAAGGGAGGGGGGGGAGAAAGGGAGGGGGGGGGAGAAAGGGAGGGGGGGGAGAAAGGGAGGGGGGGGAGAAAGGGAGGGGGGGGAGAAAGGGAGGGGGGGGAGAAAGGGAGGGGGGGGAGAAAGGGAGGGGGGGGAGAAAGGGAGGGGGGGGAGAAAGGGAGGGGGGGGAGAAAGGGAGGGGGGGGAGAAAGGGAGGGGGGGGAGAAAGGGAGGGGGGGGAGAAAGGGAGGGGGGGGAGAAAGGGAGGGGGGGGAGAAAGGGAGGGGGGGGAGAAAGGGAGGGGGGGGAGAAAGGGAGGGGGGGAGAAAGGGAGGGGGGGGAGAAAGGGAGGGGGGGGAGAAAGGGAGGGGGGGGAGAAAGGGAGGGGGGGGAGAAAGGGAGGGGGGGGAGAAAGGGAGGGGGGGGAGAAAGGGAGGGGGGGAGAAAGGGAGGGGGGGGAGAAAGGGAGGGGGGGAGAAAGGGAGGGGGGGAGAAAGGGAGGGGGGGGAGAAAGGGAGGGGGGGGAGTAAGGGAGGGGGGGGAGTAAGGGAGGGGGGGGGGGAGAAAGGGAGGGGGGGGAGAAAGGGAGGGGGGGGAGAAAGGGAGGGGGGGGTGAAAGGGAGGGGGGGGAAGGGAGGGGGGGGGAGAAAGGAGGGGGGGAAGGGAGGGGGGGGGGAAGGGAGGGGGGGAAAGGGAGGGGGGGGGGTGATGGGAGGGGGGGAAAGGGAGGGGGGGGGTGAAGGGAGGGGGGGGTGAAGGGAGGGGGGGGTTGGAAGGGAGGGGGGGTTGGAAGGGAGGGGGGTTGGAAGGGAGGGGGGGTTGGAAGGGAGGGGGGGTTGGAAGGGAGGGGGGGTTGGAAAGGGAGGGGGGTTGGAAGGGAGGGGGGTTGGAAGGGGGGGGGGTTGGAAAGGGAGGGGGGTTGGAAGGGAGGGGGGGTTGGAAGGGAGGGGGGTTGGAATGGGAGGGGGGGTTGGAAGGGAGGGGGGGTTGGAAGGGAGGGGGGTTGGAAAGGGAGGGGGGGTTGGAAGGGTGGGGGGTTGGAAGGGTGGGGGGGTTGGAAGGGAGGGGGGGTTGGAAGGGAGGGGGGTTGGAAGGGAGGGGGGTTGGAAGGGAGGGGGGGTTGGAAGGGGGGGGGTTGGATGGGGGGGGGTTGGAGGGGGGGGTTGGAAGGGAGGGGGGGTTGGAAAGGGAGGGGGGTTGGAAAGGGAGGGGGGTTGGAAGGGAGGGGGGTTGGAAAGGGAGGGGGGGTTGGAAAGGGAGGGGGGTTGGAAAGGGAGGGGGGTTGGAAAGGGAGGGGGGTTGGAAAGGGAGGGGGGTTGGAAGGGAGGGGGGTTGGAAGGGAGGGGGGTTGGAAGGGAGGGGGGTTGAAGGGAGGGGGGTTGGAAAGGGAGGGGGGTTGGAAGGGGGGGGGTTTGGAAGGGGGGGGGTTGGAAAGGGAGGGGGTTGGAAAGGGAGGGGGGTTGGAAAGGGTGGGGGGGTTGGAAAGGGAGGGGGGTTGGAAAGGGAGGGGGGTTGGAAAGGGAGGGGGGTTGGAAAGGGAGGGGGGTTGGAAAGGGAGGGGGGTTGGAAGGGAGGGGGGTTGGAAAGGGTGGGGGGGTTGGAACGGGAGGGGGGGTTGGAAGGGAGGGGGGTTGGAAAGGGAGGGGGGTTGGAAAGGAGGGGGGTTGGAAGGGAGGGGGGTTGGAAGGGAGGGGGGTTGGAAAGGGGGGGGGTTGTGGGAAGGGTTGGGGGGGTTGGAAGGGAGGGGGGTTGGAAAGGGAGGGGGGTTGGAAGGGGAGGGGGGTTGGAAGGGAGGGGGGTTGGAAGGGAGGGGGGGTTGGAAGGGAGGGGGGGTTGGAAGGGAGGGGGGTTTGAAGGGAGGGGGGTTGGAAGGGAGGGGGGTTGGAAGGGGGGGGGTTGGAAGGGAGGGGGGTTGGGAAGGGGGGGGGTTGGAAGGGAGGGGGTTTGGAAGGGAGGGGGGTTGAAGGGGGGGGGTTGGAAGGAGGGGGGTTGGAAAGGGAGGGGGGTTGGAAAGGGGGGGGGTTGGAAAGGGAGGGGGGTTGGAATGGGAGGGGGGTTGGAAAGGGAGGGGGGTTGGAAAGGGAGGGGGGTTGGAAAGGGAGGGGGGTTGGAAGGGAGGGGGGTTGGAAAGGGAGGGGGGTTGGAAGGGAGGGGGGTTGGAAAGGGAGGGGGGTTGGAAAGGGAGGGGGGTTGGAAAGGGAGGGGGGTTGGAAGGGAGGGGGGTTTGGAAAGGGAGGGGGGTTGGAAAGGGAGGGGGGTTGGAAAGGGAGGGGGGTTGGAAAGGGAGGGGGGGTTGGAAAGGGAGGGGGGTTGGAAGGGAGGGGGGTTGGAAGGGAGGGGGGTTGGGAAAGGGAGGGGGGTTGGAAAGGGAGGGGGGTTGGAAAGGGAGGGGGGTTGGAAAGGGAGGGGGGTTGGAAAGGGAGGGGGGTTGGAAAGGGAGGGGGGTTGGAAAGGGGGGGGGTTGGAAAGGGAGGGGGGTTGGAAAGGGAGGGGGGTTGGAAGGGAGGGGGGTTGGAAGGGAGGGGGGTTGGAAGGGGGGGGGTTGGAAAGGGAGGGGGGTTGGAAAGGGAGGGGGGTTGGAAAGGGAGGGGGGTTGGAAAGGGAGGGGGGTTGGAAGGGAGGGGGGGTTGGAAAGGGAGGGGGGTTGGAAGGGAGGGGGGTTGGAAGGGAGGGGGGTTTGGAAGGGAGGGGGGTTGGAAAGGGAGGGGGGTTGGAAAGGGAGGGGGGTTGGAAAGGGAGGGGGGTTGGAAAGGGAGGGGTGGTTGGAAAGGGAGGGGGGTTGGAAAGGGAGGAGGGGTGGAAAGGGAGGGGGTTGAAAGGGAGGGGGGTTGGAAAGGGGGGGGTGGAAGGAGGGGGGTGGAAAGGGAGGGGGGTGGAAAGGGAGGGGGGTGGAAAGGGAGGGGGTGGAAAGGGAGGGGGTGGAAAGGGAGGGGGTGGAAAGGGAGGGGGGGGGGGAAGGGGGGGGGGAAAGGGGGGGGGAAGGGGAGGAGAGAAAGGGAGAGGGGGGGAGAAAAAGGGAGAGGGGGGGAGAAAAAGGGAGAGGGGGGAGAAAAAGGGAGAAAGGGAGGGGGGGGGGAAGGGAGGGAGGGAGCCCCCCCCCCCCCCACCGAGGTGAAGACCGCCGATTGCGGCTGTGCGAGACGGCCGGGGGGGGACGGTTGCCAGGGTGACGCTTGACGCTCAGCAAGCCCCGCCCCCCGGCCGAGCCAGAGAGACACGCCGCGTCTCAGCTCCTGCTGCGCGCGCACCCTAGCGGCGCTGGGCTGAGGCTCAGCCCTCCAGCCTTCGAGTGGGGCCGGGAGGTGCCTAGCTCGGGCGTGGTGCAGAGGAGACGCCGAGGCTTCTAGGCCTACCTGGAAAAACGGGGAAAGGTAGGAAAATTCATGAGATTTGATAAGTTAATTACTTTCTAAATCATTTTTTTTTTTTTAAAACAAAATGTGTGTTTTAAAAGCAACGTTTTTTTTTTAAAGACGCAGAAAGCGGGAAAAAGGAAAAGTTTGGAATCAAGATGGCGGCGACTCACCTCGGTTCAGAACGATAAGGCCCGGCCACACACGCACCGATTGGCCCGGCGGCACACGCCAGCAACCTGGCGTACGATTGGTCGAGCTCGAGGTCACTCTGTCGCTAATGAGCGGATAATGAGATGCTAATGAGCGGAACGTTGAAGGTTTTTGGGATACCGCGGGCGCGATTTTAGCCCAGCCGAAACGTAAATACGCTTAAAACCGTCTCGGAAGGCGTAAGCTTTCTTTGGAGGTAACGCGCGCGTAGGTACGCCCTGTGACACAGACACATATAGATACTGCTTAGCATACTTACCCTAACAGTCATTTTGTTGGGTATATAGTAAGACATTCATGTAACAGTTTGTGTGGATAGAGATGGAAAACATTTTCCTTTGCTTGTACAGTTTATCATACTGGCAAATTAAATCAGGATTATAACAATTATGGATTTTTGTACAAAACAAAAGCCTTTGGAAGTTCCTGCAAGATGGTATTTCACTAAATTGCTGCTATAACGCATGTCATGTGATGCTCCATCTAGTGATCAGACGAGACCTGCATCAGTTCAGCCAACAATGGCAGGCAAGTTTGAAGAAGCTTTAAACCTTGGATTGAAAGTTGCAGGGTGGGGAGTCCAACCCTCTACCGCTGGAGCTTCTTGGCTGTCCCCATTTTTGTATGAAAAAGAAAATTCATAGCTGGGACAAAACAAAAATCTACTACTTGGGTCATTAATCTTGTAGAGAGAAGTAAATCAAAGAATTTCTCACTTTAAAACCTTTATTCTGAATTTCAGATCCCCAGGTTCTCCATCTATGTGAGGTTCACCTGTACAGAAACAGAATGTACAACTTCATCTCCACACAATAAAGGCATCAGTTTTATAAATACCAAAGCCACTTGCTGAAAACAATTTAGAAATAGTTTTTTGCAAACATTTTACAAAACCGGCTGAACCCAGTATTGGATTTTTTACTTTAACATAAGTTTGTTTTACAGACACATGCGCATATATCTTTGTCCTAGTGAAAATTTTGGTACAGCTTAAGTGCCAGCTAGCTCAGTGATAGTGCTCTAAACCAAGTCAGCAGGTCATGACTTCAAGCCCCATTTTAGTATGTAACTAGGCTGACACTTCAGGGACTGCTGCATTGTCAGAAGTGCCATCTTTCAGATGAGACGTTAAACTAAGGCTGTCTGCCTCTTCAGGTGGATGTAAAAGATCTCATGGCACTATTTGAATAAGAGCAGGTAAACTCTATGTCTTAGCCAATATTTAATCCCTCCACAAACACTACCAGAACAGATTAGCTCATCATTTATCTCATTGCAGTTTGTGGGACCTTGCTGCGTGCAAACATTACCTACATAAAAACAGGGACTAGACTTCGAAAGTAATTAATTGGCTCTGAAGCACTTTGGTACATTTGAGGATGTGAAAGGTGATATATAAATGCAAATTACTCCTTCCTTTGCATTACTGGGACATTATGCACCTATACAATTTCCTTTACATCCACACTCAAAGAATCAGGACTCCAATGAGAAAAGAACCTCATTATAGTTGAAGATTACCAGTGGTTCAGAAGCTGGAGTGGTGGAACACTGAATTCACTACCACCAGCCCAGTATGAATTAGAGCTTCAACGGCTATTCAATCTTCTCCCCTTATTTTTGCCAGATCTCAATTAGGTTGAGACACAAGACTACAATGTAATGAAGCACTACACCTCAAAAAAGGTGGAGGAGGGGGTGGGGAAGACAACAGAAGCAGTCTGCTCTCTAGACATCCACTTCCTGTCAGTAATCAGAGTAAAATTAACCACACCATTGGAAAAGTTAGTGGTCCACAACATTTTCCTCTGACTTAAGGAGGCAATGAGTTAGGTGTTTTTTTGGGGAAGCAGAAGTTAAAACAAATTTTTAAACATTTGGTGAATATCCAATTGATACTTTGAGTTATTGACAAGTTGGTGTACAAAGTACTGACTATTTAAAGACAGAGGTGAGGAACAGGAAGTGGAGTAATTTGCCTGGTTTTCGTCAGACTGGATAAGAGGTTAATAAAAGGTTCCCATTAGTCCACTGTTCATCAGGTATTCAGTTCCTTTTTATGGTGAGGCTTTATGCTGTAATCTAGAGCCAGTATTTTAATGTATAGTTCTGATTTACTATCATGGACATTCATTTTTTTTAAAAATCTACACAAAGCAGAGCTTGAAAAACACTGGCCCAGAATTTGCGGTCTGTCATTCACTGCTCCTCCAAAAGCTGCATTGTGTACCCCCTCCCTCCCACCACCCCAAAGATCCGGCAATCAGTGTAATAGTGTAATCAAAATTATGGAAACTGACAACAACTTCCGCTCTTCCACGGTAATTACACTGTTAAATGCCCCATTAAATGTTATACCCTTTTGGATTAGTTTGTTCATCTTTATTTCAGGTTTGCCTTTTCCCCCATGTGCGAGCCCCAATCTGTTGCTTTAACATTTTTAAAAAGTTAGAATCAAAAGAGCCCAAAACGGGTGTGATATTGGCAGTGCGCCTATGGCTCCCGCCTAAGACCACAGTCAGGAGGCCCTAACCATTTTCAGCTTCGGATCTCTTAACTTTTACCAGAAAACTGCATGAACCAAATTAAAGCTCCGCTGCAGCTCACCAGTTTGGTGTGGTGGAAAATCAGCCATCTTCTGCACAGAGATGGCTGGCAGGTTGTTGGGGCAAGGGGGAGAGGAGGAGGAGCAGATTTCATGGGGGAGGCAAGAACAGGCCAGAGATTTTTGTTGGACCAGGAAGAGCATGAATGCTCCTCCTGGACTTCTTAAAAAAAAAAGCAAAAGCTTACTTTTGTGAGTAGCCTCCAGCAGTCCTTTTTAGGATCAGTGGTTAGGCCACTCAATGTCTGGAAAAACTGGGACTAGCATACACTTCACATGCTCCACCCATTTCTCTATAAAAATTGCAACCAGGGCTTTACAACCAGCATTGGACCCCAATTTTCATATTTAAACAGTTGCCCACTTGTTTTGAGCAGGAGCGGTAGGGATGCATTTAAAGGCCTGCCTGAAAATTGAATCAGGTGGGAAAATGGGTGTTCAAGGTCCAGATTGTTCTTAGCCGGTTGCTATTTTTCAGGCAAAAAACCCAATTTTGTCCCCTCTGCTTCCTTAGCCATGTGCCCATGCTTAACACTTGAGCTCACACCATCAATGTCAGCAGGCTAATTTATTCAACCATGGAAGCCATCATACCATTTTCAAGTACAGGGTCAATAAGGAACTTTTGATAACTTTCCCCTTCTTAGCACCCCAAATGTTGTTAACTCAGCAGATACTGGGAATAGAATATGGAATGTTCCTCTTTTGCATGGCTGAATGCAACATTGGGTGTTGCATTTATAATACCTTATACACCACCTTTAACAAAGTAAAACATCCTAAGGCACATCATAGAGGAGAAACGGATGCCAAACAGTAATAGAAGAAGTGACCCGAAAGTATAGTTGAATAGTTTTTACAGGAATTTTGAAAGCAGAGAAAAAGTAGCACGGTGAAGCGGTTTAGGAAGGGAACACCACAGAGT
Source organism: Somniosus microcephalus (assembly GCF_052327205.1). Lineage (NCBI taxonomy): Eukaryota > Metazoa > Chordata > Chondrichthyes > Squaliformes > Somniosidae > Somniosus > Somniosus microcephalus. The sequence goes on along the minus strand of NC_140990.1, from coordinate 208,394,881 downwards.
AGGACTGAGATAACTGAAGGCTCTGCCACTGGTGGTGGAGCAATGTCAGGGCAAGATCCACAGAAGGCAAAATTCAGAGGGCTGAAGGTTACTGGAGCAGAAGTAGACTGAAGTGAGCTGGAGCAGGTAGGGAAGGGCAAGCTGTGATGGATTTGTAAATTCAGTACGTTGGGGAACCACTGGCGGTCAGCAAGGGCTCCGCAATAGGCAAGCAGGACTTGGTACAGATCCGGATAGTCGGCAGAGTTTTGAATGCTGGCACTCAGGACACCAGTGATGACAGCATTTGGGAAATAGAAGCTAGAGCCAACTAAAATATAAGTAAAGATTTGTGAAAGTGAATGGTAAATGAGTTTGAGTGTGACATACTTAAGTTTGAAACTAGAGTACTAAATTTAAATAAAGCCAATTATATAGGTATATAAGGGGCCAGTTGGCTAAGGTATGGTGGTAGATGATCAATGGCGAACATTAAAAACATTATATTAATTCCCAATGAATGAACATTCTATAACAAAATAAAAACTGCACAGGAGAAGTGATCCATCCATGGCTAATTAAAGAGGTTAAGAATATTAGATTAAAAGAGGCTTATAATGTTGCCAAGAAGAGTAGTAAGCCTGAGGATTGGGAGAGTTTTAGAAACCAGCAAAGGATTATCAGAATATTGAGAGAGAAAATAGAATGAGTAAACTAGCAAGAAATATAAAAACAGATAAGAGCTTCTACAAGTATGTAAAAAGGAAGCGAGTAGCAAAGGTAAACCCTTAGAGGTTGGAGACAGGAGAAATTATAATGGGGAATAAGGAAATGGCAGAGACGTTAAACAAATATTTTGTATCTGTCTTCATAGTAGAAGACAAAAAAAAAAATAGCGAGGAAGCAAGGGTCTAAGGAGAGTGAGGAACTTATAGTAATTAATAATAAAGAAAAAGTGCTGGAGAAATTAATAAGACTAAAAGCCAACAAATCCCCATGACCTCATGGCCTACATCCCAGAGTTATAAAAGGAGGTGGCTGCAGAGATAATGGAGGAATTGGGTGTGATCTTCCAGAATTCTAGATTCTGGAATGGCCCCAGTGGATTGGAAGGTAGCAAATGTAACTCCGCTATTCAAGAAAGGAGGGAGAGAGAAAACAGGGAACTACAGGCCAGTTAGCCCGACATCAGTTGTCAGGAAAATACTGGAATCCATTATTAAGGAAGTAGTAACAGGGCACTTAGAAAATTATAGTATGTTAACATGGTTTTATGAAATGGAAATCATGTTTGACAAATCTATTGAGTTTTTTGAGGATGTAACCAACAGGGGAGATAAAGGGGAACCAGTGGATGCAGTATATTTGAAATTTCAAAAGGCATTCAATAAGGTGCCACATGAAAGGTTGTTACACAAGATAAGGGTTCATGGGGTTGAGGGTAATATATTAGCATGGATAGACATTTGGTTAAAGGACAGAAAAACAGAGTAGGAATAAATGGGTCACTTAAAGGTTGGCGAACTGTTACTAGTGGGGTGCCGCAAGGATCAGTGCTGGGCCTCTACTATTTACAATCTCTATTAATGACTTAGATGAAGGGACCGAGTGTAATGTATCCAAGTTTGCTGACGATACGGAGCTAGGTGGGAAAGTAAGCTGTGAGGAGGACACACAGAGGCTGCAAAGGGATATAAACAGGTTAAGAGAGAGGGCAAGAAGGTGGCAGATAGTGTATAATGTGGGGAAATGTGAGGTTATTCACTTTGGTAGGAAGAATACAAAAACACTTAAATGGTGAGAAACTATTAAAAGTTGGTGGTCAGAGGGAATTGGTTGTCCTTGTACATGAAACACAGGAAGTTAAACTGCAGGTACAGCAAGCAATTAGGAAGGCAAATGGTATGTTGGCTTTTATTGCAAGGGGGTTGGAGTACAGAATTGTTGCTGCAATTGTACAGGGCTTTGGTGAGCCCTCACCTGGAGTACTGTGTACAGTTCTGGTCTCTGTACCTAAGGAAGGATATACTTGCCTTAGAGGCGGTGCAATGAAGGTTCACTAGATTGATTCCTGGGATGTAAGGGTTGTCCTATGAGGAGAGAATTAGCCTATACTCTCTAGAGTTTAGAAGAATGAGAGGTGATCTCATTGAAACATACAAGATTCTGAGAGGACTTGATGGGGTAGATGCGGAGAGACTGTTTCTCCTGGCTGGAGAGTTTAGACAAAGGAGACATATTCTCAGGATAAGAGGTTGGCCATTTAGAACTGAGATATGAAGAAATTGCTTCACTCAGAGGGTTGTGAATCTTTGGAATACTCTACCAGAGGGCGGTGGATGCGGTCGTTGAGTATATTCAAGGTGGAGATCAATAGATTTTCAAATTCTAAGGGAATCACAGGATATGGGGATCAAGTGAGAAAGTAGAGTTGAGGTCAAAGATCAGCTATGATCAGGGTCCTGAATTTAAATAAAGGAAACTATGATAGTATGAGGCACGAGTTGGGTAGGATTGATTGGGGAATGTCACTCAAAGGGTTGACGGTGGATAGACAATGGCAAACATTCAAAGATCGCATGGATAAACTACAGAATTTGTTCATCCCAGTTTGGCATAAAAATAAATCAAAAAAGGTGACTCAACCGTGGCTAACAAGGGAAATTAGAGATAGCATAAGATCCAAGGAGAGGATATATAAATTGGCCAGAAAAAGCAGTAAACCAGAGGATTGGGAGCAATTTAGGATTCAACAGAGGACAAAGGGATTAATTAAGAGGGGGAAAATAGAGTATGAGAGTAAGCTTTCAGGGAACATAAAAACTGACTGTAAAAGCTTTTATAGATATGTGAAGAGAAAAAGATTGGTGAAGTCAAGCATAGGTCCCTTGCAGTCAGAATCAGGGGAATTTATAATGGGGAACAAAGAAATGGCAGACCAATTAAATACATACTTTGGTTCTGTCTTCACAAAGGAGGACACAAATAACCTCCCAGAGATGTCGGGGAACATAGGGTCTAATGAAAGGGAGGAACTGATAGAAATCAGTATTTGTAGGGAAATGGTGTTAGAGAAATTGACGGGATTAAAGGCTGATAAATCCCATGGGCCTGATAATCTACATCCTAGGGTACTTAAGGAAGTGGCCCTAGAAATAGTGGATGCATTGCTGGTCATCTTCCAAAATTCGATAGACTCTGGAACACAACCCATGGATTGGAGGGCAGCTAATGTTACCACACTATTCAAAAAAAGTGGGAGAGAGAAAACAGGGAATTACAGACCGGTAAGCCTGACATCGGTAGTGGGGAAAATGCTAGAGTCCATTATAAAAGATGTAATAGCAAAGCACTTGGAAAACAGTGACTGGATCGGACAAAGTCAACATGGATTTACAAAAGGTAAATCGTGCTGGACTAATCTACTGGAATTTTTTTTGAGGATGTAACTGGTAAAATAGATAAGGGAGAACCAGTGGATGTGGTGTATTTGGACTTTCAAAAGGCTTTCGATAAGGTCCTGCATAAGAGATTAGCGTGTAAAGTTAAGGCACATGGGATTGGGGGCAAGGTATTGACTTGGATAGAGAACTGGTTGGCAGACAGAAAGCAAAGAGTTGGAATAAACGGCTCTTTTTCCGAGTGGCAGGCAGTGACTAGTGGGGTACCGCAGGGGTCAGTCCTTAGACCCCAGCTATTCACAATATATATTAATGATCTAGACAAGGGAACTAGATGTAATATCTCCAAGTTTGCAGACGACACAAAGCTGGGTGGGCGTGTGTGCTGTGAGGAGGATACCAAGAAACTCCAGTATGATTTGGACAGGTTGGGTGATTGGGCAGAAGCATGGCAGATGCAATATAACGTGGATAAATGCGAGGATATCCACTTTGGTGTCAAAAACAAGGCGGCAGATTATCTGAATGGCAATAGATTGGGAGAAGGGGAAGTGCAACGAGACCTGGGCGTCCTTGTGCACCAGTCGCTGAAGGTAAGCATACAGCTGCAGCAGGTGGTTAAGAAGGCAAATGGTATGTTGGCCTTCGTAGCGAGAGGGTTTGAGTACAGGAACAAGAATGTCTTGCTGCAGTTGTACAGGGCCTTGGTGAGACCACACCTTGAGTATTGTGTGCAGTTTTGGTCGCCTTATCTGAGGAAGGATGTTCTTGCCATGGAAGGAGTGCAGCGAAGATTCACCAGGCTGATACCTGGGATGGCAGGAATGACATATGAGGAGAGATTGGGTCGATTGGGCTTGTACTCGCTAGAGTTTAGAAGAATGAGAGGGGATCTCATTGAAACTTATAAAATTCTAACAGGACTAGACAGACTAGATGTAGGAAGGATGTTCCCGATGGTCGGGGAGTCCAGAACCAGGGGTCACAGTCTAAGGATAAGGGGTAAGCCATTTAGGACAGAGATGAGGAGGAATTTCTTCACCTAGAGAGTGGTGAACCTGTGGAATTCTCTACCACAGAGGGCAGTGGAGGCCAATTCATTAAATATATTCAAGAAGAAGGAGTTGGATATATTTCTTAAGGCTAAAGGGATCAAGGGATATGGGGAGAAAGCAGGGACAGGGTACTGAATTTGGATGATCAGCCATGATCGCATTGAATGGCGGAGCAGGCTCGAGGGGCCAAATGGCCTACTCCTATCTTCAATGTTTCTATTGAATGACACAGCATGATCGAGGGGCCGTATGGCCTACTGCTCCTAATTTTTTCTTATGTTCTAAAGTAAAAGGTGCAACACAATGTTGTGCAGATGGAAGTAAGCGGTTTTGGTGACAGATGAGAAATGAGATTTGAAACTCAGCTCACCCAGGTTATAAGCTGTCTGGTTTTACCTCAGCAAGCAACTGGGGAAGAGAATGGAATTTGTTTGGTGGAAGTCAAGTCAAGTGGCTGCAGTCTCCCCAATGTTAGGTTGGAGGAGTTCTGGCTCATCCACAACCTGATGTCGGATAAGCAATCTCACATCAAAAAGATGGTCACGGTGCAGGTTGGTGGAGAAGAAATAGATCTAGGTATTGTCACCATGCATGTGGAAACTGAGCTCATTACTCCGGATAATGTTCCTCAGGGGGAGATATAGATTATGGGTTGAAGGAGGAGGTTGCAACCATGGGATATTCTGGGAGGCAATTGTGCAGAGGTGGGAGGAGAAGCTGTTTGCCCACTAGGCCAGTCTTCCAAGCAACATTGCAGCCCCTGACCCCTCTTTTAAAGATGAAGTGACAGGAAAATAGACAGAAAGGCAGCTTCTTACTGCCAAGCAAATCTTGAGGTACTAACCAGGTTATCATATCCTTTAGTTTCAAACAAAGGAAAACCACTTGTCAGCATAAAGTCCCTTACCATCCCATTACTTTGAAAGGCATGCCTAAACAACAATAGCCAAGGAGCTCCCATGCAGCCCGCTGTTCAACGCTGACTTGAAGGCGGCCAAATTTAGTATCCCACAACCATACCTTCTCCAATGAAAGGATATTCCATTCCATCCCTAACACCAGGTTCTATCTCCACCTCAAGTGTCCTCTCCTCATTTACAAGTCTAAAATTTAAATAGAAAAAGGAATGTATGTATTTAAGAAAAGCATACAAGTTTGTTCACTAAATTGATTACTCTCTGTACTTCAATATGTGATAGCACTTTTCCTACTACAACAAAACAATGTCAAATGTTATCCATATATATTTGGGACAGGCTACATTTAGAAAATATCTCCCACTTGGAAAAGTGTTTTTTTTTTTTAAACCTTATGAAATGCTTTTTCCAATTAAATAACTACTACTCCAAACACTTCAGGATTCAATTTAATAATTTATCAAAATAAAATGTTATACCAAAATTGTCATATGAACAGACTCATAGAAGGGAAGATGGGTAGGTGTTAAGTAGCAGTGGCCCCAATAGTGCTGTCCAAATATATACTTTATATAGCCAAGAGCAAAAATTGCTTTTTTTCCTGAACAAAATACTTTAATTAGTCCAGTTTATTTTGTAATTGGTGCTGCCATTCTCTTTATTGAGAGAATATAAAGTTGAAATGTTAAAACGAATACTCACTTAACATTGGGACATTCATCACAAACCATCTCCTGGGTCATCTGGAACCTTCCAGGCCCCAATTGTGTGGTTCTCATTTCCTGTCTACAATTGCATTTCCTTTTTCCTGGAGCTTGCTTTGCCACTGGCTTGTTTCTTACAACCTGTAAAGTTCACAACTGTTGTTTAGTCACATTTATAATTAGTCCTTGAAAATACCATCATGAAATCTCCAAATAGTTTAAAAAGCATTGTGTATTACTACATAAAACATTGGCCCAGAAATTCGGGTCTCCACGGGTGAGTACTCATGCACGGGAAACCGGCACTTCCGTTCCCCTGAAAGAAGGGGTTAAGAGGGGGAACGCGTGCGCAGGAGAGGCTGCGTGTGTGCATCGAACTTACTTTTTTTTTTTTTTTTTTGCAGGTTTTCCCGGGAAGGTAAGTCTCCAGAAGTTAGACATGTAAAAAGCAGTCGCAAGGCCTGCTTTTTACAAGGTAAGTGGTGAATTAATTAAAATTAAAACATTTTTTCCCCACAGGTTTATTATTTTTAAATACTTTAAAGAAAGGTAAGTTTATTTTTAGCCCCATTAGAAAATAAAAAAAAAAATTTCAAAAATTTAAATTGTTTAAAATAGTTATTTCATGTAATTTATAGTTTATTTTAAAAATGTGATGTAAAAAAATTTATTTGACGATTTAGTGATTTTTGGGGCTTATAGTATTTATAGGTTTGACAGGTCAAACTTATGAATGAAGCATTCCCTGATACCATTGGCTCTCCATGGCCCACGTGATCCCAGGGGACGCATCGAACTAACTGCGCCCCGGGATACGCAAGCACTGCGCACCGGCAGTTGGAACAGGCCCAGGACTGGAATCCCACAGCTCAACGGCCGACGCGCAAGGTAAGTGCAGGTCGGGGGCTTGCACCTGTGGGAAGCCCCCGACCCGAATTTCTGGGCCATTGTTTTCTCTACAAAGCACAAATTAATGTCTAAATCATAGCATGTGCTTTAAAGATAGTGACGTCAACTGCTCCTTCTCTTGTTGGCTTAATGGATAAATGAACTGTGTGGTTCGGCACTGAGCCAAACAGATCAGGAAGCTACAGGTTTCCAGCAAGAGAGCCACACTCAGCCAGGGTGGTAGTTGTGGTGATGGTGGAGCAGGAGTACAAATGACCTCATCGCCTCCATGCTTGGGGAAGGGGGGGGGTGATTCTGGAAGAAAAGCTAGATTCTCACTACCAATCACTATTCCGCAACACCTGCTGGGCTACAAACACCGGCCCAGAATTTGCAGTCAGGATGACTGAACTAGCAGTGTTCGCCGTCATTCCGCCTTTGAAACTGACCGCAACGTCGGGAAATCCTGAAGTTGCCGTCCATCAAGGACGGCTCCGAAACTGGCTGTGCTGTGCCCCGCCACCCCCAGAGCCAGCAATCTGTGTAATCAGTCAAATCAGGGAAACTGACGAAAACTTCGGCTCTTCTGCAGTAGTATGCTGTTAAATTCCCCACTAAAAGTTAGACCCAAAGGGATTAGGCATAACTGGAGTTTTGACAGCGTTATTAATGCTAAATAAATGAGTGGCCTGGAAAACTAATTTAATTTTGCGCAGTGTGAAATTTGTCCAGAATGAAGAAACTTCAAAATAAATTAAAAAAAAAAAAAAAAAGTTTGTCCATCTTTATTTCAGGTTTGCCTTTTCCCCATGAGCCCCAATCTCTGTTTTGCTCTCTCTAACATTCTTAAAAAGTTAGATTGAGGAGCTTACTTACTTCCTTGTTCGCTATCTGAGAATTCTGCGTTTTGATTGGCTGCTTAGACAGCCTGCTGATGTCACAGCAGTCCGCACAAGGGGATCCCTATTTACTTCCGTTGATTTGAATTCAAGGTCGGAAAACCCAAAGTTCTCAACACAGGGATCGAGCGATCCTTGTGCGAAGCGTACTTCGGGTCAGCAGCGAATGCCTTTGCTTTGCTGCTGACTGCAAATTCTGGGCCACTATGTCCAATAACATAATCTAGGCAAATATGTAAAAAATATTTACTTCAATGAAGTATCAGAGGCTGCCTGTCGAACTATTCCCCATCAAAGAGTTAATGCTTTGAGGGAAGGGGGTGCTGGCAGCAGAGAAAAGTCTGGTGATTAAAAAAAAATCTTAAAGGCTTAGACAATTTAGTAAGATTTTAATATATAAAACTGGTTTTATTTATGAGCTGCAATCCACAAGATTATCCAGAGTGATGTGATCCTATCCAGAATGCATTCCAGTTGGGAATACCTAAATAATATATTTGCATTTTTATATTATATGTTTCTAAAGTACATTGTGAAACATATCTGCCAAATTACAGTGCAAAACATGAAGTGTCAAACAGAAAATGCAGATTTATGGTTTGGTGTAATTTTTGTTCCAAGAATCAGTCATGCTCAAAGTTAATTTAACAACCAGCAAAGAACTATTCCTTCCTAAAGTACATCAAGTTTTAGTGATGTAAATGTAATTTTGCAACCTAACAGATCACAGGTGCAACAACAAAGAACAGTTCCCACTCAACTACCTCTTGCATAACAATATTTTTTAAATACATCTGGTGTTAAAATGCAAAAACTAAAAAAGCAAAGAATAGGAAGCCCTGGGTTCGTTGGGCAACAGTGGTGGAGGCAGACTACGTTCATACTTTTCCAACCAGAAACAAGAGGCATGAATCACCCTACTTTAAGCAATGTATGCTTGTAGTGCCATTTGCACTCCCAATGTCAATGAAGTACGAGAGGGGATGTATCACACTCTGCAACGTTTAATTACAAGATATTGAAAAACCAAGAATGGAGATCTGCAACTATTTTATTACATCCTTTTAACGCAAGTTTTGCATAATACACTCCTAACCGTCTTTTAACCACCATAACGTAAAGAGGAAGCAACAGCGACAAACAAGGTCCTCAGTGGCCACAAGAGCATCAATGTTTAGATGGCTAATTAGAAGCATGCTGAACCAGGCAACACATTTAAATTGAATGATCTATCGTTGAGAAAGAGGGGAATAAAAAGACAAATAGTGTTCCTCCTGGTGTTTTGATAAGCAGTGCAATTTAAATAGAATAGTTTATTTAGTTATACTAAACATTCCCCATCTAAATTTGTTTTGTTAATTACAACGTGAAATCTCAGATTATTGTAGATTTTGCACAATATAGCATCTATACTATAAAGTCATCCCTCCTTTATCTGATTACCAGTTTAATTTAAAAAAAGTTCCTGCTGTTGACTAACCTTAATTCAGCTGCCCTGCACATACCTCAGTGAGGCTTACATCTGGGTCAGTGTACAATGCAGACAAAAACTTGGGTCACAATGAACAAGCACAGTAGCCACCACATTTTTTGTTGCACTATTTCCCCGACTAATTTGATATAAATTGCAGTTTATTTTGACCAGTTTTAACTCAAATACTCCTTAAAACATTACAAAGAATTATTTTTAAAATTCTATACTATTCCTGTATATTAGACTAGATAGACAGAGTAATGTGAATTAAAGATTGGCTTGGGATTAGCTGTCGCTTTGAAAGAGTTTCTTTGTCTCTTTGGCAACAGAGCTAGCAATATACATGACTCCCATTTCAGCACTTTTCAATAAAGAGTAATTTGTCCTAGATAATTTTCTTTACGGATGTGTCTGCATTCAGAAGTTTTTATTAGAAGATACTTGATATCTGAGTTAGTCTTTTTGATGCGTTAACAAATGCATAGTTACAGATTCAGGGGAAGTAGACAAATTCATTAACAATTTATATAGCACCTTTAATGTAGTAAAACATCCCAAGACACTTCACAGGAGTGTTAGAAGACAAAACAATTCGACATCAAGCCACTAAAGGAGAAATTAGGGCAGATGACCAAAAGCTTGGTCAAAGAGGTAGGTTTTAAGGAGCATCTTAAAAGGCGGAGAGAGAAGTAGAGAGACAGAGAGGTTTAGGGAGGGAATTCGAGCGCTTTAGGGCCCAGGCAACTCAAGGCACGGCCACCGATAGTTGAGCGATTAAAAATCAGGGATGCTCAGGAGGGCAGAATTAGAGGAGCGCAGATATCTCAGGGGGGTTGTGGGGCTGGAGGAAATTAGAGAGATAGGGAGGGGCGAGGCCATGGAGGAATTTGACCCCTCCAATGTAACCAATTGGGGTCATCTCAAAAGGGAGATTGTTAATGTCTTACACCAGTGACAAAAAAGCTTCTTGCAGAGAAATATTGCCGTTACTACTCATCCTCAGTTCAGTGTTCAAGTTCAGAGGTCAGTTTTCAACCTTAAATCATAGAATGATATAGCACAACCTTGTTTTGGTTTGTATATTTTGACAGACTCCATGGGGCGGGCAGGATTGTATCAGAAAGTCTACACAAGACTGGCATCTCCAAGTCTTACACATTACTAAACTGTCACAAGTCACAAATATGATCTGAAGAGTTATATTCTGGTGGCTGACTCTACATTTACTGTGCCATTAGTACTTTATGTATTTATGCTTCTGTGTAATTATTATATTTGCAAATAATTCTGCCAGTTGTAGCATGAACACAATAGTCTGGCAATGTGGTATTTACCAAATTTCAGAATAGCATGGAGTGTGCACTGGGTATCCCATGTGGTATCCAGTGTTAATTGCATTCAAGTGGTGTACAGCAATTGGGTGTAATTGTATTCAGGTGGTGGGTATTAATTGGGGACTCTCACTCATATGGCAGTAGGCTGGGAAAGGGTTGCAAGCTTATCTTGGGAGTGCACAGTATGTAATGTGTGTCTCTGTAAATAAAGACTTGTAAGCAATTAAGACTAGGCTATCCTTCACCACCTGGCTATCAGATTCCTCTTCTAAAACACCAGTAACGTTTAAACATTGGATAGAACTTAGGAGCTGCCAGTAGCAACCTTCAGCATGTTGACAAATGGACAAGGACAGTGTGTCCAGATAGAATCACCAAAAACTGATTAAAATATTCGACAGACATGTAGAGTAGCTACATACATGCAGTAATGATTAAATATTGTATTTTGGTTGCTTTTTCAATACTTACTTCTACAAAATTGCCTGAATACACTTCTTCGAGTGTAACTTCAAGATCCACTATAATGTCACTTCCTCGAGGAATGTTCCGGTCTTGATGCCGTGGGCTTCCTCCAAACATAAAACCAAAATCTCCAAAGAAGCTACAGGACAAAAATAAAATGATTTAATACAAATAAGCAAAATTTAAGAAACAACAGCATATGAAAACAAAGTCTCAGTAATCTTCCTTTTAATTTTTCAATTTAAAAAAAAAAAAAAAACATTTACAGATATAACAGCTCCCCAGATAGATCACAGGTGAAGGTATCATTTTGGATCCATAAAGACCAGGAAGGTCCCAAGTTCAGTTCTTTGTGTTAAGTTAGCTGATATCAGCTAGGATGGTAGGGGGGCTACAATCAGCTGCAGTGTTGCTGGGTTAGGGCAGGGAAGGGGGTAAAATTACTCACGCCTCCAATTCCTGATCGCTGCACAATGACCTCTGTTTAAGGATTAGCCTGGTGCTTTGTGTCAACTTTAAACTGTGACAATGGGGAATAAAGCCCACCCTTCCATTTAAAGCTTGCTTCCATAGCAAGTAAAAATAAATTTAATATTCCTTTGGAATTCAGTGAACTCTGAATTTATCAGAGATGCAAATTGACTTACAGAAATCATAAGTTGCTAAGAGTAGAGTCCCACAGGTGGAGAACTGGCCACAAACATAGCACTAAAGTATTTTAAGCCTGACATTAAAAGTGCAAAGAAGAGCTTTACTTACTGTGAAAATATGTCATCATGGGAACCTTGACGACCTTCCTTTAAACCCTCTTCACCATACATGTCATACTGTTTTCTCTTCTCTTCATCAGACAAAACCTATTAAAGTTAACAGCAATCATTAAATTGATCATTTACTTACTGTACAGCCAGAGAGGGGGCAGGTCGAGTAGAACCTCAGAGGCACAGTGCAGTTCCAACTACAATCACACAAAGAAAGACAGTTTCTTCCGAAATAAACACCGCATTTAGCACTACCTAAACCCACAGAAGCAAACACTGAAAATGTTTATCCATGATTCACAATAAATGGTAGGATACTGAGAAGTGTAGAGCAACAGAGGGACCTTGGAGTGCATGTTCCCAGGTCCCTGAAGGTAGCAGGACAGGTAGATAGGTGGTTAAGGCGGCATACGGGATACTTTCCTTTATTAGCCGAGGCATAGAATAGAAGGGCAGGGAGGTTATGCTTGAAAGACGATAGCAAAATACTGCAGATGCTGGAAATCCGAAATAACAGAAAATGCTGGAAAAACTCAGCAGGCCAGGCAACATCTGGAGAGAAAAAGAGTCAACCTTTCGGGTCAAACCCTTTGTCAAGACTGGAAAAGCACAGGTTATGCTTGAACTGTATAAAACACTAGTTAGGCTACAGCTAGAGTACAGCATACAGTTATGGTCACCACATTACAGGAAAGATGTGATTGCACTAGAGAGGGTACGGAGGAGATTTACGAGGATGTTGCCAGGACTGGAGAATTTTAGCTATGAGGAAAGATTGGATAGGCTGAGGTTGTATTCTTTGGAACAGAGGAGGCTGAGGGGAGACTTGATTTTAGGTGTATATAATTATGAGGGGCCTGGATAGATTGGATAGGAAGGACCCATTTCCCTTAGCAGAGAGGTCAATAACCAGGGGGCATAGATTTAAAGTAATTAGAAAAATTAGAGGAGCATTGGGGAGAACATTTTTCACCCAGAGTGTGGTGGGGGTATGGAACTCACTGCCTGAAAGGGTGGTAGAGGCAGAAACCCTCATCTCATTTAAAAAGTACAGTACTTGGATATGCACTTGAAGTGCCGTAACATACAAGGCTACGGACCAAGAGCTGGAAAGTGGGATTAGGCTGGATAACACTTTTTCGGCCAGCACAGACACCATGGGTCGAATGGCCCCCTTCTGTGCCGTAAATTTCTATGATTCTATAATCCCAGCTCAAGTTCAGGGAAGCTAAACCGAAGATCCTCTGCATCTCCAACTCAAAGCAGATAGGCTTGCTTGCATCCATAGAAACACAAAAGATAGGAGCAGGAGTAGGCCCTTCGGCCCCTCGAGCCTGCTCCGCCATTTAATGAGATCATGGCTGATCATCCAAATTCAGTACACTGTCCCTGCTTTCTCCCCATATTCCTTGATCCCTTTAGCCTTAAGAAATATATCTAATTCCTTCTTGAATATATTTAATAAGTTGGCCTCAACTGCCTTCTGTGGTAGAGAATTCCACAGGTTCACCACTCTCTGGGTGAAGAAATTCCTCCTCATCTCTGTCCTAAATGGCTTACCCTTTATCCATAGCCTGTGACCCCTGGTTCTGGACTCCCCCGCCATCAAGAACATCCTTCCTGCATCTAGTCTGTCTAGTCCTGTTAGAATTTCATAAGTTTCAATGAGATCCCCTCTCATTCTTCTAAACTCAAGTGAATATAAGCCTAATTGACTCAATCTCTCTTCATAAGTCATTCCTGCCATCCCAGGTATCAGCCTGGTGAATCTTCGCTGCACTCCCTCCATGGCAAGACCATCCTTCCTCAGATAAGGCGATCAAAACTGCACACAATATTCAAGGTGTGGTCTCACCAAAGCCCTGTACAACTACAGCAAGACATCCTTGCTCCTGTACTCGAATCCTCTCGCTATGAAGGCCAACATACCATTTTCCTTCTTAACTGCCTGCTGCACCTGTATGCTTACCTTCAGTGACTGGTGCACAAGGACACCCAGGTCTCATTGCACTTCTTTTCCCAATCTATTGCCGTTCAGATAATAATCTGTCTTCCTGTTTTTGCCACCAAAGTGGATAACCTCGCATTTATCCACATTATACTGCATATGCCATGCATCTGCCCAATCACCCAACCTGTCCAAATCATACTGGAGTTTCTCTGCATCCTCCTCACAGCACACACGCCCACCCAGCTTTGTGTCGTCTGCAAACTTGGAGATATTACATCTAGTTCCCTCGTCCAGATCATTAATATATATTGTGAATAGCTGGGGTTCTAGCACCGATTCCTGCGGTACCCCACTAGTCACTGCCTGCCACTCGGAAAAAGACCCGTTTATTCCAACTCTTTGCTTTCTGTCTGCCAGCCAGTTCTCTATCCAAGTCAGTACCTTGCCCCCAATCCCAAGTGCTTTAACTTTGCACACCAATCTCTTATGCGGGACCTTATTGAAAGCCTTCTGAAAGTCCAAATACACCACATCCACTGGTTCTCCCTTATCTATTCTACCAGTTACATCCTCAAAAAATTCCAGTAGATTAGTCAAGCATGATTTACCTTTTGTAAATCCATGTTGACTTTTTCCGATCCTGTTTTCCAAGTGCTCTGCTATTACATCTTTTATAATGGACTCTAGCATTTTCCCCGCTACCGATGTCAGGCTTACTGGTCTATAATTCCCCGTTTTCTCTCTACCACCTTTTTTAAATAGTGGGGTTACATTAGCTACCCTCCAATCTATGGGAACTATTCCAAGAGTCTATAGAATTTTGGAAGATGACCAGCAATGTATCTACTTATATGGCAGGATGCATTAGAGAAAAATCAATCCGATGCAGGATGTTCCCGATGGTCAGGGAGTCCAGAACCAGGGGTCACAGTCTAAGGATAAGGGGTAAGCCATTTTAGGACAGAGATGAGGAGGAATTTCTTCACCCAGAGAGTGGTGAACCTGTGGAATTCTCTACTACAGAAGGCAGTAGAGGCCAATTCATTAAATATATTCAAGAAGGAGTTGGATATATTTCTTACAGCTAAAAGGGATCAAGGGATATGGGGAGAAAGCAGGGACAGGGCACTGAATTTGGATGATCAGCCATGATCTCATTGAATGGCGGAGCAGGCTTGAGGGGCCGAAGGGTCTACTCCTGCTCCTATCTTCTATGTTTCTATGATTAAGAATTTTATACTACAATAATAGAAGTCCAGCATTGCAAGCCAGGACTTTACAAACATGTCTCCATAAAACGTCTGGATTCAAATCTAGTCCCAGGCATCCCGTTCCACAATCACCTCTGCCCACAAAAACTCCATTCCTCTGCCCAAAGTAAACATTAGAATTGAGCTTTACTTTTCCCATATTAGACATCAAGAAATTTTCCAGATTGAGAACAGATTCCAACATTGATATGAACTGTGAAAACTTCCTGGGGGAGGAGAAGACTCCAAATTCTTTATTCACATATATTCAAGCTGTGCTAACTTGCTTTCTTGGGAAAAGGGGAGTTCTAAATTCCAGCTTGCACCAGCCTTCCCATTTTAGGGCACACCCCACAATCTGATTAAAAGCTGAACTTTATCAACTCTACTAAAGGTCTTGCTTGGAGAACAAGGTGATCACAGAACTGTTAACTGTGCCACATTGTCATTTATGACTGGGCGCGGCAAGGGGAAGAAAGCACCCAAGAGAATTTTCTGGGCTGCAACATATCAAATTAAATAACCTAGGATTGGAGAGGCTATTCTCACCTGCTCAATTCATTTCTGAGTCTCTAAATTGAGGTTGGTACCCTCAGTTAACACTTTATATTTTGATTTGCTCATGCTTCTAACGAGTGCACAAAAAGTAAAGTGGGTAATGGGCATTCTTGATGGGTATCTCCTAAACTTGACTACCTCTGTTCCAGGCATTACCTTAGTAAAGGCTTAGATGAGTTACATATAAATTTTTCCTGAGAGAGCAAGGTACTAATAAATTTTAACTTCTCATTCATTCCCTCCCCATCTCTCTCAATTTTTCCAGGAGGTATGCCAAATTCAGTAAGGTGGTGGCACTGTTGTGTACGCATGGTTGCTTTGAGAAGAAGTTTTTTTTTTAAATTTACCTGCAAAGGTTCTATTTTTAAAAACTCTCCTACTTATATGAATGTAAAAATGAAACCATATAAACAAAATCTTGAAAGTGATAAACTTTAAAAAAGTGCTGGCATGAGTTCTATAAAATGCTGTTCTCCTCGAGCACATCAGGTGATCCATTTTGTAGATGTTCAGATAAATAAAATGTAATTAGAGGTACAATGTAATCATAAATTAGTGTTTTCATAAAGCCAGGTCCCTTCACATATACTTTCTACAAGGGAGCTTTGAGGGATGGATTATTACATATATACAAATATTCAAGAGGTAGCTCTGAGATAACCTGGAGAGAGAGTTTGGAACAAAGTCAATCCGACGTGGCAGACTCAGTAATCCAGTATATGAATCGGGCAGATCCATTGTGTTCAGAGGAGCTCCAGTCTGACTCACTAATGAAACCTGAAGTGGTAGGCCTGTCACTGGGACTGGGATTCTTCCCACTCAGCTCCAGATAATCCTACAAGCCAATGTCCCAATGGGTAGGGTCGTCATAGCTGGACAAGCTGCAGGGAGCTTTATTAGAAAACAAAAAAAGCTGGAAATACTCAGCAGCTCAGGCAGTAACTGTAGAGAAACAGAAATCAGTCAGTCAGCACTTCCTCAAGACTGGAAGATATTACAGACAATTAAAAAAGACCAAGGGAAAGGGAAAAGAAAAACAAATGAAAAGAATGACCTGTGAAGTGCTTGGGTGCAGAACAGTAGATGGTTAAATGAATGGCAAGTGATATTAGCAGGCATAATGAGAAATCAAAGACATATACTAGAAACGAAGTGTTTGAATAGCTAAAGGAGGATAGGTAGAAAGGAGAAGCATGTAAAACAGCAAGGTGGAGCAGGCTCCGGGTGCCTGGAAGTCTGATGGAAGAAAAATAGAACCCCATCCCAATTACCAATTTGCTCCTTCCCTATACCCAGAAATGTCAGCACACCCATTACAAAATGCCAGCACCTGCTACCAGAGAGAAAATGGCAGCTACAGTGAAGGTTTGAAGTTGTTAAAGTCAATGTTAAGGCCAGAGGGCTACAAAATGCCTAAGATGAGATGCTGTTCCTCGAGCTTACATTGTTCAATGGAACAGAGTAAAATGCTAAAGAGGTCAGAGTGGGACAGAGAATTGAAATAACAAGCAACAGGGAGCTTGGAGCTACACTTGTGGACAGAACAGAGGTCTTCAGCAAAGCAGTTACCTAATCTATAATTGGTTTCCCTGATGCAGAGGAGCCCCCACCATGAGCAGTGAATACAGAACTTTATTAGCTGTAAGGTGTTTTGGAACAGAGGTCATGGAAGATCACTATATAAAAGTGCAAGTTCTTTCTTTACTAACTTGGAGGAAATTCTTCTAAATTGTTGTTTCATACAGGAGTGTTTGAGATCCTGGATAGGAGGTGAATGGGCAGATGTTGCATCTCCTAAGCTTACTAAACTTAACTGGTGAACTACATGGTTTTAGCCATTAAACTCCAGTAGTATTGCACACACTTGGAGGCCCTCAACTATTAAAAGTACAGTACTGTGCATTTCTGAACAGTAGTAAAAAGAGGGAATATTCTAGAAAATATGTGTTTTAGGAAACAAAATACTGTTTCGTTAAACTGCAATTAACAATACAAGTAAAATTACATTAAGCCAAAATTATCAGAGAACTGCAAAAACATAATTAAAACAATATGAAATGAGAATATTACAGCAGCTGCTCCAGCAGTCTGTTAGATTAAATTAGTGAGCGACCTCTCACCTCCTCACTCGTAGCCAATGAGCTGAAGCCACACAGTCTCCGTGACTTGTCATCGTTACAACTCAGAACTAAAAAAAAGTGACTAAGAGACTTCACATGGTAATGTACCTGCAGCTCACCCGAACACAGTAACACTGACATGGCACACACTCACAACCCCCCACACACTTCGTACCTCATAAGCGGCCCCCAAGTCATGGAACTTATCCTGCGCTGCCGGGTCGTCCGGGTTTCTGTCGGGGTGCAGCTGCAGCGCCAGTTTGCGATAAGCCTTCTTGATATCCTTCACCGAGGCGCTTTTAGAAACCCCCAGGATCTTGTAGAAATCCCGCCTGTCCTCCCACAAAAAAAAAGACCAACAGATATAAAGAAAATTCGCACGATTCAATTCACACTATAATACAGCAGCGCCTTCCTTTACTGAAGTGGCGACCTGCCTGAGCCAGGGTAATCCCAGCAACATTTTTTTTTTACTTTGGCGAAAGACAAGTGAACAAGTTCCCCCCGCCCGGTGGATACACTGGGGCCGGTCTGACGCGGCAATTGGCCCCATATTCATTCACATTCAGTGAAGGTGGTGGTGGGGTGAAAGCAGCTGGAATCCGGGCTGGAAATGTAACAATGTCCCCCGGCGCCGCGCGCGAGCTCTCCGGGCCACTCACCCAGTCAGCACCTCCCCACTCAGACACATCAGGACAATACAGACGGAGCGCAGGCCCGCCGCCATGCTGCCCACTTTCCTCCTTCGTTTTTTTTTTCCGCTGCTGAAGTTGTTCGGTGCGAGCGGCAACTACCGGCAGAGGCACGTCAACAGCAGCGCCGCTTCCTCATGGCTGACGCTTCCACAAGGGGAGGAGCCAGGCCTCCAACACATCCTCCCGCGAAGCCGGCTTGTGGGCTTCTGATTCGTTCGTGTACGCACCGACACAAATTTGCACGAAAATTTGGTTGGCTGCCAGGGGGGAGATTTTGTATGTGTTCAGGAAATCAGATTGGTGCATATAATTTTAATAATTCAAAAATGCAAAGGGAAAAACACAAGGCAGGTAGGTACTTTCATTTACATATTCTGCTTAGTTGTAGAAATTATTTATATTTATTGATATTCTATGTTGTAACACGTTGAATCACAAAAAATCAATATGATGTAATACAAACAGAACTAAAGTGGATAAAGAGAATGCAAAATGAGAAAATACTATTGCATTAGAAAATTTATAGCCCTGTGTAAGTTTATGTTTAACTTTTTACCTTGCTAGCAGATGCATTATTAGTCCAGTAACGTGTTAAAAGGCTTCTTTCTGGGGAAAAAAGAAAACACCATTAGAGTATAAGAGTTTGAGATAAAATTGAATAAATATTTGAAGGAGAGTAAGGTACTAACTATGCGAGGAGAGTGGGGCAGTGGGATTAGTTTTGGATTGCTCTAGTAAAGAATTAGTACAGAAACGATGGGTAGAATGGTCACTGTCTGAAATAAAAACAGAAAATGCTGGAATTACTCAGCAGGTCAGTCAGCATCTCTAAAAGGAAAGAAAGGTTATGATACTTCAGTCGTATACCAGAGGTTATGCTTGAACTGTATATAACACTAGTTAGGCCACAGCTAGAGTACTGTGTACAGTTCTGGTCACCACATTACAGGAAAAATGTGATTGCACTAGAGAGAGTACAGAGGAGATTTACAAGGATGTTGCCAGGACTGGAGAACTTTAGCTATGAGGAAAGATTGGATAGGCTGGGGTTGTTTTCTTTGGAACAGAGGAGGCTGAGGGGAGACTTGATTGAGGGGCCTAGATAGAGTGGATAGGAAGGACCTATTTTCCTGAGTAGAGAGTCAATAACCAGGGGGCATAGATTTAAAGTAATTGGTAGAAGGATTAGAGGGGAGTTAAGGAGAACTTTTTTTCAACCAGAGGGTGGTGGGGGGGTCTGGAACTCACTGCCTGAAAGGGTGGTAGAGGCAGAAACCCTCATCGCATTTAAAAAGTTATTGGATATACACTTGAAGTGCCGTAACCTACAAGGCTACAGATCAAGAGCTGGAAAGTGGGATTAGGCTGGATAGCTCGTTTTTGGCCGGCACAGACACGATGGGCCGAATAGCCTCCTTTTGTTCTGTAAATTTCTATGATAGCCTTCATTAGAATTGAATACTGATTTATAAACCTATTTTCAGAATTTCTGTTTTTATTTCAGATTTCTAGTATTTGCATGTTCCCCCTTTTTTACTATGGGGGAACTCCTGTGCATCCACATTCATATCACCCTCCAGTGAACTAGACTGTCCAAGTAGGTGGGGTGGGGGAGGAAATTACTATGGCAGAGTGGGTGCAATATTTATATTTTATCTTTTAATCTATATTTTGTTGACTCATCCCTGAACAGAAGTCAGGGTAAGCAGGCAGAGTCACTGAAACATGGGAGGGTGAAACTGC
This sequence comes from Somniosus microcephalus, assembly GCF_052327205.1. NCBI lineage: Eukaryota > Metazoa > Chordata > Chondrichthyes > Squaliformes > Somniosidae > Somniosus > Somniosus microcephalus. The sequence goes on along the minus strand of NC_140990.1, from coordinate 208,374,687 downwards.
TACAGGTTAGCTCGTGAAACTATCTCTAATTATTTTGAGGGTGGGGGTCCATATTTTTGTGTTCTTCAAGGTGAATGATTTGAGTGCTAAAGAATGGAACTCTACTACTTTTCTGATCCATTGTCAACACCAAGTACCTACAGGTTGCGTATGCATAGAAAATGCAGTGTAAAGTTCTGTCCATTATATCTTAGAAACATAGAAGATAGGAGCAGGAGTAGGCCATTCGGCCCCTCGAGCCTGCTCCATCATTTAATGAGATCATGGCTGATCATCCAAATTCAGTACCCTGTCCCTGCTTTCTCCCCATATCCCTTGATCCCTTTAGCCTTAAGAAATATATCTAACTCCTTCTTGAATATATTTAATGAATTGGCCTCAACTACCTTCTGTGGTAGAGAATTCCACAGGTTCACCACTCTCTGGGTGAAGAAATTCCTCCTCATCTCTGTCCTAAATGGCTTACCCCTTATCTTTAGACTGTGACCCCTGGTTCTGGATCCCCCGCCATCGGGAATATCCTTCCTGCATCTCGTTTGTCTAGTCCTGTTAGAATTTTATAAGTTTCAATGAGATCCCCTCTCATTCTTCTAAACTCCAGCGAATATAAGACCCAATCTCTCCTCATACGTCATTCCTGCCATCCCAGGTATCAGTCTGGTGAATCTTCGCTGCACTCCCTCCATGGCAAGAACATCCTTCCTTAGATAAGGCGACCAAAACTGCACACAATACTCAAGGTGTGGTCTCACCAAGGCCCTGTACAACTGCAGCAGGACATCCTTGCTCCTGTACTCGAATCCTCTCGCTATGAAGGCCAACATACCATTTGCCTTCTTAACCGCCTGCTGCACCTGCATGCTTACCTTCAGCGACTGGTGCACAAGGACACCCAGGTCTCGTTGCACTTCCCCTCCTCCCAATCTATTGCCGTTCAGATAATAATCTGCCTTCCTGTTTTTGCCACCAAAGTGGATAACCTCGCATTTATCCACATTATACTGCATCTGCCATGCATCTGCCCAATCACCCAACCTGTCCAAATCATACTGGAATTTCTCTGCATCCTCCTTAACCTTAACTAAGTGTCAAAGTACTGCATATTTCCATTTCTCGCACAAGCCATCCAAATGGTCTCTGAATAAATCTGACCAGTTAGTATCAATTGTGCTGTAAACGTGTACCCAATAAGAACTAGAGTAAGACTACCCAAACTCGGTTGAGTTAGGAAGTTTACAGCTGTCAGAGAGGAGGCTCTTATTTAAGTAATTTAAGGTGGAATCAAATCCAGGCCCCAAAGAAAGATAATTTTAAATAGCGGACTGTCTAGCTATTGGCAAAGCTGCAGAGCTATGTAGACATGAATTTATTTATGGAAATGTAAATGTTGCGGTGAGTGAAACTGCAACTACAGTACTTGAATGTGTGTTGGTCTGTCGGCTTCTGCCGGTGTTTAGGTGCAATCTGTGGCACAGGCGGCACTCCTTACATTTCCCTCATGAAATGGGCTCTGCAGGATGATGCTGACTTGACGTCTCCGTATTGTGGGCTACGACCCCTCTTGCCTCGCGGTTGCAGGTGCTCCTCGTTACTTGCCCAGGTCGGATCTGCGCAGCTGCACAAACTGAACCGCGGCGCCAGGCAAGCGGGCAAAGAGCGCGCTCAACGGCCGGGCAATGGGGGATCGGAGGGCGAGGAGTGGCCTGTCAGCCCGGCTCCCGGCCTCGGGCCTCGGACACCCTACGGGGCTGGCGGCGAGCGGAGCGGGTAAGGAGCATTGTGTTGCGGCACCTGGCGCGCTTTTTTGTTGACGATGGTGTGATCGCGACAGTCGAAGCCGTTCGTGGGCCGGACAGGGGCCCTGAGCCGATGCTTGTTGCTAGGCGGGGGAGAGCTTAGTTACTGCGAGGGACGGCCCAGGGACCCAATTCTGTTGTTGCAGCTTGGGTTTACTACAGCTTGAAAGGAAACACGATCTCTCCCACCTTTTTGTATTTCTGTTTCATTCTGCTGTGGTTATTTTTCAGCACTTCCCTCGTTGCTTCTAAGCTGCAAGTGCACGGTCACGTTCATGCTTTCCTCCTACCTAAATCCTCACTGTTGAAATCAATTCGTGCCACAGTTTCTTATTTAACTCATTTTTTCCTAAGACCCTCAAAACTGGAACCCCTTACTTTCTCGGTCTTTCCTCCTTCCTACAACCTCGAAGGCTTTTAACAACTGAAGCTTGACATCACCTAATTACAAGCTCCCGATTTATGTCATCTTCTCTCATTCTCTCATTGTTTTCAAGCTCAGTGTCCTGCAATATTAATCTTGGCCTTGGTTTCTTAGTTTAAAAAAAAAGCTGATTTGATGTTGAAAGATTGTTTCTGGATCTCTTCCATCCATACATATGTATAGAAGATAGAAGTACAAGGAAGTCGATGTAACCAGCAGTCATGGTGGGCTACCTTTAACAAAGGCATTGGATCAACACTGACTACAGTTTAGAAGCGGGCTCAAAGACCCAACAAGTTAGTATATCCAACTAGAGTAAACTTGATCGGCACACAAATGCAAGCTGTACGTGAAGATATCTCCTTATGGTAAAGGTTAGGTAAATGCCTTCTATTTACAAGTAACAATTTTTTTAACAGCCTAGCTGTCGGAGGATACAATGAGACACCAGCATGAGACCATGGAGACAGGAAGGCTAAATAACAACAGAAAATGCTGGAAAAACTCAGCAGGCCAGGCAACATCCGTGAAGAGAAATTAGAGTTGACGTTTCGGCTCGAAACCCTTTTTCAAAACTGGAAAGGAAATAAAATAGATCGAAGGCAGGGCTGCAATAGAACAAAAGAAGTAAAAGAGATATTAAGAGGTATTCACAACCATTTGTCTTTTGTTCTATCGCAGCCCTGCCTTCGATCTATTTTGTTTCCTTTCCAGTTTTGAAAAAGGGTTTCGACCCGAAGCGTCAACTCTAATTTCTTTCCACGGATGTTGCCTGGCCTGCTGAGTTTTTCCAGCATTTTCTGTTGTTATTTCGGATTTCCAGCATCTGCAGTATTTTGCTATCGAGACAGAAAGGCTGATGCATTGCAGTTTCAATGCTGCCAGTCATTTTAATAGTTATTCAAATCAAGGCCCATTATTACTGATATGAGCAGAGGGGGTACCCATCTGTGCACAGTCTCATTACACCTGTGAGACCCCTATGTTACAGAGGTGCAAAGCACCAAGAATATAAGACAAATAGTGAATTATTTTTCAATTTGCCTTCTTTGAAGTGATTATTGGGGATTATTTTATGTTGTAGTACACATTGCCCCCAATTCGCTAGCAACTCAATACTGAGCTAATGTCACTTTAAATAGGCTGGATGTCACCAAGTTCATCTTTTTCACTAATGAGAGTATGCAAATATATTTTCAGTGAATGTGCAACTCTTTTGGATACCCCTAAGCTTTGTTTGTGAATAAAATTGAGTTCCACTTTAACTAATATATTATTTGTATGTTCTCCAGTAAACACTCTGCACAAATCTATTTTTAAAGAAAGATCTTTTGAACGAAACTACTTTTGAGGTGTTTTTGTAAGATTATTCATGGGTAAAGCTGAAAGAATAGGCATTGGTTTGCTAATAGACAGGTGGAAGTTAGAATTAGCTGATAGAACTGAATGAAGCCAACATTTTCACGTGCAATTTTATTAATGAAGCAAAATTAGTCTTGATTGTTTCTTTTAAAACGTAAACCATTTTTTAAGCTTCTGTTGCTGTCATAAAGTGAACCTTGTGACGTAAAATATATTTCCTCTTCAGCAGAAATGGAGCAGCCAAGTGTCCGTCTTTGGGTGAAATATGAAACCTTCATTGTTGGGGTTTTGCAGATCCCACCTCCTTCAAAATTCAGCATGCACTACCTTCGAAAGATGGCGACATATGTTCGAACAAAGGGAGGAAATGGTGGCTATCCCAGACTTTCTTGGCCCATGTGGAGGCACATTGCCTGTGGGAAGTTGCAACTGGCTGAAAATTTGGCATGGCTGTATTTTGAAACGTTTGATAGTCTTCTTGAGAGAACTGCAGAGGAGAGGCTGGAGTGGGCTGAGGCAGTATCTCATTGCAGGTCAGAAGAGGAAATTGACAAACTGAAAAACAAGGCATGAACATTTTTTTTGGAGAATTCATTTCTTTCTGTGCACTAGAGAAATTATATCTTTGCATTTAAAGTTAGACATAGAACTTCCCTGTAATTTACTGCTGACTATTTCTTGCTGAACTTTGAGTAGTGATATAAATAACACGCATCAAGAGCATGGATTGTACTGACAGAGGCTGCTGGCACAAAACCTGGACAACATCCCCACATATACTTTAAATTGTGTATATGTTTTATTAAAAAGCAACCCAGTGAGTGATTTCAAGGTTGTATTAAAATGACAATTAAACATTGCTTTTGTGATTTCTAACATCATCTGGGTATCTTTATTTAGAAAGCAGCCTTATGAACATCTCCGGTATCCATTATTTTATATATATATTTGAAATTAGCTTTTTGAAACCAAAAAAACATTTTTGCAATGTGGGAATGACATGCCATCTCTAATGGTACCTAACCGGAGCGTAATTAAGTTTGAATCCCAGCCACCACTCTTACTCAAATTAATTTGCCCTCATTCTTGGCCAGAAGATAGAACAGTGTTTGGTACTGTGTCTTTTGGGGTAGGTATGGAAATACCTGTCCCAACCCACAAAAATGCATTTGTTGTCCATTGATAGAGGAGCAACAACTAACGCTGGACACATTTTTGACCAAGTGTGCTGCCACCTTAGCTGAAGAGCTGTAAAGGTAGAATGGGACAGAGAGGGGCGAGTTCACAAGGATTTTGCTCGCTTAGTGAAATTTGCTCCAAGTCTTATTGAAATATTGGATTTTAAAATTGGCCAGTTTTTAATTCGTATTGTAAATTTCAGATATTTTTCTTCATGGGTAACAATACAGCTGAGTTTGTAAAGTACAATTTTTCTTAGTTTTTTAATGTTTCATGGCATTTTATCTGAATTCTTGAAAAAAAGCCTGGAGTTCCTGTATATGGTTAGTGATAGAAGAAATACAGTAATAATTCTTCCAGCACTGATCTGGTAAAAAGCTGCGATTAGCAATACATCTATTATATATCAACTTACAGTATCCGTAGCTAAACATCACAGTCTGGCTGCTTCGTCCTTCCACCCTAGCCAAATTCTATTGCTCAGCACTGCCCAGCAGAGATTATCCATCCCAGTACAGACTAGGGATGGTATCTGAAAGCTTCCTGGTCCACTGTGTTTTACCATGTGATGCATTTTCTTACCGAATCATTGCATAGTTGGAAGTATTTTTAGTTACTGTCCCATCTAGTTGGTTACAAATGGGTGCTCATAGAAAAATCACATTTCAGAGAATTGTCATTACAAAAAGAGTGAAGACTTATAATGGTGTTGAATTAGGAGACTCTTTCTAATCTCAGTCCTAGTAAATCCTAACCGCTTCCCCACTGAGGAATGAATTGGTATTGTTGGCTAGGTTTGTTAGGCAGAAGGCCAAATGGAGGCAAGGTGTTTTACCAATATAGAAAGCTGGGAAATCAGATATCCTTATCACTAGCTATGAGGAACTTTGGGAGAGATTAAGGATATGTCCTCTGTGGTCCATCCAGTCTCATAATCTGAAATACGTGAAGGGTGAGGATAAAATATAGGTACTCAGAGTTTGTCTAATTTCCTGTAATTGTCAAAGCAGTTTTCAAAATGGATCTTTTTATGGCATTAGCCTTGTAAATAGAAAACATTAAATCAGTAGCATGCTCTTGATAAATAAGGCCTCAGTGTTAACTGCATTTGAATAAATTTAATAGGTTTTGTAAAAGGCTGAAATGTTTTCAAAAAGATGGTTTTACTTTTTATACGTTCTATATTTGCAAGATATTTTATGGAAGGTATCTATAATTTCCGTGATTTTTAAAAACACTGATGTAAATTGAACCATTTTTCCCCACAGCTGTCAGTGGACACACTGCAGTTCCTGCTGTTTCTGTATGTTCAACAGCTGAACAAAGTTTCCCTACGGACATCCTTGATTGGAGAGGAATGGCCAAGTCCCAAGTCACGATCACCTGATCTGGATGGAAAATCTAATTCTCAGAGCAAGGTAGGCTTTTGTGATACAAATAAAATGCTGCATACACCTGGCAAATGAAGAGACAATGCACAAACAAGGAAATTATTTTGTATAATTGTACCATTTTTTTGAGTTTGATTTAAAAAGCTGTTCAACATATTGGGTTTAAACTTGACTTCACTTAATTGAACTAGATTTTCTAGTTAATGGGCAGAAAATCGAGCGAAATAGAACAAGACATAATTCTGTATGTTAAAACTGACTTGTCAATAATTGCAATGGAGATTTAAGAATTACATGCCAAAAAATGTATAACTTTAAATAGCAACTATTGTTAGTCATTCTCCGTGTCCCTTTCACAAATGGAGCATGCTGGTTTACTTTACTGCTGATATCTTCCATCAGTACTTGACTAATTTTCAGTTCAAATAAATACTTGCAGTTCATTATTGACTTTCAATTATAGCTATCTACAAAGTTAACATTTTCCTGCAGTATTAAAAGCTATACTTCTGATCATATACGCGGCGCTGTATGAATAGCTGACGCGTCCCTACGGGGAGTAAGCATTCCATTGTAATTGTACTTGTACTGGTTACATATGGCAAATAAAATTGAATTGAATTGATATTAGTTTACTGTTTATTCAGGTAAAACATGAAATTTGGTCAACCATATCATGCAAGCTTATGGTGTATTTCTTTTAAGTCTTCAATTTATTAAACTTTATTTTGTGAAGTTTTATTATCATTAAATATAAACTCAGTTCCTATGTGGTTTTGTTTTTTAAGCTCCTTTTTATTATTTATGTATCAAAGAACAGAAAAGGTCATAAGACCCATCTGTGCTTGCCTCCATCCTCTTCCTGTAGCTGATTTGGGGTTCCTCACAAAAAAAACCTCTCTCTGACCCCCAGATCTATTAATTATTATCCAGAATGATTTGCTCTTGCCTCCCTCATGCTATGATCGCCTCTTTTTCCAGAAGTTTATAAGAACATAAGAAATAAGAGCAGGAGTAGGCCATACGGGCCCTCGAGCTTGCTCCGCCATTCAGTAAGATCATGGCTGATCATCGACCTCAACTCCACTTTCCCGCCCGATCTCCATATCCCTTGATTCCCCTAGAATCCAAAAATCTATCAATCTCAGCCATAAGAATTATCTATTGTCTCCTTTTAAGGACTGTAAAGAGTCGGTCTTAACTACCTCTGGAATCCAGTTCCATAGGTCAATCACTCTCTCTGGGAAAAGTAAAACTTCCAGACATCCAACCTTATTCTGTGCTTCCTCAATTTATATGAGTAGCCTCTAGTTCTACCTATCTCCATCAACTCAAAACACACTTTTCTTTTATGTTCTTATCTTTAACCATCTTAAATACCTGGATCAGATTGCCTTTCTGTCTCCCATTTCTCCAGTGAAAACAAACCTATGGCATCAAGTCTTTCTTTATAGCTCAGTGCTCTCAGGCTGAGGATTGTCCTTGTTGCATTGCTGTAGCCGAACGACGACCTTCTGTGCTTTAAATATCTATGACTTTCAAGAGTCAGAATGTCCTTCCTGAAGTGGGTGCACCAAAACTGGGCACAAAACTCTAAATGAAGTCTTACCAAAGCCTTGTAAAATGCTATTATTAGGGTCCTAATTTTGTTACGAATGGTCCAGACAATACAGCCCAGGAACCTGCTTGCCTTGGAAGCTCTGAAGGAGTTGTCAGTGATCACTGCCACAGCTTTTCCCCGCCTGTTAACTTTAAACAACACCCACTCATGTTATATTCCATGCCCTAATTAAGTGTGCCTAAATCGATAACTGCACATTTGGCTGTATTGAAAGCTTTGCCAATACAGGAAACTCTTTTATCCGGGACCGGCGTGGTGCCGGTTTATCAAAAAGTCCGGATTACAGAGAGGTATAATAAAACGTACGAGAGCCCCGTACACAGCAACAGATCCAGGCGTCCCTGTTGCTTAGCAACAGATGCAGGAACCCTGGTTACACAGCCACAGATCCAGGAACAGCCACTAATATGAAGTAAAACTTACCTGAACCTACTCCTGAATTTTGCCGGTTAACAGAGATTTCCGGTTATTTAGGTGCCGGTAAATCGAGAGTTTCCTGTATCTATCTCCAATCTATCCAAATCCATTTGTAATCTTTTACCTTTTTAAGGTCCTATTTTGCTACACAATTTGGTGTCATTGGCAAATTTAATTACTGTGCTGCCAATGTGTGAGGAATGTCTGTCTTTGGAAATGCAGTGTTTTTTCTATGTTACCCAGTGTCGGCATCAAGCACTTTCCGATCAGGTGATTTGCAGTAAGTGCTGGCAGCTCGAGCAATTCCAGCTCCGTGTTGAAACACTGAGACACATCAGGGAGGGGGAGAGTTACCTGGACTCTGTGTTTCAGGAGGTAGTCACACCAATTAGATTAATTAATTCAGATGTACTCCGTGGCCAGGGACAGGATGGTGTGACTAGAAGTGAGGCAGGTACGGGGATCCAGGAGGTAGTGTTGGAGGAGCCGCAGCCTTTGCTCTTGTCCAACAGGTTTGAGGCTCTTACTCCCTTGAGGATGGGAACGGGGACTGCGGGGAGGATGAGCAACCTGGCCACAGCACCGTGGAGCGGGGGGCCATTCAAGTGGGGGGGGAGTTAAAAGAAATGTTGTAGTGGTAGGGGATAGTATCGTTGGGGGGATAGATAGGGTTCTTTGCAGCCGAGAGCGAGAGTCCCGTAGGCTGTGTTGCCTGCCCGGTGCCAGGGTTAAGGACATCTCCTCTGGGCTGGAGAGAAACTTGGAGTGGGAGGGGGAGGATCCAGTTGTCGTGGTCAATGTTGGTACCAACGACATAGATAGGACAAGGAAAGAGGTTCTGCTGAGGGAGTTTGAGCAGCTAGGGGCCAAATTAAAAAGCAGAACCACAAGGGTAATAATCTCCGGATTACTACCTGAGCCACGTGCAAATTTGGCTAGGGTAAATAAAATTAAAGAGTTAAATGTGTGGCTCAAAGACTGGTGTGGGAGAAATGGGTTTTGCTTCTTGGGACACTGGCATCAGCACTGGGACGGGAGAGAGCTGTTCCGTTGGGATGGACTTCACTTGGCCAGTGCTGGGACTAGAATCCTGGCGAATCGAATAACTAGGGCTGTAGAGAGGGCTTTAAACTAATTAGTGGGGGGGAGGTTTTAAGAGAGCGAAAAATAAAAATGACAGCGGAGAAGGCAATAGAGCAAGGTAGCAGTGGGGGAATTAAAAACCAGAGCGTGTCAGGAAGGGACAGAATGTATAATGGTAAAGTAGTAAAAGGGGTAAAAGCAGGAATAAATTGTCAGAAAACATATTTGAAAGTTCTTTATCTGAATGCACGCAGAATTCGTAACAAAATAGACGAGTTGACGGGGATGATCTGGTGGCCATTACGGAAACATGGCTGCAAGATGATCATGACTGGGAACTAAACATACAAGGGTATTTGACAATTAGGAAGGACAGACAGGAAGGAAAGGGAGGTGGGGTTGCTATGTTAGTCAAGGATGGAATCACTGCAATAGTCAGAAATGATATTAGGTCAAAGGATCAGGATAGTGAAACAGTTTGGGTGGAGATAAAGAATAATAAGGGGAAAAAGTCACTAGTGGACGTAGTCTATAGGCCTCCTAACAGTTGCAACTCTGTTGGTCGGAGTATAAATCAGGAAATAGTTGGGGCTTGTAATAAGGGAACAGCTATAATCATGGGGGATTTTAACTTTCATATTGACTGGACTAATCAAATTGGGCATGGCAACCTTGAGGAAGAGTTCATAGAGTGTATTAGGGACGGGTTCCTTGAGCAGTATGTAACTGAACCAACCAGGGGGCAGGCAATCTTAGATCTGGTCCTGTGTAATGAGACAGGATTAATAAAAAATGTCCTAGTAAAGGATCCCCTTGGAATGAGTGACCATAATATGGTTGAATTCCAAATTCAGTTTGAGGGTGAGAGAGTTGGATCTCAAACCAGCGTACTGAGCTTAAATAAAGGAGACTATGAAGGTATGAGAGTAGAATTGACTAAACTGGACTGGGAAAACAGATTAAAGTGTAAGACGGTACAAGAGCAGTGGTCTACATTCAAGGAGATATTTCACATCTTTCAAGATAAATATATTCCACTGAGGAAAAAGGGGAGTAAAAGAAAAGACAGCCATCCGTGGCTTAGTAAAGTAATAAAGGATAGTATCCGACTGAAAACAAGGGCATATAAAGTAGCCAAATCTAGTGGGAGGATAGAAGATTGGGAAGCATTTAAAAGCCAGCAAAGAATAACTAAAAGATTAATTAAGAAAGGGAAGATAGATTATGAAAGTAAACTAGCAAAAAATATAAAAACCGATAGCAAGAGTTTCTACAGCTATATAAAAAGAAAAAGGGTGGCTAAAGTGAACGTTGGTCCCTTAGAGGATGAGACCGGGAAACTACTGGTGGGGAACATGGAGATGGCAAAGACGCTGAACAAATATTTTGTATCAGTCTTTACAGTAGAGGACACTAAAAATATCCCAACACTGGACAAACGGGGGGCAATGGGGGGGGAGGAGCTAAACACGATTAAAATCACTAAGGAGATGGTACTCGGTAAAATAATGGGACTTAAGGCGGATAAATCCCCCGGACCTGATGGCCTACATCCTAGGGTCTTGAGAGAAGTGGCGGTAGGGACTGTGGATGCATTGGTGATTATTTTCCAAAACTCCCTGGACTCAGGAAAGGTCCCGGCAGATTGGAAAACTGCTAATGTAACACCCTTATTTAAGAAGGGAAGTAGACAAAAAGCTGGAAACTGTAGACCAGTTAGCCTAACATCTGTGGTTGGCAAAATGTTGGAGTCCATTATTAAGGAAACAGTAACAGAGCATTTGGATAAACATAATTTAATAGGACATAGTCAGCATGGTTTTATGAAGGGGAAGTCACGTTTGACAAATTTGCTCGAATTCTTTGAGGACGTAACATACATAGAAACATAGAAGATAGGAGCAGGAGTAGGCCATTCGGCCCTTCGAGCCTGCTCCGCCATTCAACGAGATCATGGCTGATCATCCAAACCCTAGCACCCGGTCCCTACAACGACAGCCATCCCACCCAAGCCCTATCCCCGTAACCCCACATATTTAATCCCCCCTATCACTAAGGGTCAATTTTTATCATGGCCAATCAACCTAACCCGCACATTTTTGGACTGTGGGAGGAAACCGGAGCACCCGGAGGAAACCCACGCAAACACGGGGAGAATGTGCAAACTCCACACAGACAGTCACCCGAGGCTGGATTTGAGCCCGGGTCCCTGGCGCTGTGAGGCAACAGTGCTAACCACTATGCCACCGTGGATAAAGGGGAACCAGTGGATGTAGTGTATCTGGACTTCCAAAAGGCATTTGACAAGGTTCCACACAAAAGATTACTGATCAAGATAAAAAATCACAGGACTGGGGGTAATATACTGGCATGGGTGGAAGATTGGCTATCTAACAGAAAACAGAGAGTTGGGATAAATGGTTCGTTCTCGGGCTGGCAATCAGTAACTAGTGGTGTTCCGCAAGGGTCAGTGCTGGGACCCCAACTCTTTACAACCTATATTAACGATTTGGAGGAAGGGACCGAGTGCAACATATCCAAATTTGCCGACGATACAAAGATGGGAGGGAAAGCAGTGAGTGAGGAGGACATAAAAAACCTGCAAAAGGACATAGACAGGCTAAGTGAGTGGGCAGAGATTTGGCAGATGGAATATAATATTGGAAAGTGTGAGGTTATGCACTTTGGCAGAAAAAATCAAAGAGCAAGTTATTATCTAAATGGAGAGAAACTGCAAAGTGCTACAGTACAAAGGGATCTGGGGGTCCTGGTGCATGAAACACAAAAAGTTAGTATGCAGGTGCAACAGGTGATCAGGAAGGCCAATGGAATCTTGGCTTTTATTGCAAGGGGGATGGAGTATAAAAACAGGGAAGTCTTGCTGCCGTTATACAGGGTATTGGTGAGGCCACACCTGGAATACTGCGTGCAGTTTTGGTTTCCATTTTTAAGAAAAGATATACTTGCTCTCGAGGCGGTTCAGAGAAGGTTCACTCGGTTGATTCCGGAGATGAGGGGGTTGACGTATGAGGAAAGGCTGAGTAGGTTGGGCCTCTACTCATTGGAGTTCAGAAGAATGAGAGGCGATCTTATCGAAACATATAAGATTGTGAGGGGGCTTGATCGGGTGGATGCGGTGAGGATGTTTCCACTGATGGGTGAGACTAGAACTAGGGGGCATAATCTTAGAATAAGGGGCTGCCCTTTCAAAACTGAGATGAGGAGAAACTTCTTCACTCAGAGGGTAGTAAATCTATGGAATTTGCTACCCCAGAAAGCTGTGGAAGCTGCGACATTAAATAAATTTAAAATGGAGATAGACAGTTTCCTAGCAGATAAGGGAATTAGGGGTTACGGGGAGAGGGCAGGGAAGTGGACGTGAGTCTAGATTCGGATCAGCCATGATCCTATTGAATGGCGGAGCAGGCCCGAGGGGCCGTATGGCCTACTCCTGCTCCTACTTCTTATGTTCTTATGTGATGCTGGCCAGTTGATCAACTTCCTCTATTCAGTTTGGCAATTTGTCTTAATTCCCATCTTCTTAAGAAAACCTTTACTATACCAGGATGATTTTTTTTCTACTTGCTACGCCAACAATCCTTATAGCCTTTCTTTGTGAAATTGCCAACATGAATTGGTCTGCATCAAATTAGTTGATACATATAATTTAACAAATCAAGAGTATTTCCAAGCTGTAGCTAGTGATCATTTTCTATTGCCTGTTTATATCTAGTAAAATGTTTAAATCAATAAGTATTCTACTACTGAAATGTTTCATCATAAATCGATGAGAATTGTTTTTTGTCTTTGTATAATCCAGAATATGGATGACCATAACCATCTGGTATTTGTTCTGAACCACTTGTCAGAGTTGTTGGAGCTTCTACTAGACCCTGAACAACTCACCGTTTCAGCCCACACAACCCATGACAGCATGATTTCTGTAGAAGCAGTTAAAGCATTGAACTTTCTCATTGAAGGAAGTATTGGTCGGAATGAAGTAATTTATCCTGTGCATGAACTGGCTCTCTGGCAACCAATTCTGGCAACCACAACTGGCTACTCCAAGCTCTCCAAGATGTTCTGTTTCCATAAACTAGAGGCCTGGCTGAGAAGCGTGCTGGGACCAAATCCATTTGGTACTGCAGTCTGCTTCCAAAAAGGGAAGAAATTAGCATGGGCACAGCAAGGTAATTTAACAGGACTAGATGTTGAAAATAAAAACAGTAGAATTCATTGTAATCTGAGTTTGTCTTAGTCCAAAACAGCAAGAAAACAGTTTGACAAGAAACTATATTCAAAACAACTTTTTTTTAGGGGATGGGCGGTGCGGGGAGCTGAATAGTAAATGTAGGTTCTGTTCTTTTTTGAAGTTCTGTTTTGTTCACTTGCCCATAAAATTGGCCGCTGAGTTCAATAATTACAACACAAGTCTTTAGCTACAAATTCCTGAAAACCCTTCAACATTACGTCAAGGCTGCCAATATTTTTTTTTCTATTTTCTTCTCTTTTAAACTCTCCTCCCATCTCTCACCACTACAAACAACAACAACAACTTGTATTTATATAGTACCTTTGACATAGTAAAACGTCCCAAGGTGCTTCACAGGAGTGTTATAAAATAAATTTGACACCGAGCCACATAAGGAAAAATTAGGGCAGAGCTTGGTCAAAGAGGTAGGTTTTAATGAGCATCTTAAAGGAGGAAAGAGAGGCGGAGAGGTTTAGGGAGGGAATTCCAGAGCTGAGGGCCTAAGCAGCTGAAAGCACAGCCACCAATGGTGGAGTGATTAAAATCAGGGATGCTCAAGAGGCCAGAATTAGAGGAGCGCAGATATCTCGCGGGGGGGGGGGGGTTGTGGGGATGGAGGAGATTACAGAGATAGGGAGGAGTGAGGCCATGGAGGGATTTTAAAACGAGGATGAGAATTTTAAAATTGGGGCATTGCTTAACTGGGAGCCAATGTAGGTCAGCGAGCACAGGGGTGATGGGTGAACGGGAATTAGTGCGAGTTATGATACAACCAGCCAAGCTTTGGATGACCTCAAGTTTACATAGGGTAGAACGTGAAAGCCAGCCAGGAGAGTGTTGGAATAGTCGAGTCTAGAGCTAACAAAGGCATGGATGAGGGTTTCCGCAGCAGATGAGCTGTGGCAAGGACGGAGACGGGCGATGTTATGGAAGTGGAAATAAGCGGTTTTAGTTATGGTGTGGACATGTTCCAAATATATTTGGAAAGTGAAGGTAGGAAACCTGCTCTCATTTGCTGGTGGTGATGCCTGGTTGTAAGGAAATGTGTGAGCTGCGCTCTCTTTCCTTTTTAACTTGAGGGATGCACCACATGGCCTCTGCTCAGCAGCTCTCTGACAGCTCAGAAATATGTTGTTAGGGTGATAATTAGCATCTAGGATTCACAATCACTCCATGGTCCACTGTGTTAAAACACTGTACTGCATTCCTGGCTTTTTGATGTACAGTTCTGACTATACTCTGCAGTCAGGAAACATGAGAGTTATCACAAAGGCTGTCAAAAGTAAAGAGCATTTAAACACTGCATTCTTTAACATGCTCAGTATTTTAGTTGGTTTATGCTAACCTGCCTTGTGTTGAGCTAATTTACTCTATAATTAATACATTTTGTTATAACAAAACTGCAAATTGAATTTAATGATTTCTAAAGTTGCCTTTTAAAGGGAAAATGTTTTTGAATTGTTGATGAATTTGACATTATGTGCCACTGTATTTTGGAAACTCAGTTTTAACTATCAAAAGCTGGTATCAAAAGTTGCTAGGGTGCATAATCACTAAAATTTACTTGAATGACTGGCAGGTTTAAAAACAACAATATTTCAGGTTTTGAAAGATAATTTTTTTTTAAATGGTGCTGGTAATTATTATGTTGGCATGCATGTTTGATACGGTGCTATGTATAGCAGTATGCTATATAAATATATATATTTTTTAACTTGGATGAGGGGAAAGCTTTCCCAGTGAATACATTGAGCACTTGATGCAATACTAAGCCATACAAACCAGAAAAGAGAAGATTTGAACCCTGCTCTATGAGTTAGTTGATCCCAGTCAGTGGAATGATTGAAGCCAGGGTTCCCACTCCTGATCAAATAATGACCCCTAGTTGAAAGGCCAGTGTTCGGATATTGGTCGAGAACAGGATCGGTCTTTTCTTTATTGGCCTCCGAGATCAAGTAGCTTACCAAAACTCACTGACTTAACTCGAACATCACTTGAATAAAGTATGAGGGAGTTGCTGGCACCTGTGGAACTCTACCCAGTCAACAGCTGGTGAGGCAAAAATTAGATAAATACTTAGATGCGTAAAGCCTTCTATTTTAATTCAGTCACACATACAATTTTTAAAATCAAATATAAGGAATCTTCCATTAAAGATCCTGCTTTGGTTTAAGAGATACAAGTATTGCAAGACATTGCTGCATGAATTCTTCAGGGCAGTGTCCTAGGCCCAACCATCTTCAGCTGCTTCATCAATGACCTCTTCTCCATCATTTAAAAAAAGACTTACATTTATATAGCACCTTTCACGACCTCAGGACATCCCAAAGCGCTTTACAGCCAATTAAGTACTTTTTAAGTGTAGTCACTGTTGTAATGTAGGAAACACAGCAGCCAATTTGCGCACTGTAAGGTCCTGCCAACAGCAATGTGATAATGACCAGATAATCTGTTTTAATGATGTTGATTGAGGGAAAGTATTGGCCAGGACACTGGGGATAACTCCCCTGCTTTTCTTTGAAATAGTGCCATGGGATGTTTTACGTCCACCTGAGGGGGCTGACGGGGCCTTGGTCTCATCCGAAAGATAGCACCTCTGACAGTGCAACACTCCCTCAGTACTGCACTGGAGTGTCAGCCTCGATTTTTGTGCTCGAGTCTCTAAGGTCAGAAGTGGGGATGTTCGCTGTGATTGCACAGTCTTCAGTTCCATTTACAATTCCTCAGATAATGAAGCAGTCTGTGCCCGCATGCAGCAAGACCTGGACAACATCCAGACCTGGGCTGATAAGTGGCAAGCAGCATTTGCGCCACACAAGTGCCAGGCAATGACCCTATCAAACAAGAGAGAGTCTGAACATTCAGTTGCATTACCATCGTTGAATCTCCCACTAACAACGTCCTGGGGGTCACCATTGACCAGAAACTTAACTGGATCAGCCACATAAATACTGTGGCTACAAGAGCAGGTCAGAGACTGGGCATTCTGCAGTGAGTGACTCGCCTCCTGACTCCCCAAAGCCTTTCCACCATCTACAAGGCACAATTCAGGAGTGTGATGGAATATTCTCCATTTGCCTGGATGGATGCAGCTTCAACACCATCCAGGATAAAGTGATCTGCTTGATCGGCACCTCATCCACCACCTTCAACATTCACCCCCTGCACCACCAGCACACCGTGGCTGCAGTGTGTACCACATACAAGATGCACTGCAGCAACTCGCCACGGCTTCTTCAACAGCACATCCCAAACCTGTGGCCTCTACCATCTAGAAGAACAAGGGTAGCAGGCGTGTGGGAACACCATCATCTCCAAGTTTCCCTTCTGACGTGGACTTATATCGCCGTTCCTTTATCGTCGCTGGGTCAAAATCCTAGAACTTCCTACCTAACAGCACTGTGGGAGTACCTTCATCACACGGACTGCAGCGGTTCAATAAGGCAACTAGAGATGGGCAATAAATGCTGGCCTTGCTGGCGAAGCCCACAGCCCAAAAATTTAAAAAAAAATTAACTCACTAATCCATTTATAGAGATGCTATCTCTTAAACACTATTTTCCTGTTTCAATGTTAGTAACTAAATTAACCTGTCATCAATATATTATTGACGTTGCTATAATGGATAGTAGAATTTTTAGTGAGTAGTTTTGGTGCTCATCAAATTAACTACAGTAACTATATTACAACCATGTGATTTCTGAAACAAGTTTAAGTGGGTAATTATTTTCCCATTTTACATTTTAATTCATTTACAAGAGACCAAGTTATTGATCAGATCTATAATTTAGATTGTGTAGTTGAATTTATGATCTTATGACATTAAGTGGGTTTGCTCCAGCCAGCCACTGACATTTGACATTCAGACATTCAACAGTCTAAACATTATACTGAGCTACTTTCTCTCTTTCCAAGTTGAAGGTACTACAAAGCGGGCAAAGATTGCATGCAATACTTATACAGCACCTAAAGGCCACAAGGTGGTGGTAATGACACAAGTGTACAAGCAAACTCTGGCTAAGAGCTCAGATCAACTGGTTGGAGCTCATGTTAAAATTCATCGCTGCAATGACTGCTATATATATCTCTTATCTCCTTTAAGGTGAGATTGGTGTTTGTGAAACAAAGTTGTAGAATTGATATTTTTAGTTTTAAATTGATATAAAATAAAGCTTTATTGGTAACGCCAATATACTTTTATTACTGTATGAAACTCTAGTTTTTATTTATTTTTTGGGTAATGTTTAAATGACCTAGATTATGTAGAAAACACTAGGCTATGTCAATACTCGTCTTCAACCAATGTCACTACTTCAGTGTAGGGAACTTTGTATTACTTTTGTATTACCAGAAAAGTCATGTATTAATTTAAGGAGAGCATCTGTACACTCAGTAAAAATGTCTAGGGAATCCAAGGTGCATGAGCTGCATTCTGCAAAAAATTGATGTACTAACATGTTGCACCTTGTATTTGTAGAATTTAGGTTTGTGTCTGTTCTTGTGGTTCCCCAGATAGAGTTACTGATTGATAGCTGGTTTGTCTGGTGGATGCACAAAATAGAGTCCCACAGGGAATGCATAAAGTCCATCTGGACAACTCTTAAGACAGCAGCCCTGCCAATGGCCTTGGAGTAAGTTACTTGCTCAGTCCTAAACCAGAAAATGATGCATTGCTGAAGGGGACTCACGTCAATAGGAAGGGGCAGAAGAAAATTTAGATTGGAGTAAGGTGAATACATATGAAGATTTGTTTTTTGTTGTGTACTTTAAGTGCTTATTGGTTTCTCGTTGCAGGTCTGTCAGTATTGAGAAGTGCAGAAATACCACCTTTGTTCTTGGTCCTGTCCAAACAACCATCCACGTCCATAGCTGTGATGACGTGAAAGTAATAGCCATCTGCCGCAGACTTTCAGCCTCATCGTCGTCTTCGTGTACTTTCCACTGCCTCACACCTACCCACCCTCTCATCATGTCTGGGAACATGAGCTTAACATTTGCCCCATACCATACGTATTACCCAATGTTGGAGGATCACATGGCTAGGACAGGGATAGCCACAATTCCCAATTATTGGAATAAACCAATGTGTATTGGTGTGGACAACAATGAAATGCCTGTCTATCAGCTGCTTGCCCCCAAGGAATTTTATCTATTTGTGATTCCATTTGAAATAGCGGGAGACACTATGGAGATCCCTGGAGGACTACCGCCACCATATGAAAAGGCTATTAGACATAGAGAGCAGAAAATCCAGAACTGGCAGAAGACTGTTAAGGAAGCAGGACTTAGCAAGTTAGTAATTGTACACTGAAAATAGATTTTATGTTCCTGACTGAGATAAATCTCTTCCTGAAGGCAGTGACATGCTGAGAATGATTTAATGTATGCCAGTAGCACTCAAATGTTGCCCAAGTAGCCATTTTTCATATGTAAACCTAGACGGTGATTGTGAGGAGTCTGTTTGTCTACGGGATCATCAGAACTAACCTGTATTCTGTCTTCACTTGACATTCAAGTGTGTACTTTTCACCAACAAACAAATTTGTCCTGGTTGAAAATTTAGAATGTTATAACTTCGCTAATCTTTTTACTTTTCTCTTCCAGAGAGCAACGCAAGCTGTTTCAGAACCTGGTGGAGCAGGAGTTCTGTGAATGGCTGGATCAAACTGGGCACCGTCAGCAGCTGGACAGTCTTATTCCTGCTCCTACTTCCCCAAAACAGACTACATCTTGATCATTCACAGGCTGTATGAGGAGAAATGTGCTCATGGCTATAACGGAAACAAATCTGGGCTGCTCCTTTATTGCACCACTTTCAAATATACATTGTATTTTTTGTGGGGCTGCATAATTCAATTGTAGTTGGGCTCTAATGAAGTATGTGTCTTGAATAAAAATGTAATTACAAATAAAATTTGTATGCACACATTTCAGACATTAGTGCCATTAACTATTTCAAATAGAATTACATTAGACTTTGTAATTTGGGTCAGCAATGTTATTCTTACAATTATGATACTGGTCAAAGATTCTTTTCACTTTTGTTCTTAGCATCAATATGATGGCAGTAGTTTATATAGGTTTTATTTTTCTATTCATGCTGTACAGTTATTTTATCCTTAGCTCTAATTAAAATTCACTTTCCACACAAGGAACATGTCCTCTGACTGGACTCAGCTTTGAATATCAGGGAGAGAAAGAGAAAAGCCTTTAATATGGTAACTTGAATATTTTATTAGTCTCTTTGAAATATGTGTCTCTATTTTCTCCCTCCTCCCCCGCCCCTTGCTCACTTCCCTCTGCAATTCCAAAAGTCTTGACTTTGTTCCTGAAACTATCGGAATCTTTACAGGAATTTCAGAGAGCCTTTTGCATATTTCCTTAATAATGACTTTACCCCAGTGTTGTCTTAATTTTTATTCAGCCATACTCAATTCTGCCTTGAAGTTTTCCCCCAGCACTTGGATGGTTCTTCTTTCCACTGATGGCCTGCTTCTGTGCTGAGGTACTTGAATGACACCTTGGTTCCTAGCCAAACTGTTGTGTGAACTGGTAAATTGGCCCCGCCACAAGCACCTGAGTGTGTTCACTTTTCTGCTGATTGACAACCAAAGTATTAGCCAAAAACATTGTTTTTCCAACACTTGAAATCATTTTACTTAGTTTTTTTCCCCCTCATTAGTTTTCTTTGCTACTCCTCTCAAGGTGAATGCTTACTGCATTTGCAGCAGCCATACTTCCACCTTGCCCATGTGCCTATTATACATGTGAACCTCGACAATAAGTTTTGGCAAGCCAGTTGATTCTGGAGAGTGTTGTGCTGAGCTCGATCTGTCGTCTACTTGATATTCACATGTATACATTTCCAACACAGTTGATGGCTAGCAGTTAGGAGCAGGAATTGTGGATGATTTACCCCTCTAACCAAGGGGTGCGGAGGCCAATTATATCACTTCTACTGTCGGGATTGAACCTGGGTCCTTCCACGTTCCACTGGCTCAGTTGCACACTTTCTAAACTTACTGATCCAGCAGGAGAGCCTCTTTCAAACAACTTTCAATCGCTTTGAAAATCAAAATTCTTCAACATTTACCTCAAGTCAAAATCTAAAACCATTTACTGTAACAGTCTTAAACTGCAGTTGTGGGGTCAGTAACTTTTGTTGTAATGATTTTATCACTTTTGGGAATTTTGTATTGTCCATGATGAATAACATTCTGTAAGCACTCAGTATGGAATAATATGCAAAATTATAAAATACACTTTAGTGCTAACTGAGGAGTTATAAATTTATCCTCACAACCATTTTAACAAAATAATATAAAATGTTAAATCCCAACTATGCTGTGTTCCTCTGTTTTGTTATCTAGTGCACCACACTAAATACAGCTATGGGTTAATACACTGATGACATTGCAGAATTAGCATTATTTCTGTCTTTTTTATGCCTTCGTTTCTATTTAATTTTAGAAAAGGTGGAAACTGTCAGTTTATCTGTGGAACGAATATGCGATTGCTAATCATTATTTTGTTCTTCTGTTTTAAAACTACTCTTTGTCTATCTTTCTGAGGGCATGTAACTGCCCCATCCAATTCTACATATGGTCTTGGTCAGCTACAGGGGCCACAACTGTAGTCCAAGGGGTACTCACTATTAACTTTTCACTGTAGGGAGATGTCTACCTCCAGTTGGCACCTCCGTGAAGTAGCATAGCCAAGAGGGAGATTTGAAAAGGTAAATTATTCCTAAGCATTTTCTAATTCTATTCTTTATTCAGCCAATTAATTAGCTAATTAATTGACTAATTCAGCTTCATCTTCCTCTATGAAGGTGCTTCATGCCTACCTGTAGCATTGGTTGAGATTGTATGAGGAATCATGGACTTAGCTTTCAACATAACCTTTTTAGGTTACACTAAATTGTATTGTAAAATAAATTCCATTAAAGGCTATGAGTATGCTTGAGCTGTCATATTTTATGACACAAATGCTGAGACATGTGTTTACATAAGAAATAGGAGCTGGAGTAGGCCATTTGGAGTAGGCATAGTGGTTAGCACTGTTGCCTCACAGCGCCAGGGACCCGGGTTCGAATCCGGCCTCGGGCGACTGTGGAGTTTGCACATTCTCCCCGTGTTTGCGTGGGTTTTCTCCGGGTGCTCCGGTTTCCTCCCACAGTCCAAAGATGTGCAGGTTAGGTTGATTGGCTATGATAAATTGACCCTTAGTGTTAGGGGGATTAAATACATGGGGTTACGGGGATAGGGTGGGATATGTGTTGGTGTAGGGGTTACGGGGATCGGGTGGGATATGTGTCGGTGCAGGCTCGATGGGCCGAAATGGCCTCTATCTGCACTGGGGTTTCTGTGATTCTGTGATTTGGCCCTTCGAGCCTGCTCTGCCATTCAATAAGATCATGGCTGATCTTCTACTTCATCTCCACTTTCCTGCACTATCCCATATCCCTTGATTCCCTTAATATTCAAAAATCTATCGATCTCTGTCTTGAATATACTCAATGACCGAGCCTCCACAGCCCTCGGGTAGAGAATTCCAAAGATTCATCACCCTCTGAGTGAAGAAATTTCTCCTCATCTCAGTCCTAAATGGCCGACCCCTTATTCTGAGACTGTGACCCCTGGTTCTAGACTCCCCAGCCAGGGGAAACATCCTCCCTGCATCCACCCACAATTGTCTAGAAGGTGAGTTCCTGATGCCAGCTATGCTGCTTTGCCAGACATTTCTTCACAGGGGCTACAGAAAGCTGTCCCTTTAGGCTTCCTGGCGGATATCTATGAAACATTTTTAGTGGAAGCAAGTTTATGTAATCTTGGCCAACTAAGATACATGGCAGAGGGAAAATAAGATAAAATTACAAAATGATTTCTGTAAGCAGAGAGATGTAATTTTGTTATGTGCTAACAAAGACTGGAATAAGAAATGGACATTTAATCAATCAGGCCCTCTCCATTTAGAATCAGACTACCCTCTTCCACCCCCTCCCCAGTTAACCCCTGCTTTAAGAGACGCTAAGTTCCTTCCTCTACCTTGAAAAACATTAAACAGCGCTGTTAGTTTTATAATACTATGAATTGTCTTAAGTTGGTTGCGTCAGCAATAGGCAGAAGAATTAAAAATTAGTTGGCAAGTTATCCTAGTCTATGCTTACGTACTCCCTAATAGACATTACTAACAGATTGGTTGAGGCTCAGCACGGGAGTTAAAGAGGAAGGCATACCTTGAAACCTGCTGAAATGCGAGTTAACATTTAAAGCAGTACAGTTTTCTGTAGAACCAGCAAATCAGGTACTTTTCACGGCTTAGTAGTCTTGTGCTTCTTGGTGGCACTGTTTAATGTCAGAACATCCATTTAAAGCACGACAGTTGAGAGAAATGGGATAAGGAAAATTAAAATGTATTTGTAAGACTAAAATAGCTGTAACACCGATATTTCAGCTTTCTATCAACTGATTGAGCACTACTCAGTCTGAAGTGGCTTATCGCTGAAAGATAAATGAAGGTTTGTAAAACTAGTAGGCAAGAATCTATTTTTTATCAACTGTAGCATAATATTGTAACTTAGCTGCCAAAAGCAGTCATCATTTTCTACCTGTGCTTTTCTCCTTTCTTGAAGGTGTTGACTTTCTCACTGATACATAATTCCACAGCCATTGGGTATTTCTCGTGGTTATTATTCATATGGTATCCAAAAGTGATCCTGTCCCCACTCACATGCAGACTCTGTGAGGGTCACTGTAGAGCAACTGTTTAGGTTGTTTAACAGGAAATTGCAGTATTTGTTTAAATAGTTTGTCTTTTTGCTGTCCCAGTGGTATCTGAAACAAACTATGTACAATGCATTTTGTCAGTCTTGCTTCAGCTGAGGTTAAGAAACTCCACACAGACCGGCGATTGGACCTGGGAGTTTCAGCGCTTACCTGTGAGCCACCAGAACATCTGTTCAGAGCTTTATTTTTGTTCAGCAACTTGATTGAAACAAATTATTCCAATTATTCTCATCCCTGATTGTTTGCATGTTTTTATTGAACTGACTCAGCAAAGCTGGTAAATTTATCCACAACAATAATCCAACGGGCATAGCAAACAATTAAGAGGAATTCACGCTCTGGTAATTTTATTATCCCATCAGTTTTTCTAGAAAACTTGCCTGGATTTGAAATGACTGACTCGATATTTTGATCTAATTTCCATGACAAAAGGGCTGTGTCCTGTAAATCCTGCAGCGTATAAAAGCAGTGTCCTTGTTTCTCATAGCACAATTGTTAGCAAGGGGACTCCAAAGATGGGAAAAGTAAGTATGACTGAAATGTATCTTTGCCTATTTAATTTTTTTTGTTTAGGTTGTTTAACAGGAAATTGCACAGTGTTTAAATAGGTTGTCTTTTTGATGTCCCAATGGTATCTGAAACAAACTATGTACGCTGCATTTTGTCAGTCCTTAGCTGTGCCATAATCACATCAGAGAGCTGACAGCCTGCTATTTTCTTGTCCCATGACAATATGCAGCTTGTTGGCACTAATAGCAGTGTTTGACAGTCCCAGTACCCTGTCGTAAAGAGCGCGTACTGGGGGAGGACAGGATCGGGTTTGATTGAATGCCCCTCAGGGTCAGATTAGCCTGCTGACACTCACATGAAGAATGACAAGTATGATTAGCAATCTTTGCTTTGATCTCAGGATTCAATGTCCCAAATACTGCGGTAAGGATTGGGCTTGCTAGTTATCATTACATTCTTACTCGGGCATCTGTCTCGCATTGTCTCATTCTTTATAGTTTATAAACTTCTTGTTTAGTTACCAGACAGAAGTGTCATATGTCTTACAATATCGATGTAAGAAATCACACAACACCAGGTTATAGTCCAACAGCTTTATTTGAAATCACAAGCTTTCGGAGCGCTGCTCCTTCGTCAGGTGAAGTGGAGAGATGCATAAAAACACAGCTTATATAGTCAGAGAATAATGTCAGATGTTTACAGGTAATCTTTCTAACTGCCATTTATCACACCTCGGCAGAGAGATAATCACAGCAATCAAATTTGACAGTGATTTCAAATAAAGCTGTTGGACTATAACCTGGTGTGTGATTTCTTACATTTGTCCACCCCAGTCCAACACCGGCATCTCCACACCATGGCTACAATATCGAGCCAGGGCAATCTGACAAGTACCTAAACCAGTTGCTCCAAAAACATGTATTTTTTTTATTTCTGAAACCTGAGGTGTATACAGCAGTTCTTGCTCGCACTCACCAGTGCGAATCAGGCTTACAAACTTTGAAACCCCCAATCTGTTCCCCCCACCCCCCCCCCCGTTCACTCCCGTGTAGTCAAGCATAAGTGAGTGCCTGAAGGGAAGGAGGAAAAATAAAGATGGAAATTGGAGAAAAAGGAAAAACGGAGAAGCACCTCTCCGTTCCCATACGGGCTAGGTATATATTTTCTCTGTTGAAAGCTTTGACAAGCCATTATATGGATTTGACACACACTGTTTTGAGATAGAATTTTGTCTTTCGAATGACAGGTGCCTTCTGTTGCCTAGGCCCTAAGCTCTGGAATTCCCTGCCTAAACCTCCACCTGCTACCTCTCCTCCTTTAAGACACTCCTTAAAACCTACCTCTTTGACCAAGCTTTTGGTCACCTGCCCTAATTTCTCCTTATGTGGCTTGGTGTCAAATGTTTTGTCTTATAACACTCCTGTACAGCGCCTTGGGACGTTTTACTACATTAAAGGTGCTATATAAATACATGTTGTTGTTGTTGTTGTCTGTCCTCTCAGGTGGATGTAAAAGATTCCATGGCACTATTTTGAAGAAGAGCAGTGGAGTTCTCCCCAGTGTCCTGGCTAATATTTATCCCCCAACCATGATCACTAAAACAGGCAATCTGGTCATTACCACATTGCTGTTTGTGGGATCTTGCTGTGCGCAACTTGGCTGCTGCATTTCCTACATTACAACAGTGACTACACTTCAAAAGTACTTCATTGACTGTAAAGTACTTTTGAACATCCTGAGGTCATGAAAGGTGTTCTATATATGCAAGTCTTCCTTTTCTTTCAGAAGAAAGTGACCTGGGGTTTCACATACATAGATTTTTGAAAGTGGCAGGACAAATTGAGAAGGCTGTTAAAAAAGCATATGGGATCCTTGGCTTTATAATAGAGACATAGAGTATAAAAGCAAGGAAGTGATGGTAAACCTTTATAAATCACTGGATAGACCTCAGCTCGAGCACTGTGTCCAATTCTGGGCACCACACTTTAGAAAGAATGTCAAGGCCTTGGAGGGGGTGCAGAGGAGATTTACCAGAATGGTACCAGGAATGAAGGAATTCAGTTATGTGGAGAGTAGAGAAGCTGGTATTATTTTCCTTAAGAGTTTTTTTTTACACAGCAAGTTGTAATGGAGAGGGTGGATGTGGAAGTGTGGTTCATGTGTATATGGAATTTCAAAAGGCCTTTGATAAAGTACCACATAATAGATTTGTTAGCAAAATTGAAGCCCATGGGATTAAAGAGGCAGTGGCTGCGTGGATACAAAATTGGCTAAGGGACAGAAAGCAGAGAGTAGTGGTGAACGG
Source organism: Somniosus microcephalus (assembly GCF_052327205.1). Classification (NCBI taxonomy): domain Eukaryota; kingdom Metazoa; phylum Chordata; class Chondrichthyes; order Squaliformes; family Somniosidae; genus Somniosus; species Somniosus microcephalus. The sequence continues at coordinate 208,348,559 of NC_140990.1, read as the reverse complement.
TTGTTTTTCAGACTGGTGGGAAGTGTGCAGTGGTGTCCCCAGGGGTCGGTGTTGGGAGCACTGCTCTTTTTGATATATATTAATGACCTGGACTTCGGTATACAGGGCATAATTTCAAAGTTTGCAGATGACACGAAACTCAAAATGTAGTAAACAATGAGGAGGATATTAACAAACTTTAGGAGGACATAGACAAATTGGTGAAATGGGCAGGCACATGACAGATGCAATTTAATGCAGAGAAGTGATTCATTTGGTAGGAAGAATGAGGTGAGGCAATATGAACTAAATGGTACAATTTTAAAGGAGGTGCAGGAACAGAGGGACCTGGGGGTGTACGTACACAAGTTTTTGAAGGTGGCAGGAAAAGTTGAGAAGGCTGTTAAAAAGGCATACAGGATCCCTGGCTATATAGATAGAGGCATAAAGTACAAAAGCAAGGAAGTTATGCTAAACCTATATAAAACATTAGTTCCGCCCCAGCTGGAGTATTGTGGCCAATTCTGGGCACCACACTTTAGTAAGGATGTCAAGGCCTTAGAGAGGGTGCAAACGAGATTTACTGGAATGGTACTGGAGATCAAAGACTTCAGTTATATGGAGAGACTAGAGAAACTGGGGTTGTTCTCCTTAGAACAGAGAAGGTTAAGGGGAGATTTGATAGAGGTGTTCAAAATCTTGAAGAGTTTTTAAAGAGTAAATGAGAAACTGTTTCCCGTGACAGAAGGGTCGGTAACCAGATGACGCAGATTTAAGGTAATTGACAAAAGAACGAGAGGTGACATGAGGAAAAATATTTTTATGCAGCGAGTTGTTATGATCTAAAATGCACTTTTCAAAGAGTGGTGGAAGCAGATTCAATAATAACTTTCAAAAGGGAATTGGATAAATGCCTGAAAAGGAAAAAGCTGCAGGGCTATGGGAAAAGAGCAGGGAAGTGGGACTAATTGGATAGCTCTTTCAAAGAGCTGTAACAGGCACCATGGGCTGAATGGCCTCCTGTGCTGTATCATTCTATGATTCTATGCTGTGGAATGCATTGCCTGAAAGTGTAGTGGAAGTGGATTCAGTAGTAATTTTCAAAAGGGAAGTGGATATTATACTTAAAAAGGAACAATTTGCAGGGCCACGGGGAACGAGCAGGGGAGTGGGACTAATTGGATAGTTTTTTCAAAGAGCCGGCACAATGGGCCAAATGGCCTCCTTCTGTGCTGTATCATTGATTATATCTATCATATATATAAAGCGGCTCTTCTGTCTGTCTGTCCCGATGTCTGTTCTCTATACGTTTGAAAGTTACAGAGCGTACCGACGCGCGCGTCACCTCAAAAGAAAGCTTGCAATTCCGGACCGGTCATAGGCATATTTACGTTTCGGCCGGACAAAAACCGCGCCCACGGTATCCGAAAAACGTTCAGCCATCCGCTCATTAGCATCTCATTAGCGACCGTGTGACGTCGAGGTCGACCAATCGGACGGCGGGTTCCTTCCTACAGTTGAGTGTCGAGTGACTCGACGATTGACCAATCCTACGCTTCGGTGACCTGACCGGTCGACCAATCGGTGCGTGTGTGGGCGGGCCTTATCCTTCTGAACCGAGGTGCGTGGCCGCCATCTTGATTTTTCACGATTTTTTCCCCACACTTTCAATGTGTTAGGGAAGTAAGGTAAATATTTGAATTATGTGTTAGGGAATTAATTAAAAATTTATTTGAGTTTTATATTGTGTTTAGCAACCCCCCCCCCCCTCCTCACCCTCGCGCAGGGGGGACTCGGGGCCTGAAGCTCAAAAAATTTCTCTCTCTCTCTTTCTTCCCTCTCTCTCTCTCCTTCTCCTCTTCCCTCTCTCTCCTTCGCCTCTTCCCTCTCTCCTCTTCCCTCTCTCTCCTTCTCCTCTTCCCTGTCTCTCTCTACTTCCCCCTCTCAGGTTTCACGGTGTCGGGGCCGTAGCGCGGGCGGGCCGCCCGAAATTTCCCGCTCGCTAACGGCCGCCAGGCCGCCTCGCGCCGCCCGCACTGACCGCGCATGCGCCGCCCGCACTGACCGCGCATGCGCCGCCCGCACTGACCGCGCATGCGCCGCCCGCGAGAGCCCGCTCCCAGCACCGGCCGCCGCTCAGCATTCCCGCTATCGCAACGGCACCGGACCTCAGGCGCTAGGCAGGGGGAGGGGCCGGACAGAGGGGAGTGGGGGAGGGGAGGGGAGGGGTGGGGGTGGGTGAGGGGAGGGAGGGAGAGGAGGGGAGGGAGGGATAGGACAGGGAGAGGACATGACAGGGAGAGGGGGGACACACGGGCAGGGAGACCAAGCGCCCCAAAATTGCCCTCGTAACGCGGGGCTCCCCAGCTAGTGATTCTCTTATCTATCATCCTTGTTGCTCTCACGGTGCTACAACTGCAGCGAGATGTGAAGCACATTTGTGGCATTGTCTCAGGTTCATTACTGTAAAGTAACTAAGCCTTTAACAAACTTACTCAGTAACACGGTAAAGATTTTGGAAGTCAAATATTTTTATATTTAGTCACTGTATGTTGGGAGAAATTATAAAAGGCTGACCAATATTAATTTTTTGAGAAACTGTTGCTAAACATGGAAATGGAAGAAAAAGATAACTACATTAAATTTCAAAAATGTGTCGAATAACACAAGCTTATGTTTTCCCTTAATATTCAACTGTAGATCACTTTCTACGAAGAGAGGAATTTTCTGGGCCGTCGCTATGAATGTGACAGCGATTGCTCAGATTTTCACACCTCCCTATCCCACTGTAACTCAATCAAAGTTGAGAGTGGGGCCTGGGCAGTGTATGAACGGCCTAACTTTACAGGATACTTGTATGTTCTTACCAAGGGTGAATATCCAGACTATAAGCGCTGGATGGGATTCAATGATCACATTGCTTCATGCCATAGGATCCAACAAGTAAGTTTATTTTCTTTGTATGCTACTTACGAACATTTGAACCTATGCTTGTGGCAGCGGGCTGGTTAAGATCTATATCAAAAACTAGAATATTCTGTTGACTGTGCATAATTAGTGAACAAACAGTGAATGACACAATTATATAATTAAATTGAGCATTACAGGACTGTGATAGCTGTAATATTTGCCTCTTCCTCCATTATAACAGGTTGAAAATAAAATATCAGTAATACACATAACTTTTTAATATTTGTATACTTGATGGAACATCTTTACTTGCAAATAGACTAGATTTTATACCACATAACAACAGAAAATGCTGGAAAAACTCAGCAGGCCAGGCAACATCCGTGGAGAGAAACAGGACTGCCCTGGTAGACCCATCGTTTCAGCCTGTTCTTGCCCCACAGAACTTATCTCTTCCTATCTCGACTCTATCTTTTCTCCCCTTGTCCAGTCTCTTCCCACCTACATCCGCGACTCTTCGAACGCCCTCCACCACTTTAACAGTTTCCTGGCCCCAACCGCTTCCTTTTCACCATGGACATACAATCCCTCTACACCTCCATCCCCCACTCGGATGGCCTGAAGGCACTCCGCTTCTTCCTTGAACAGAGGCCCGACCAGTCCCCATCCACCACTACCCTCCTCCGCCTGGCTGAACTTGTTCTCACATTGAACAACTTCTCCTTTGACTCCACTCATTTCCTCCAAATCAAAGGTGTTGCTATGGGTACCTGCATGGGTCCTAGCTATGCCTGCCTTTTCGTGGGATATGTGGAACACTCTTTGTTCTAGTCCTACTCGGGTCCGCTCCCTCACCTCTTTTTCCAATACATTGATGACTGTATCGGTGCCGTTTCCTGCTCTCGCCCTGAACTAGACAATTTCATTCACTTTGCCTCCAATTTCCAACCTTCCCTCACCTTCACATGGTCCATCTCTGACTCTTCCCTTCCCTTCCTCGACTTCTCCGTCTCCATCTCTGGGGATAGGTTATTGACCAACATTCACTACAAGCCCACTGACTCCCACAGCTACCTGGACTACACTTCCTCCCACCCTGCCTCCTGTAAGGACTCTATTCCATTCTCCCAGTTTCTCCGTCTCCGCCGCATCTGCTCCGACGATGCCACCTTCCACACCAGTGCTTCCATGTCTTCCTTTTTCCTCAACCGAGGATTCCCCTCTACCGTGGTTGATACGGCCCTCGACCATGTCCGTTCTATCTCCCGCACTTCTGCCCTCACCCCTGCCCCTCCCTCCTGGAACCACGATAGGGTTCCCCTTGTCCTCACCTTTCACCCCACCAGCCTCCACATTCAACGGATCATCCTCCGCCATTTCCGCTACCTCCAAAGTGATCCCACCACGAAATGCATCTTCCCCTCCCCTTTCAGCATTCCGTATGGACCGCTTCCTCCGAGACACCCTAGTCCGCTCCTCTATCACCCCTTCCCCTTCGCCTGGCACCTTCCCGTGCAAGCGCAGGAGATGTAACACCTGCCCTTATACCTCCCCCCTTCCCACTGTCCAGGGCCCCAAACACCCCTTCCAGGTGAAACAGCAATTTACTTGTACTTCTTGCAATCTAGTATACTGTATTCGCTGCTCACGATGCGGTCTCCTCTACATTGGGGAGACCAAACGCAGATTGGGTGACTGCTTTGCGGAACACCTCCGTTCAGTCCGTAAGGGTGACCCCGAGCTTCCAGTCGCCTGTCATTTTAATTCACCGCCCCATTCCCACTCGGACCTCACCGTCCACGGCCTCTTGCATTGTTCCACGGAAGCTCAACGTAAACTCGAGGAACAGCACCTCATCTTCCGATTAGGCACTTTACAGCCTTCTGGACTCAATATCGAGTTCAACAATTTCAGATCATAACCTCGGCCCCTATTACATTTTTACTTATATTTTTTATCCACACCTTTGTTTTGGCCTTTCCCCCCCCCCCCTTTCTTTTTTTTTCCTCTCTCCCACATGGCAGCTGTCTCCCATTCTGCCAGCGCATTTCACACCTAATCTAGAGCTGTCTTTTGTCTCCACTAGTCCTATCACCATCTTGTCTCATTTTGAATACCTCTTAATGGGGTTGAAATTCAGTTGGCTGCGCCACCCGTTAGCGCCTTAAGAGGGCGCTAAGTGGGTCGCAAGCCAACTGGCACCCGGGCGCGGCACTGTCCACGCCTCCCGCTAAATTCTACGGGATGCTAGTGATGGCGCTAGCCGTTAGTGCTGCGACGCTACCGATGATGTCATTGGTGTGCGCAGCGCCCCGGCCGCGATATTTGGCAGCGCCCCCTGATTTACCGCCGGACGCTATGTCCGACCGGTTCAGGGCGGCCTACCTGCGGCCGGGAAGGCGCAAATTAAAGGAGGTGCGGGGCGGCCATTTTTGTTGTTGGCCGCCTGCCAGCACCTGCCTGCGCTCCCGTCCCCGGCCTCCTGAACGCCCTCCCCCCCGCGGAGTGCCGGCTGCGTTCCAAGAGCCCGACACTTCTCCTCGGTGCTGAGCTCTTTTGCCTGCACTCGCGATCCTCGGGGGCTGAGCTGGGCCCCAGATCGCGCTGCACAAGGCCCCTCCCCTTTAAGAAGGGGCGGAAAGCCTGCAATACCGCAGCGCGGCGTGCCACAGCGTGTGGCGCTGCGGCACGTTGTGACACGATATTCAGTCGCAGCGCCCCAAGAGGGATGCGGGGCGCCTCCAGTAGCGCCACGCGTCCCTTTGGGGCGCTACCACTCAATTTCCGGCGGGTGGCCGCGAATGCTTCCGGGGCGCTACTTTTAGTGCCCTGGCGAGGCTGGCGCCCCAAACGGGGCTATACTCAATTTCTCCCCCTATGTCTCTTCTCTTTTGTTCTCTCCCAGCCTGTCCTCTTAATCTATTTCATTCCCTGTGCCTCTTTAGTCTTGACAAAGGGTTTTGACCCAAAACGTTGACTCTAATTTCTCTCCACGGATGTTGCCTGGCCTGCTGAGTTTTTCCAGCATTTTCTGTTGTTATTTTAGATTTTATACTATTTCAGCAATTTGAATGAACACTACTTATAGTTCAATAAATAAAAGTTTATTAAAAAAAGTTAAATGGAGGAATAGCATATAATCCAATGTAAAATGTTTCCAGATTTAATCAACTTTTACATATGGGTCTGAGAGCTGATCGAAGCATAAGGAAAATTGGTTTAATCCAGTTTGGAGTCCCCTATTTTTGCATAAAATGTTATAATTAGTAATGTTTTTGGAAATGCAGGCTTGCTCTCCCAACAGCATTGCTGTTCCAGGTGGTGAATCGATAGACTATACAGAGCAGTAAGGAGCAAGATACAATCCCAATCTGTACTGAGCTCATTGATCGGAGTTAGCCAGGGCAGCAGTAGAGGCACTACAGTTCACCTCAGTACTCCTGAATGAGTAAGGAGGAAGTCAACAAGGTTTCTGCTCCCGATTGCTATACAATAATTCCTGCTGGAAATGTGTGGATGTTGGATGAGGACAAGATCAGGCTGTGCTATGATGCCCTCCATGTTTAAATAGCCAGCTGACATACTCTAGGCTCACAAAACAATGGCACTTGGGCGAGCACCATAGGGCCATACTCTAGCCAGGAGTCATTGCCTTGAATAGAGAAGGGGGGGGGGGGGGAATTAGCAGAACAAAATTGAGGCTTTTACTAGTGAATTAATGCCATTGTCTTCAGGAATACATGCTTTGTGTTTTACAGACCGGCACAGGCAATTACAAGATCAGAATCTGCAATAAGGGCGATTATGAAACTCAAACAATAGAGTATACAGACGACTGTCCATCTGTCTTTGAACAATTCCACATTCAAGATATTGACTCCTGCAGTGTCCTGGACGGTGCATGGGTTTTCTATGAACATCCAAATTACCGTGGAAGGCAGTATCTCCTTGAGAAGGGTGTATACCGCAAAGCTGCAGATTGGGGAGCAATCACCTCAACAGTGCAGTCCTTCCAGCGCATCATTGAATAACTAAGCAAGCAGTGTACTTTTTGCAGGTTTCAATTTATCGATTTGACTCTAAAGAACATTTAAATAGCATTAATAAGTGACATTACTATGTCTATCTCAGAGGAAAATTTGCTCAACATGTAGGGGTCGAGTTTTCACTTTGGGCACAATCGGGAAAATGCGCCCAAAATGTGCTTGAAATTGCGCTGGTTAGGTTACTTCAAGTTTCCACTAAACTTTATTTGCATAATCACAAACATAAAATCTTCCATGAACCAGCACAATAGAATTTAATTTTTTTTTGCTTTCCATTAAAAAAATTCCTTGATGTATTTAAGAGTGGTAAACTGGTACAGTTTTATTTATACAGCTGTTTATCAGGGTTTATCACAAAAAATAAGCATTTTTAATAAGGATGTCCAGTTCTCCACCTGTGAGTAACCTGATTTAAAATCACTGAAAATGACTTTAAATATCTATACTGAACTATTTAACAGTTTCATTGGTGTACCCAAGTCAGTTTCTTAGTAAATTAAATATTTTTTGATATGAAGAACTTATAAAACGTGTCTTCTAATACCTGTGTGCCTAAGAAAATGAGCACAATTTGAAGAGCCTTCCCAAACCAGTGCAATCTGCGGAATCTCGCAATTTTGACCTGGGGGCGTGCCCAGTTTTGTGGGCGGGGCCTGATTCGGGCAAATTGAATCATGCACCGGCATAAAAGATCGCGGAAATGACAAGTGTAATGGTTTTGGGTGCAACGCATTTACGTTTAAAATTCCATGATTGCGCTGATATAACTAGCGGAAACAAACGGAAACTCTATCCCCAAGTGTTTGCTCCTTGGAGCATAACTGAACTAAACCAATATACTAACTTGCTTAAAAGTGCATGTCATGATAACTGCTAAAGTGTCTAGTTAAGCAGCATTATAAGGATCAACAGCCTGCATTAGTGATGATGGGTTTTATTGAAATTAAAAGGCAAATTATGGAACTATTATATTGACTCAAATTAAAAAAGTTTTCTTTGAATTAAGTTTTGTGCTTTTTTTTTATTAAGAATGAAATAAATTATCAGGTAATCAAATTTCAATCATCCAAAGAAGTCTGGATGGCAGTGGCAAAGCTTCATACAATGTTTATCTGCCAGTGGAATTCATTATCTGGAACTACGTCACATGTAAATAGAAATTGAAATACAGAGTTAACCATTTCTTCTGAAATAAAAGGATGCGTTAAGCTCTGGCTGTAACTTGCACTCTGGTATCTCTATACAGTCTTACCAAGTCGCCTGTGCTCCCTGTAATCAGAAGGGTCAATTTCATGAGACATTTAGGTTTACTTATGCCTAGCTGCATGAAATTTTGTTTTCCAATTCATTTAATTTAATTTTTGTTTTAAACTTATGATACAAGGAAGCATCCACTACCAGGAATACAAAAGGCTGCAAAGTTTTAGATTAATGAACATATCTTCCGTATGCTTTGACTGAATTTTATCCTGATATATTGGGAGCACCATTATGACAAGGACACAGCAGTTCAAGGAGACCCACCACATTTGCTGGAGTACTAGAAGGGGAAATAAATGCGGACTTGCCAGCGTCACGCATATCCCATGGATAACATTATAAGAGTTAAATTGATCCTCAATTGATCACACACTGTAATTAGAGGCGAGAGTGCTACCACTGAGCCACAGCTGACACTCTGCTACTCAGACAACTAGGTGTCTGGCTAGCTTGCAGATAATCCTCTAATTGAAAAACTCTGGGTTTTTCCACATCCCAACCGTTATCACCAGATACAGGCAAATGGGACTGTGGTTGATTACACCGAGTCTTACACCGCGGCATCAATCCTACAAGGACTCTATGAGAAAAGAATTGGTCCAGGCATAAGGAGAAATCCTTTTTCATTTATTTGTGCCTCTATAAAAATCAGTAGATCCTTCTGAGTTACATTATCCTTGCAGAACTCTAGATATGCTCTAGAAGCCTTTACGAGAAGCAGGCAGCCTCTTGGTACTGCTGATAAATACATTTTCCACATTTATAATCCAGGATATATAAAGGGGGGCCAAGGAAAACATGTCAGTTGAATGGAAACACACACTTAGGAGCTGTGCCAGTATAACACTTGAATATTACATTCCTACTGTTTGGATCTATAGGAAAGGGCAATCTCCAATGGATCGACTGGGCCCTTTCACATATTTGAGCAGTGATAACCTATTCTTTCCAAATTCAATTGGTGTGTTTGCCGGGAGTCAGGTGGGTCTCCTGAACAAAACTGCTCTCCCTTTTGGAAAAACGTGGTGGATTAGTGTCTGAGCAGGACTTAACAAAACAGTAATTTCAGGTACTTCTGGTGAAATCTCACAACATTTCACGTTGATACCCCTCAGGGAAATTAAAATATGTACATCATTGCAGTAATCCCGATGGGTCTGATTTTTTGAAGATAACTCACTCACTCCTACTGTAGGAGGAATTGTATTGGTTCAACATGCCAGTGAGCTGTTCGCCAAACAGGATCATCATCTCCATCAGCTGCAATGCAGTTTTATTAACATCCTGAACAAGTTCAACTGCTTCAACAGATCCCCTATTATGGAGATTTTTTTCAAGTCAACTCTTTCGACTGGTGTACAGAAGTTGTTGTTTTCAAGTGCTCTGTAAATTTAATTACAAGCAACTGCATCAAAACTTGTCTTTTAAAATGTGGTTTTGCTTGTAATATTTTTACATATCAGCAAACATATAATTATTGATCATACATCCAAGAAAATGTCTAAAGGACTATAAATGTAGTATCTTACTGTGATGTGAGACTCTCAATTATATTTGCATCTGGATAACCACAATTGGGCAACATTTTTACATCAATTAGGAATCTACAATTATATTATGGGTATATATACGATGGTAGAGTACAACCTAATATAATTCCCAAAGATAAGAAAGTATTTGGGTTTTAAAAAGTGCCCTTTCCATTATTCGGTGTGTTCAAGTCAGTGATTGTTTATTTTTAAAAGTTGTAGGCATTTGGCTTGAGGAGCACCATAGTTCATTTATGAAATTCTTTAGCTCATATCCATCAGTTCAAGCTACCACATATTACGCCTGTGCCAGTGACCAAGCCTTGAGACTATCAAGGATGTAAAATGTTCATTTCAACTTAGAAAATACTTCAAATATGATAACAAAACACCATCAATGTAAAAGCAGTTCAAAGACTAACTTCTCACTTAAATGACTACACATTTTTTTTGTCATACGCACAGGCCCTACACACACTTTTAACATCAGTGGTGGGTAAAGTTTTAGAAACAATGATCAAAGAAAAAATTAAACGGGCACTTGGAGAGGTTTAAGCTAATTAAGGAGAGCCAACATAGATTTGTAAAAGGCAGATCGTGTTTGATGAATCCAATTGAATTTTTTGATTAAGTAACAGGGAGGATCGATGAAGGGAATGCAATGGATGTTGTCTACATGGATGTTTGGAAGGCGTTTGACAAAGTACCACATAGAAGGCTGGTTAACAAAATTGAGGCTCATGGAATAGGTGAGTCAGTGGTAGCTTGGATAAGGAATTGGCTTAAGGACAGAAAACAGCGAGTTGTGATAAATGGCTGTTTTTCAGACTGGAGGATGGTAGACAGTGGTGTTCCCCAAGGGTCAGTGCTGGGGCCACTGCTTTTTTTGATATATATAAATGACCTGGATATTGGAATACAGAGTAGAATTTCTAAATTTGCCAATGACACTACAATGTGAGAAGTTAGTCTTTGAACTGCTTTTACATTGATGGTGTTTTGTTATCATATTTGAAGCATTTTCTAAGCTAAAATGAACATTTTACATCCTTACTTGATAAGTCTCAAGGCTTGGTCACTGGCACAGGCGTAATATGTGGGGGTGTGGAAAAGTGAGGATGATACCTATCGACTGCAACAGGACATAGAAAGGCTAGAAGAATGGGCAGACAAATGGCAAATGGAATTTAATACAGAGAAGTGTGAGATGATGCATTTTGGCAGAAGGAAGAGAGGCAATATATACTTAATGGCACAGTTTTAAAGAGTGTGCAGGGACAGAGGGACCTGGGAGTTAATGTGCATAGGTCCCTGAAGGTGGCAGGACATATTGAGAGTGGTTAGCAAAGCATACGGGATCTTGGGCTTCATAAATAGAGGTATTGAGTACAAAAGTAGAGAAGTTATGCTGAACCTTTATAAAGCGCTGGTTAGGCCACAACTGGAGTATTGCGTCCAGTTCTGGTCACCACACTTTAGGAAGGATGTGAAGGCCCTTGAGAGGGTGTAGAGGAGATTTACCAGAATGGTTCTGGAGATGGGGGATCTTAGCTACAAGGACAGGTTGGAAAAGCTGGATTTGTTTTCATTAGAGCAAAGGAGTTTGAGGGGTGATTTGATAGAGGTGTACAAGATTATGATGTGTTTGGATAGGCTAGACAGGGAAAGGCTGTTCCCACTAGTTGATGGTACAAGGACTAGGGGACACAGATTTAAGGTTTTGGGCAAGAGATACGGGGGGGATGTGAGGAAAACTTTTTTACGCAGTGAGTGGTGAGGACCTGGAATTCGCTGCCGACACAAGTGGTGGAAGCGGAGACACTCAATGTTTTCAAGGGGAGACTGGATAGGCACTTGATGGAAATAAACTTGAAGGGCTACGGGGATAGAGCGGGGAATGAGACTGACTGGATTGCTCTACAGAGAGCCGGCACGGACTCGATGGGCCGAATGGCCTTCTTCTGTGCTGTTATGACTCTATGACTTCAGTCACAGAAGTCAATCAAAGCCTTGGTACCAAGCATGGTGGAATCTGATATCCATACTGTACTGTCAGTGCATAAATAATAAGTTTTGAAGTAAATTTATACTGTCATGCTAGCTTCCAATTAACAAGGGCACTTAAAGCAGAGGGGATGTCTGAAATGTAAGATTATCATGATACCATAGATCTAGCTCATTGAAGGCATCTGTCCCTTAAATGGATGTACCAGTGTGGTTGAATCTGCCATAAATTTCTCAAGTTAATGTATTTGTAGACAAACTAACCAGTGAGTTCCACATCACTTTGAGGTACAGAATAGAAAGATAAAATACCAACAGTTTGATTATTTTCCAAAACTTTATTTTTCACACTTTTGTGAAGAAGAGCAACATATCAGTAACCTTGTTTGAGCTGTATGGTCTCCAGGACCAAAGCGCTCTCTTAGATAACACTGATTTCTTTAACGTGTAAAACTGAGATATCTTGATTCTCCTTGGTCAACTGTACAATGAGATACAAACATGTGTTGTATTAATTAAATCTTGGCTAGCAGTTTATGAGCATGTTCCTGGACTCATTCATCTATTACATTAAGATGAAACAGAAATCTCCATCTTCATTATACTATCAATTTTGTGAAAAAGCATTACTTCTTAGAACGATAGCAAAATACTGCAGATGTTGGAAATCCGAAATAACAACAGAAAATGCTGGAAAAACTCAGCAGGTCAGGCAACATCCATGGAGAGAAATTTGAGTTGACCCGAAATGTCAACTCAAATTTCTCTCCACGGATGTTGCCTGACCTGCTGAGTTTTTCCAGCATTTTCTGTTGTTACTTCTTAGAATATGGAAATAGGAAATGGCTGCAAAATATAAGAACACCAACAATATTTTGCAACATTTTCAAATAAATTTTATTCCCACTATTTTAGCTCCTCCTGTCTTTTCACTGTTCCTGGACTCAAAGTTGGCAGGCAAATGTTACCTTTCAACTACCTGCAAACTGAGCCAATTACAGGTTCACTTATTGTTTCATAACCCTTGTGGGGAAAGGGTGAGTGTTCAGATTGCAGCTCTCCTGGTGGTGATTTTGAAATTATTATGGAGAAATTCACTTCCTAATACTCAGTGCAAATCCAAATTGTATTTTCATCTTGCTAACCCAAAAAATAACTTTTACATTTGAAATTTGCATCGATCCCTAAAAAATGGATAAATATATAAAAGCAATGATAAAAATGGAACAATGTACATTTTACTGGTGATGACTGATGATGTTTGTCAAGATCACAGACGCTTAAGTTCACAATATTTCACATGAAGCTTTCACCAAATTCAACAGAACCAGCTGTTGGGTTCATGTCTTCAAAGATCTCCAAGAGAGGTAATATTTCACTAATGAAGCTTCTGATTGTACTCTGGCAACCCGTTGTGCCTTTAAGTGTGCTGGTTCATCTGATCTCAGGTAGCTGCAGCAGAACTGGCTGGTGATTCAGATGAGTTCCAAATGAGAAGCAGTTCCCTCCTCCTCCTATAACCAGCACTTGGCGCTCCTTCACTAACAACACACTACAGTGATTGTGCAACATTAGAGGCCACTTCACAAGATTCTGCAAGCAAGGAGGACATAATTAACTCGATAGCAAAATACTGCGGATGCTGGAAATCTGAAATAACAACAGAAAACGCTGGAAAAACTCAGCAGGCCAGGCAGCATCCGTGGAGACAGAAACAGAGTTAACGTTTCAGGTCGATGACCCGTCGTCAGAACTGGAAAAAAGCAGGAAATGGAAAGCAAGATTAGGGGCTGGGAAAAGGGGGAGGGGATGAAAGAACAAAAGGAAAGGTCAGTGATCGGATAGAAAGCAGGAGAGATTAAGAGACATTAAGAAATATTCAAGGCAAGAGGAGGTGGTAATGGGACAGGTTAAGGAACAAAGGATGGCTCTAGATAAGGTAAATAATTAACTATTCGTCTGAACACCTATACTATATTAAAAGACTTGTATATGATGCAGTTTCTCTCCACATTACTCTCACTACTGGTGTCGTGAGTAATGTCTTATGTCAAATCTGTGGTCAACATTTATAATGGAAAATCCAATGTCAACATTTGGCTGTCACACTGCGGTTGCAAGCCTCTGTGGCAAGAGTTGCTTATGTGTGACTGCCATTTTGTTTACCCACCTAATTTTCATTTGATTAAAAAACAATCTTAATAGCATTCTGGACTCCTGCACTGACCCAGCACTTTTCAGGTGCCTGATTCCGGGCCTTGCACGACAACCTACTCACTTCCCACCCACTAATGGTTGAGCCTATCACCTTGGGTCTTGTGCTCCCCACATCATCTTCAACCTCTGACCTCTCCCCCATTCCCTCACTGCCTGACCCACTTCTCTACCTCCATATAGATACCCGCACCCTTCATTCCCCTTGGGGGTTCCAATCTTCATACTGGATAAATTAACACTGAACCTTTAGAAGCGCTCAAAGTGATTATTCTATACAAATATATCATATTACCTTGTCTTAACAAATTGCCTTCTTTAACCTCCATAATTTTAAAGAGGTTTTAACTTTTGTGTTTACTTACCTTTCATGCCACTGCAAGCGCACAGCAACTTCTGTTAAGGGAAGGCTGCTTATGTAGTCATGGAAATGACAAAAGAATTTACCTTCTAATTTACCACGAGTAATACCATGGAAGATTGAATAGCATTTAATAGCAAGTCAAAATGCAAATATTTACCCAATTCATATTCCTCAAAATCATTCTGAAAATTAAGTTAATCAAAATTGGTACTTTAAAAAAAGGATCAGTTGATCTGTATTATTATTGTACTTATTGAAAAATATATCAAACTTTTTCTGGCACATAATCTGAATGCATAGTTCTTGCTTTTTTCCCCACTGATAATTTATTCTGAAATGGATATATATTCAAAACTGATACATCCTAGAGAAAATAGCCACATTCCTCTTTGCATTCAGTGATACTAGTCAACAATTGTAAGCAAAGTGTGACAGGTCATTGGCAACACACTGCTCTCCCATCTTACTTTGCCAATACCCTTCAATACTAATCTTAGGAAAAGAAACCTAGTTCTTTGCCTCAATTTCCACTCTCTCGATTTCTGAGCTTCTAAGGCATAAGAATATCTTAACTAAGCACCAAATTAAAAACTTATGGTGTTGTAAATTTGTGACAGATACAGAACAGATGGAAATAACCATCAGATGTATTTTCCTCCAGTCACTAATGTGAATGAAAAAAATTAACATGAGTATAAAAAAGGGAAGCCTATTTCACACTCACACCAACCTTTTCATTCATAGTTGTGACTGGAAGAAACTATACTCCCCATCTCCAGTTATGTGGGACCAATGACATGTCAGAAGACTTTATGGAATGAGCTTCTATGCAGCTCTGTAGTGAAACTTGCTTACAAGCTATGCCATTGATGGTTAACAAAAGGACTAAAATAAGCAAATGTACTGGAGAGACATTCCTGAACCAAATTCAACAGATGTATTTTGTTCTCATCTGATGTATTGCTTGAACAGTTATTACTTACAGTGTCAATGCAGTAGTCAAAACTCTGTCCTGTTTTTAGGTCAATAAGAGTTACTTCAGGGATTGAATCAGAGTGGATTGACACTCCTCCCAGTAAAAGAAGTTTATCATCAAGAATATGGGCTGTGTGTGAGTATCTGAAAAGTAATCATAAATGATCAAACTCTGACAAACTCCTCAGAGGCAATTTGAACCCTGCTCACCCGCAAGTCCCCTGGATGCTGACGGGTCCTTCTTTAAGTATACAGACCGGGGTCCGATAATGTCATCGGACCCCAACTGCAATTTTAACTCCGGCCTGAGCATGGAAGCCACTTTGGTTTTCCCGCCAGGCTGAAGTCAGGATCTGCCAGAAAGATGAAGAGGCCCGAATAGGTAAATTTCTTACTTTCCTTTGTGGAGCCAGGACTCCCCCTTCCTTTCCTGACCAAACTACCCCGCCTCTTCCCTCCCATGAGACCCTCCCGGAACCCCCCTTTCCCACACTTACCTGAGTGCTGGCGGGCGGTCATGGGCTGCCCAAGATTCCAGAGGCCAGCAGCCTCTTGATTAGCGGCACGTTAATGAGGCTGGGGAGTTAAAATAGCCCAATTCAACTCTCCACCCACCCACCAAAAACCCGCTGCAGTTAAAATTAGGGCCCATGTGTACCCACATAAACATTTCAGTTTTTCCAAGCTACAGTGCATTATTTAATAGGAAAGTTTATTGTACAATTCATTTAGTTTTTACAGGATATAGCTGTCAATAATGATGACTGCTCTTTAAAGTGTAAAAAAATCACCCAAGTTCACAGTAGAGGCAGCTTTACTCTGCATTTAACCATGCTGTACCTGATGCTGACAACAGGTGACAACAATGAAAAGAGTATTCTATTTATCCTTCACTTTGCAAAAATTCATTAAACATGCATACTTAAATAGAATTGAAAGAGATAATAAGAAAGTTAAAAGTAAAATATTAATCACAATTTGAATACACACAACAGGCAAAGAAATAAACCTGCATTTATATAATACGTTATTACATCTATCAGAAATCTCTCCAAGTGCTTCACACCCAATAGAGTATAATCAGCATTATAATTTTTACATTATTCTTGATTAAACTGATTGTCACAAATTAAAAATCTTGGGACAACTAAGTTTTTTGACAGTGAGCAGACAAACTAACCATTGTACCTTCCTGCATCACCTAAACATATCGCTTGACAAGTGACCCAAAGAATTGTAGTGATGACTCTTGGTTGGAACAAACTACCCTATCAGCTGAGAATAGTATTGGTTACAGGCAAAAAAGAGAAAAGAGGAAACTAGCTATCAATTTTGGTTTGTGCCATTAAAAGGATTCATATTTTTACCGTGGAATGAAAGAAGAAACCGCTTCTATCCTTTCCCAAATAAATCCAGGCAAGGCTGGTCTAAGATGGAAAATGGATCCCAAAGGGATTTGGCCTGTTCCTAATCCTCCAGCAATCAGCACACCACCCTTCCATGTGCAGGCACTGTGGGAATGACGGCTTTCTGGAGTGGGCCCATCAACTGGAATCTGCAAAGGAAAAAAAAAACATGCATCATGTAATTAAGTTAGGGGGTTGCAAGGTTTGATTTTAGGATTTCGAACAGTAAAATTTTTTCAGTGAATTTTTATATTCTAAATGAAGATGCGAGTGGAACATTTAGCATATTATAGCTATCTAGATGTTTCACTGCCTCCTCTTCAAGGATGCCTTATAATACTTTACCCACAGTAGCGGCGGCAGGCGGGCGGACCTGCGAGGGAACGAGGCTGAGCGGCGGCAGTATTTAAAAGCAGCTCCGAGACCAGGTGAGGCCTCAGAGCAGCGACGGCAGGCAGGCGGACCTGCGAGGGAACGAGGCTGAGCGGCGGCGGTATTTAAAAGCGTCTCCGAGACCAGGCGAGGCCTCAGAGCAGTGGCGGCAGGTGGGCGGACCTGCGAGGGAACGAAGCTGAACGGCGGCAGTATTTAAAAGCGGCTCCGAGACCAGGTGAGGCCTCAGAGCAGCGGCGGCAGGCGGGCGGACCTGCGAGGGAACGAGGCTGAGCGGCGGCAGTATTTAAAAGCAGCTCCGAGACCAGGTGAGGCGTACCAGTCTCCAGGCTCAGAGGGAGGGAGAGAAGTAAAAAGTAATTAAAGTGTGACGTCACCAGAAAGCAGGTAAGTGATTGGTTGGTGAGTATTTCTCTCTTTTTAAACTTTAACTCTGTGGTTTATAGTTACTAAGGTCTCTCTGGTGTAGCGGAGCCTATTGGTAAACAATTTAACTGTAGTGTAATTAGTGGGATTGATTAATTAATTGAATTTAAATTAAATCAAAGGGTAAGTCATGGCAGGACAGCCCGGCCACGTGGTATGCTCCTCCTGCGATATGTGGGACTCGGACAACTACGTGTGCAGGAAGTGCATCCAGCTGCAGCTACTGACAGACCGCATTGCAGCACTGGAGCTGCGATTGGATGCATACTGAAGCGTTCGCGATGCTCGGGACGTCGTGAATAGCACGTTTACGGAGTTGGACACACCGCAGGTAGAGGTTGGACAGGCAGAAAGGGAATGGGTGACCAACAGGCAGAGTACAAGGCGCAGGCAGGTAGTGCAGGGGTCCCCTGTGGACATCTCCCTCTCAAACAGATACACCACTTTGAGTGCTGTTGGGGAGGATGGCTTATCAGAGGAAAGCAGCAGCAGCGAACTTCCTGGCACCAAGGGTGGTTCTGCTGCACAGGACGGGAGGTAAAAGAGGGGTAGAGCTATAGTAATAGGGGATTCTATTGTAATGGGAATAGATAGGCGTTTCTGTGGCCGCAAACGAGACTCCAGGATGGTGTGTTGCCTCCCTGGTGCAAGGGTCATGGATGTCTCAGAGCGGCTGCAGAACATCTTGGAAGGGGAGGGTGAACAGCCAGTTGTTGTGGTGCATATAGGCACCAACGATATAGGTAAAAAGCGGGATCAGGTCCTAAAAGCGGAATATAGGGAGTTAGGAGGTAAATTAAAAAATAGGACCTCAAAGGTAGTAATCTCAGGATTGCTACCAGTGCCATGTGCTAGTCAGAGTAGAAATAGAAGGATATTTCAGATGAATACGTGGCTAGAGGAATGGTGCAACGGGGAGGGATTCAAGTTCCTGGGACATTGGAACCGGTTCTGGGGGAGGTGGGACCAGTTCAAACCGGACGGTTTGCACCTGGGCAGGGCTGGAACCGATGTCCTAGGGGGAGTGTTTGCTAGTGCTCTGGGTGAGGGTTTAAACTAAAATGGCAGGGGGTTGGGGACCTGAGCAGGGAGACAGAGGAAAGGGAAACAAGGAGAAAAACAAAAGTGGCAGTCAGAGAAATCAATGGTTTAAATCAAACGTGGCCACAGTAAATAATAATTCTAATAGGTCTAAGAGCGTTAAAAAGACAAGCCTGAAGGCTTTGTGTCTTAATGCGAGGAGCATTCGTAATAAGGTGGATGAATTGGCTGCGCAAATAGAGGTAAACGAATATGATTTGGTTGGGATTACGGAAACGTGGCTCAAGGATGGCCAAGGCTGGGAACTCAACATCCAGGGGTATTCGATATTCAGGAAAGATAGGCAAAAATGAAAGGGAGGTGGGGTAGCATTACTGGTTAACGAAGGGATTAACACAATTGTAAGGAAGGATATTAGCTCTGATGATGTGGAATCTGTATGGGTAGAATTGAGAAATACTAAGGGGGCAGAAAACGTTAGTGGGAGTGGTATATAGACCTCCAATCAGCAATGCAGAGGTTGGGGATGGAATTAAAAGGGAAATTATAGAAGCGTGCAATAAGGGCACAGCAGTCATCATGGGTGACTTTAATCTACATATAGATTGGGCTAACCAAATTAGTAACAATACTGTGGAGGAGGAATTCCTGGAGTGTTTACGGGATGGTTTCCTGGACCAATATGTCGAGGAACCAACCAGAGATCAGGCCATCTTAGACTGGGTATTATGTAACGAGAAAGGATTAATTAGCAATCTTGTTGTACGAGGCCCCTTGGGTCGGAGCGATCATAATATGATCGAATTCTTCATTAAGATGGAGAATGAAGTAGTTGACTCAGAGACTAGGGTCCTCAATTTAAATAAAGGAAACTACGATGGTCTGAGGAGCGAGTTGGGTAGGATTGATTGGGGAATGTCACTCAAAGGGTTGACAGTGGATAGGCAACGGCAAACATTCAAAGACCGAATGGATGAACTACAGAATTTGTTCATCCCAGTTTGGCATAAAAATAAAACAAAAAAGCTGACTCAACCATGGCTAACAAGGGAAATTAGGGATAGCATAAGATCCAAGGAGAGGACATATAAATTGGCCAGAAAAAGCAATAATCCTGAGGATTGGGAGCAGTTTAGGATTCAACAAAGGAGGACAAAGGGATTAATTAAGAAGGGGAAAATAGAATATGAGAGTAAGCTTGCAGGGAACATAAAAACTGACCGTAAAAGCTTTTAGATATGTGAGGAGAAAAAGATTGGTGAAGTCAAGCGTAGGTCCCTTGCAGTCAGAATCAGGGGAATTTATAATGGGGAACAAAGAAATGGCAGACCAACTAAATACATATTTTGGTTCTGTCTTCACAAAGGAGGACACAAATAACCTCCCAGAGATGCCGGGGAACATAGGGTCTGATGAAAGGGTGGAACTGAAAGAAATCAGCATTTGTAGGGAAATGGTGTTGGGAAAATTGATGGGACTGAAGGCCGATAAATCCCCAGGGCCTGATAATCTATATCCTAGGGTACTTAAGGAAGTGGCCCTAGAAATAGTAGATGCATTGCTGGTCATCTTCCAGAACTCGATAGACTCTGGAACAGTACCCATGGATTGGAGGGTAGCTAATATTACCCCACTATTCAAAAAAGGTGGTAGAGAAAAAGCGGGGAATTATAGCCTGACATCGGTAGTGGGGAAAATGCTAGAGTCCATTATAAAAGATGTAATAGCAGAGCACTTGGAAAGCAGTGACAGGATCTGACAAAGTCAACATAGATTTACAAAAGGTAAATCATGCTTGACTAATCTACTGGAATTTTTTGAGGATGTAACTGGTAAAATAGACAAGGGAGAACCAGTGGATGTGGTGTATTTAGACTTTCAGAAGGCTTTCGATAAGGTCCCGCATAAGAGATTAGCGTGCAAAATTAAGGCACATGGGATTGGGGGCAAGGTATTGACTTGGATAGAGAACTGGTTGGCGGATAGAAAGCAAAGAGTTGGAATAAACGGGTCGTTTTCCGAGTGGCAGGCAGTGACTAGTGGGGTACCGCAGGGATCGCTCCTAGGACCCCAGCTATTCACAATATATATTAATGATCTGGACGAGGGAATTGGATGTAATATCTCCAAATTTGCAGACGACACAAAGCTGGGTGGGAGGGTATGCTGTGAGGAGGATGTCGTGAAACTCCAGTACGATTTGGACAGGTTGGGTGATTAGGCAGAAACATGGCAAATGCACTATAATGTGGATAAATGTGAGGTTATCCACTTTGGTGGCAAAAACAGGAAGGCAGATTATTATTTGAATGGCAATAGATTGGGAGAAGGGGAAGTGCAAAGAGACCTGGGTGTTCTTGTGCACCAGTCGCTGAAGGTAAGCATGCAGGTGCAGCAGGCGGTTAAGAAGGTAAATGGTATGTTGGCCTTTGTAGCAAGAGGGTTCGAGTACAGGAACAAGGATGTCTTGCTGCAATTGTACATGGCCTTGGTGAGACCGCACCTTGAGTATTGTGTGCAGTTTTGGTCGCCTTATCTGAGGAAGGACGTTCTTGCCATGGAAGGAGTGCAGCGAAGATTCACCAGGCTGATACCTGGGATGGCAGGAATGACGTATGAGGAGAGATTGTGTCGATTGGGCTTATACTCACTGGAGTTTAGAAGATTGAGAGGGGATCTCATCGAAACCTATAAAATTCAGTCAGGCCTGGACAGACTAGATGCAGGAAGGATGTTCCCAATGGTTGGGGAGTCCAGAACCAGGGGTCACAGTCTAAGGATAAGGGGTAAGCCATTTAGGACAGAGATGAGGAGGAATTTCTTCACCTAGAGAGTGGTGAACCTGTGGAATTCTCTACCACAGAGGGCGGTGGAGGCCAGTTCATTAAATATATTCAAGAAGGAGTTGGATATATTTCTTAAGGCTAAAGGGATCAAGGGATCAAGGGATATGGGGAGAAAGCAGGGACAGGGTACTGAATTTGGATGATCAGCCATGATCTCATTGAACGGCGGAGCAGGCTCGAGGGGCCGAATGGCCTACTCCTGCTCCTATCTTCTATGTTTCTATATTAGGCTTACTGGCCTGTAGTGTCATGGTTTGTCCCTATGGCCCTGTTTAAAGATTGATGTTATGTTAACTACTTTCCAATCCTTGAGCACTATTCCCATTTCTAATTATTCCCTCAAGATACTGTTAAATACCTGACTAATTTAATTGGCCACTTCATAAGTACTTTTGTATAAAGTCCATCAGGACCCAGTGCCTTGTTTCATTTTGACTTTGCCAGCCACGAGTAACCGGCTTATCTTCCATTTGAATTTCTTTCAATACTTCCTCCACTCAACCCCATCCCTCCCCCAAAATTCAATTTCTGTGTTGAGGGGTCTGCCCATAGTCTCCTCCATGAACACAGAAAAGAAGAGCTAATTTTGTATGTGTTCCATGCCTTGGTCAGTTGATGTTATGTCACCTCTGGGATCTTTCAATGGACCCTACATTTCCGTTTTTACCTGCTTGATGCAAATCTATTTATAGAAATGCTTGATATTTCTTTTAATATTTCCCCACTATACAAAGCTCACTTTCTGCTTTACCTCTCCCGACTAGTTTCTTAACCTTCTATACCTTGTTTTTATATTTGTCTTGATCCACTGTGCTACCCCCCTTGCTTTATACTTTAGGCACAATTTAATTTTTGTCCTTAGTCACCACATTACTTTAATTGTTGCTCAAATCGGTCTTTTCCCTCTGTTAGTGGTAAAAATCTGTTCTGCCCGCTGTGTATAGTATTTCTAAACAGGATCAATAAAAAGCAGTGAAGCTGTAGATGCTGCATGTTAGAAACAAAAACAGAAGATGCTGGAAACACTCAGGTGTAGACTCTTCATCAGAACTGGGGAAAATGACATGGCTAGCATTCAAAAAGGAACATGACAAAGGGGAAGGAAGGGAAGGCAACACATCCACACCCACGAGGAAGTAGAATGGCCTATAGTGTTTAAATGGAAACCAGTACTGTAGATGGTTCTTGCCCTTTTTAAATGCTGTTCATGCCATATTTTCCAGTTCTGATGAAAGATCCAATCCTGAAACATTAACTAGTCTGTTCCCTCCACAGAAGTTCACTGTCATGTTGAGTGTTTGTAGCATTTCCTGTTTTTATTTCTAAACATGGTTAACTTTTCATCCATCCTTTTCTCCTCTGTCCAGTCCAGTTCCTTTAGCTCATCCCTCATTATCTTAAAATCCGCCTTTCTAAAGTGTACTCTCACTTTTCCATCATGAGCCTAGCCTTATACTCCATCATATCATGGTTGCTGTTACCAAGGTATTCTCTGACTCTGACCTGCTCTACCATCTCATCGTTGTTACTTAATATCAGGTCCAATAGCACCTCTGTTTGTGTAGGTTCCTGGACCAATTGTTCCATGGAGCAATCCAATATTGTGCCTTGCATCATGGTTAGTTTCTTCCCCCTCATGCAGCTCATCCATATCCACTGGGTTCCCACCTTATCTGTCCTCAGAATAGATAGGCCTATCTCTGCTATAATCAAGTTCTCATTCACATAAAAGGCTACACCCCCATTGCCTTTTTTATGTCTGCAAAGTAATGTTTATCCCTCTACATTTACCTAACCCATGTCATTGTTGAACCAGGTCCCTGTGATGCCCATGAATTCAGTCTCCCTCTCCAGCAAGGATCTCAAAGTCTCCCAATTTATTCCTAAGACTCGTAGCATTCACATTTAGAACTTTGAAGCATCCACTTCTGACGTGTTTATTTATTTTGTCATTATTTCTTTGCGTGGTTATATCCTGACATTAGAGTCATAGAGAACATAAAGTTTAAGATTTACTAGGATGACTACGAGAATGGGAAACTATAGTTATGAGAGACTTGAGATACTGCACTATTTCCACTGGAGCATAGAAGGTGAAGGGGAGCTTTTTAATAAAGGTTTTTAAAATTATGAAGAACATTGATAGAATGAATAGGGAAAAACTATTCCTCTGGTTGGGGAGGCAGTGATGAGTGTCGTCAACTTAAAATGAAGAGAGTGAGAAAGTTAGGAGAAATTTCTTTACACAGAGGGTTGTTGGAGCATGGAATGCTTTACCACAGGGAGTGGTTGATGCACAGAGCACTCTCATTTAAGGGAAAATTGGAAAAATATTTGAAATAGAGGGGATAATGAAACATCTAGATAGGTATAGCATGCTAAGAAAGTTTAAAAAAAACAATGATTTCACTTACATCTGCCCAGCTGTAATCTTCCAGGTTAAGGAAATGCCAGTCATTTAGTGCCAACTCTCTGAGAGAGCGACCACCATAGATGAACAGATACCTCTGACCTTTAAAAAAATGTAATGATCTCCAATTAGACACAAAACACAGCAGTTCTAAACAATGTCCTTACCTGGTTTTCTGTCACATTCTTTCTAAAATAATATCTTATATTAAAAATAAAAACAGAATCTAGCAGCCATTTGGCAGCACCAGTAGTAAACTAGTGAGCCCTCAATCAGACTGTATCCTAACCCCAATTGACACTAAAACTAAATGATCTCCACTGGAGGTAACCTGGTTAATTTTGGTGGGTTGCTAAATAGAGGACTTTGTGGTCCACGTTTTGGATGGAGGAAGAAGGATTATCATGAAGAGCTAATCGAATAACTAGGGAGGTAGATAGGGCTTTCAACAAAATAAGGGGAGGGGGGCGGTCCTGTTGGAGAGAAATCTAGAATGCTAAAGAGAAAAGACAAGGAAGCACTGCAGAAGTGTGATTGGGGTAAGGATAATCAGATTGTGTCAGGAAGGGACAGAGCATACCAAACAAAGGAGTGCACGAACAAATAGGGTCCGGGTAAGAAAAAATAGTAATAAGACAAATAGGGCCATAGTACAAAAAAATGTCAAATAAACAAATCTAAAGGCACTGTATCTGAATGCACGAAGCATTCGTAATAAGGTAGACGAATTAACAGCACAAATAGATGTAAACGGATATGATATAATTGCGATTATGGAGACATGGCTGCAGGGTGACCAAGGCTGGGAGCTGAATATCCAAGGATATTCGATATTTAGGAAGGACAGGCGAAAAGGAAAAGGAGGTGGGGTGGCGTTGTTAGTAAAGGATGAAATTAGAGCAATAGTGAGAAAGGATATTGGCTCAGAAAATAAAGATGTAGAATCAGTCTGGGTGGAGCCAAGAAGCACCAAGGTGCAGAAAACATTGGTGGCAGTTGTCTATAGGCCTCCAAACAGTAGTGGTAATGTAGGGGATGGCATCAAACAGGAAATTAGAGATGCATGTAACAAGGGTACTAGAGTAATCATGGGTGAGTTTAATCTACATATAGACTGGCCAAATCAAATTAGCAATAATACTGTGGAGAATGAATTCCTGGAGTGTGTACAAGATGTTTTTTTAGACCGTTGAGGAGTCAACTAGGGAACAGGCTAACCTAGATTGGGTATTGTGCAATGAGAAGGGGTTAATTAATTATCTTGTTGTGCGGGGTCCTTTAGGGAAGAGTGACCATAACATGATAGGATTCTTCATTAAAATGGAAAGTGAAGAAGTCCAATCCGAAACTAGGGTCCTAAATCTAAACAAAGGAAACTATGAAGGTTTGAGGAGTGAGTTGGCTATGATAGATTGGGGAGCTTCATTAAAAGGCATGACGGTGGATAGGCAATGGCTAACACATTTAAGGAACTAATGCATGAATTGCAACTGTGGCCCAACCATGGCTAACAAAAGAAATTAAGGATAGTATTAGATCCAAAGAGGAGTCATATAAAGTTGCCAGAAAAGCAGCAAGCCTGAGGATTGGGAGCAGTTTAAAGTTCAGCAAAAAAGGACCAAGAGATTGATTAAGAGGGGAAAAATAGAGTATGAGAGTAAACTTGCAAGGAACATAAAAGCGGATTGTAAAAGCTTCTACAAGTATGTAAAAAGAAAAAAGATTATTGAAGACAAATGTAGGTCCCTTACAGTCAGAAACGGGAGGATTTATAATGGGGAACAAGGAAATGGCAGAGCAATTAAACAAATACTTTGGTTCTGTCTTCACGGAAGAGGACACAAATAACTTCCCAGAAATGCTAGGGAACCAAGGGTCTAGTGAGAAGGAGAAATTAAAGGAAATTAGTATTAGTAAAAAAATAGTGCTGGAGAAATTAATGGGACTGAAAGCTGATAAATCCCCAGGGCCTGATAATCTGCATCCCAGAGTACTAAAAGAGGTAGCCATGGAAATAGTGGATGCATTGGTTGTCATCTTCCAAAATTCTATAGATTATGGAACAGTTCCTACAGATTGGAGGATAACAAATGTAACCCCACTGTTTAAAAAAGGAGGGAGAGAGTAAACAGGGAAATACAGACCGGTTAGCCTAACATCAGTAGTAGGGAAAATGCGAGCGTCTATTATAAAGGATGTGATAACAGGACACTTAGAAAATATCAACGGGATTAGACAAAGTCAACATGGATTTATGAAAGGAAAATTATGTTTGACAAACCTACTGGAGTTTTTTGAGGATGTAACTGGTAGAATAGATAAGGGAGAACCAGTGGATGTGGTGTATTTGGATTCTCAGAAGGCCTTTGATAAAGTCCCACATAAGAGGTTAGTGTGCAAAATTAAAGCACATGGGATTGGGGGTAATATACTGGCATGGATTGAAAATTGGTTAACAGACAGGAAACAGAGAGTAGGAATAGATGGGTCTTTTTCGGGGTGGCAGGCGGTGACTAGTGGGGTACCACAGGGATCAGTGCTTGGGCCCCAGCTATTCACAATATACATCAATGATTTGGATGAGGGAACCAAATGTAATATTTCCAAGTTTGCTGATGACACGAAACTAGGTGGGCTATGAGTTGTGAGGAGGATGCAAAGAGGCTTCAAGGTGATTTAGACAGGTTGAGTGAGTGGGCAAATACATGGCAGATGCAGTATAACGTGGAAAAATGTGAAGTTATCCACTTCGGTAGGAAAAACAGAAAGGTAGAGTATTATTTAAATGGTGATAGATTGGGAAATGTTGATGTACAACGGGACCTGGGTGTCCTTGTACACCAGTCACTGAAAGCAAACATGCAAGTGCAGCAAGCAGTTAGGAAGGCAAATGGTATGTTGGCCTTCATTGCAAGAGGATTTGAGTACAGGAGCAAGGATGTCTTACTACAGTTATACAGGGCCTTGGTGAGACCACACCTGGAGTAGTGTGTGCAGTTTTGGTCTCCTTACCCAAGAAAGTTTACACTTGCCATAGAGGGAGAGCAGCGGAGGTTCACCAGACTGATTCCTGGGATGGCAGGACTGTCGTATGAGGAGAGATTGGGTCGACTAGGCCTGTATTCACTGGAGTTTAGAAGAATAAGAGGGGATCTCATTGAAACATATACAATTCTGACAGGGCTAGACAGATTAGATGCAGGGAGGATGTTTCCCCTGGCTGGGGGGTCTAGAACGAGGGGGTCACAGTCTCAGGATACAGGGTACAACATTTAGGACTGAGATGAGGAGAAATTTCTTCACTCAGAGGGTGGTGAACCTGTGGAATTCTCTACCACAGAGGCTGTGGAGGCCAAGTCACGGAATATATTTAAGAAGGAGATAGATAGATTTCTAGACATAAAAGGCATCAAGGGGTATGGGGAGAGAGCGGGAATATGGTATTGAGATAGAGGATCAGCCATGATCTCACTGAATGGCGGAGCAGGCTCGAAGGGCCGAATGACCTACTCCTGCTCCTATTTTTCTATGTTCTATGTTTCTATGTTTCCTCCATCTCTAAAATTTTGATAAAAGTCCCTCTGTGCCAGCATACTGAATGCTTGCTAAACTTTAACAGGAAGTTGTGGAAAGCTTTACTGTGCATTTTTGCAAAAGACCTAGTTAGGTCAGTGTTAACATTAGAATTGTTGGACACAAGTGGAAATACGTGAAGCAGTTTGCTCACTGCAGATTGGCTTTTCTTTGGTGCAATTGTCAAATTCCTTAATTGTGGGGAGTTTTTTTTCTGTTCAGCACCAGGGCTTTAGCTGAGATAATGGTAAGTGATCCTGGTCACCCCCATAACCTCTAACAATGCTGCCCTTTAGCCACCCAAAGTGTTGGAGGTGGAACCTACAGTGTTTATTCCCCTTTTTCTCAACTTATGCCATTCAGGCACTTTGCTTTCTCTTGTTGCTGATCCTAATGACTCAGATGAGATTGGTATCTGGGAAATCCAAATGTGTTGGCAGGTGAGGTCTGAATTTAAACCAGGCCCCTGTATCAGTACTTGAGTGCAGTCTAACCATTACTAATCCAGTAACTTTGACAACCAGCAAGCAACACAGTGAAAAAACCGAGCCTGGGCAGAGAGATTTATCACCATCTGAACATAAGAACATAAGAAATAGGAACAGGAATAGGCCACTTGGCCCCTCGAGCCTGCTCCGCCATTCAATAAGATCATGGCTGATCTTGGGCTCAAAGCCACTTCCCTGCCCGTTCCCCATAACCCTTCACTCCCTTATCTTGCAAAAATCTGTCTATCTCCACCTTAAATGTATTTAATGACCCAGCCTCCACAGCTCTCTGGGGCAGAGAATTCTACAGATTTACAACCTTCTGAGAGAAGAAATTCCTCCTCATCTCAGTTCTAAAATGGCGACCCTTTATTCTAAAACTGTGCCCCCGCGTTCTAGATTTCCCCACGAGGGGAAACATCCTCTCTGCATCTATCTTGTCGAGCCCCCTCAGTAACTTATATGTTTCAATAAGATCACCTCTCATTCTTCTAAGTTCCAATGAGTATAGGCCCAGCCTGCTCAACCTTTCCTCATAAGTCAACCCCCTCATCTCTGGAATTAACCGAGTGAATCATCTCTGAACTGCCTCCAATGCAAGTATATCCTTCCTTAAATAAGGAGACCAAAATTGTACGCAGTACTCGAGGTGTGGTCTCACCAATACCCTGTACAGTTGTAGCAGGACTTCCCTGCTTTTATACTCCAACCCCTTTGAAATAAAGGCCAACATTCCATTTGCCTTTTTGATTACTTGCTGTACCTGCATGCTAACTTTTTGTGTTTCATGCACAAGGACCCCCAGGTCCCTCTGAACTGTAGCATTTTGTAATCTCTCTTCATTTAAATAATAATTTGCTTTTTTATTTTTCCTGCCAAAGTGTATAACCTCGCACTTTCCCACATTATACTCCATCTGCCAAATATTTGCCCACTCACTTAGCCTGTCTATATCCCTTTGCAGGTTCTTTGAGTCCTCTGCACAAATTGCTTTCCCAGCCATCTTTGTATCATCCGCAAACTTGGCTACATTACACTCGGGTCCCTTCATCCAAGTCATTAATGTAGATTGTAAATAGTTGAGGCCCCAGCACCGATCCCTGTGGCACCCCACTAGTTACCTCTTGTCAACTGGAAAATAAGAAGGAGATAGATAGATTTCTAGACATAAAAGGCATCAAGGGGTATGGGGAGAGAGCGGGAATATGGTATTGAGATAGAGGATCAGCCATGATCATATTGAATGGCGGAGCAGGCTCGAAGGGCCGAATGGCCTACTCCTGCTCCTATTTTTCTATGTTTCTATGACTTGTGGAAGAGAAGCACATCATTAACGGAATAAGAAATGATACTGACAGTAACTCGGCTGGAAGGATTTTTTTTTAAATTACAGAACAAAATGATAATGAAATACAAATAGCCATCTCAGTTCATTGCATTTTCTGAGAAAACTGAAAGCAATGTTTCTGAGAGTTTGGTTAAGTCAACTTTTGTAGCTCTGTAACTCTCACTAAACTTACACCTCCACTACAGAATCTGGAGCAGAGACACATTTTACATAATAAGATTTTGTCCATGCAGATATATACCAAATGATCAATATGAGTTTGCGATTAAATTTTCTCAGTCAAAGCAAGTAATTTCTTTCCATTTTTGGTTTTCCATTTGTCAGTTAGCAGTTATAAGGCTAGAAATTGGGGAGTAAAAAGCAGAAAATGAGTTGAAACCCTTTACCATTTTGTCTCATTTTGTAATTAATGGCCACTTTTATTTAATCTAATTTTGTTCTTGTCTATTATTTTTACCTTTGTAAATCACTTCTGTTGCTGTGTGTCGCCAGCGTGGCGATGGCGCAGTGCCACTGCATTCAATCTCCTTTACTGACAAGCTGATACTGGAGATGGCACCGTCACCGATGTCACATTTCAAACAAAGAAGACTTGTGGCTGGTTTCAGTGGAGACCTGCGGCCACCGAAGATTATACAGCAACCGTCACAAAGTGCAGTCATGCTGTGAAACATTCGCTCAGCTAAAACATGAACAAAAAATACAAGTTTAATACAATAGATCGCAGTTCACATGAATATTTAGTAAACTTATCTGGGCAGACTATTTATGTGAAACCAAAAAGGCTTAAGTAGATTTTAGTGCAAACCACTTGATTTACACACGGATTCTAAATAGGTTTCTATATGAATTATTTTTATATTTTCTGATTTTTGTCAATGGTATTGTTTTGTAAAGTGCAGCAAGTCAAAATATTACTGAAAACTGATGAACTGCTCTGCCCTGGGTGCAGTAAAATACCTGGGATTAAACAGATCCGATGAGCAAGCATAAGGATTTTTTTTCTCTTAATTTTCTTCTATCCCCTCCTCTGCTGCTTGGTTGGGTATGGCTCATTGTCCAAATGGCTGTTATTTATGTTTCAACAGTGTTGTCAGCCTATTCAACAGCAGGGGGCATCACAGCCAAACCCAATCGAGTTCTCGACCAACATCCACACACGTGATTCCAGCAGGGGTCAATGGATAGCAATCAGGAATGGCATCCTGATGCCAACTGTAGCACCCCTATCACTGCCCCACTGAAATCAAGTAACTGAGCAGAGATTAGGGACTGAACCCGGGACCTACCTGGTCCATATGGCTCAGTTATTCACTGGATAAACTTGCCGACCCATAGGGGGAAGCCAAAATAAAAGGATTTAAAAGCAAAATACATACATACACACATTCATATATGAGCATCAGAAACCTTAGTATAAAAATAGTGATAAAAAAAAAAATTCACCAACATGTACCTTTTGAGGGCATGCTTGCTCTGGTTCTGCCACCCCCCCACCAATCCTTATCACCCATGCCTGCCATACAATGGCCTAGAAATTCGCCTCGGGCGGTGGTGCGAGACAGGCGGTATCGGATCGGCCGTTTGTTATACACAGCACCTGATATTCAGTTCCATTAATCAGGCGCTGCGTATAATGGGCGGCCGATCCGATACCGCCCGTTTTGCGCCACCGCCCAAGGCGAATTTCTCGGCCAATGTCTGTGACTGAAACAATGGGATAGGCAGCCTGCTCTCACTCCTGATCATATGCCAAAAGTCATGACAGTGGGATCTTCCCATTTGAGTTTGTCTTCCTTTGGGAGAGACTCCTGGCTTTCACTTGCCATCCTCTTGAATCAATGCACTGAGATTACAAATTTAACAGAGTAAAGATTCAGACATGCACCATAAGCTGGAGCTCCAATAAACATCATGTCAGTTTACATTTTGGAGACTTTGAATAGTGCAACCTTTTAAAAGGAAGCGTTTATGTAATAAAATTATGTAATAAACACAGTTACTCTACTTGCATTTGAAACTGGCGCTCCAATACTAAGCTGAGCTAACAACCATGTAACAAATGGGGCTTTGAGAAATTGCTACTTTTCCAAATTTATACTATAAATTATGGAATATATGTTTTTTAAAATCAGCTTATTTCCATTGCGATACTGAATTGGTACTTGGCATCCTAAAAATTGAATACACACTGGTGAAAAAAGCTCAGTGACGGTTTCTTCTCCTGATCACTGTCCAATTAGACTAGAACATGATCAAGCTCAGCTGTAATGCATCCCATAGTTAATTAGCTGCTGACACTCATTGTCTAAGCTCACACATGGAGGACAAGGTACCACTGGTGCTGTCAGCATCTGTGAAGCTGTACCCCAAACATTAATTACCACCTTCAGAAGAAAAGGGCAACAAGTAGACAAAATACAGATCGGTGATGCTTCTTACTGCTTCTCTGATAATGTACCAACCAACCCTTGGTGGGTGGGAGGGAGGGAGAGGACAGGCGTTATTGCTTCAAGCAGCTTAAGCTTTCATTGTGGCAATACAGCATATGCCACATTATCCAGGGCAGCAGAAATTCAAAAGTTAATTACATTTTTACACCTGTAGTGGTGATGAATATTACCACCACTATTTTTAAACTTACTCAATAAATGGATTGATCCCTCATCTCTAACAGAGCTGCATTTCCAAACTGGTCCATTTTTAACCATCAGTGATATATCCCTGAGGCGTCCATGCTGGCCAACTCTGTTGCCAAATCCTCCACTGATAACAACTATGTGCGGGGCAATAAGAGCCGAACAATGGGCAAACCTCCTCAGATGAGGATTCTCTGTCTCTGTCTCACACAGAAATACGGAGATCCACAGTGGATCAAGAATATCTAATTTGTTGATATGGAAGTCTGTAGAGAAAATATGTATTTAGATGGGGGAAAAAAAGCAGAGTGCTTTACCAGTGTTCACAAAAGATAACATTTCTACTGCACATAGTGGTGAGATCGGCACATTTACAAGTTATACTGCCACTCACCAATTAGAATTTTTTAGCAATTTTGAAATTGATTCTGTACCCCTGGGCATGCGCATACTTGAACAGAATGGCACAGGTTTATTCGCACATGCACACAGCAGACCAAATACATGCATTTAATGTGAAAACTGAAGGAAAAAAACATTCGCTGAACATAGAGTTGTAAGTTCTAAAACAAATACAGTATTTTTCATTAGATGTGGATTTTCTTTCTGTAGAATCTGGCGCAAAAGATGGCATGGCAATTGATGTTACTGACGGTGCTGCATTTGTGGTGTTCATTTCTTGTCAATATCTATACCTAACCCATTAATTTGTTGCTACCTTCAATCTTGGCAGGCTTGTAACTTGGAACACTGGGTTCCTTTAGTATTGGCGCTGGTGGTAGATTAGCTATGGTCGCTGTGACAGATCATGTTTAATGACACACTATTTTGATATATATATATACATATAAAATATATAACCTCTCCTTACAGCAAGTCGATTTCTGAAAATGGAGCTGGTAAGTGATGTACAAGAGAAGCTATAATTCAGAAAAGCCAATCAGTCCCGGTTCAACAATAAAGGTAGCAAAGAGCTTCACAAACTTAAAGGACGATAAGTTGTCAGAATTCAGTCAATGGGAAAAGGAAATGCCAGCACAAGTGCAACAGCAAGTGGATGTCTGATCCTATAGGGTAATAACTGAAGGTGGAAAAAGGAGTTTCGGAGGAACCAGAGACAATACAGAAAACAGAACCATCATTTGTGGTGAGACACGAGTGTCTGATTACACACTCTAGAACACAAGTGGAGCTAACCAGGCAGTCCACAATAAATAAACCACATCCACAACAGAGCAGAAAAGACTGTGGCCAGTAAACAACTAAGTGAGCCAGAATAGCAACTGGAATCTCTGACAGAAAAGGCTCCCATGAATATGATGACTACTAAAGCAATCCCCCCCCCCTCCCCCAGCCTAATAACAAGGAGTGGTAAGAGTAACGCCAAAGCCACACAACAATTTTAATGTCAGTGACTTTGTATGAACTGTTACTCCAGAACCTGTTGTTGTTGCTGATGAAATGCTCCTATTTAAAAGTTTATATTATTTTGAGGAGGGAGATGTATCAATGATCATATCCACAGCCAAATAGAGGAAGTTCCTTGACTGCTCCTTACGACCTGGCAGTTTTTGTATGATTGACAGCTGCATGTATTTAAAATGGCCAAGCAGCAAAGAGCACATTTGTAAGCTCTCAAGTCTTTTCTAGTTTGTTGCCAACCGAACTTAATAGCAAATACTCCAACTTTCCTGCCGATGTAGTGGTTTTCTACAGCATAAATCTCAAAACCAGTATATTAAAATAGCTTGAGGTTTGACTTATGGGCCAATGCGATTTAGGAGTGACCGGGCAAATTTTCAGTCACTTCCACGTTCTGTGCTTGCGAATATTCTAAACGACTGATTTAGTAGTTCTCTGTCTCCAGAACACTTTGGCGAATCTAAGTATTATTGACCGACAGAATATTAAAAAAGAATTAGATTCCCAAAATCCAGTAACCTAGTTCAGTTTACTTTTGCTGACCTTACCTGGAGGAGGAGGGAGCAACCGACACATTTTCAGGTCTCCTTTAGATGCACTCAGAATTAAATAGTGAGAACACTTCAGATGCCATTCCTTGATTAAAAATAAATAAATATGGGGGTGGGGGGAGAAAGAGAGGTAAGAAACATTTCTCAAATGAATTTAAGTTAAAGCATTCTTTGAAATGAGAAAATATTTGCTTTAATTATTAATAGTTAGCATTCAGTAGGGTACTTACAACAACAAATCAATTCACTTTAGCATGTTAATTGATAAGTACCTGTAATTGATTTGAAATTAGGGCAGATTAAAGTGGATTTTGAACAGGACTTCTTTAATAGCATGGCCTTATCTGCCCAATTTGCTCATAATAGGTTAAAAAGTACTTTCTGTTAAGTCAACATTTTTTTTAAAGTCAGGAAGAAATGTTGCTCTCAAAACTGGTTTATGCATTCTATACCTTTCTCAAGTTTTATTTTGGAATATTTTTCCTAGAACTTATGGGACAGAACAAATATATTTTGAAAGTTGAAGGGCTGTTCCACTACTCAAACAGTTAAACACATTTAATTGTAACAAATTACATTTACCTCATACTCATCAAAAGGTTCCAACATTTCTATCCTTTGCTTCTCCTGTTCTGGAATAAATCCAACATAAAACTCGTTCATGTCAATACAATGACATTCCTCCCAGCCCTAAAAGAGGCATGTAAGCAATTACAGACAAATACATTTGTCACTTGGACAACAAATTGATTCTGTATGTTAGTCCAGTCATAAATTCTGAAGATAAGACTTTAAAACTCATTGCATTGAACAAAGGGAAAACATTTAACATGGCAAAGGATCGTAGAATGTTATGATGTGAAAAAAGCAAACTGAGCTAGTTATCAGCAAGTTGAAAGTTTACTGAAGCTCATTCTGTATTCCACTTGTAGTCTCCAGATACCTTACAGGATTCAATGAGCCCACTAAAAAAAAACTATCAATAGAAAAAAAATAAAGTTGGTCCATAAAAACATTCATCTTAGCTAAATGCTGCTAGTACAATAACTGGAGTGACTACTTCAGAAATAAGCAAAGTATTTATTTTCAGATAATAAATGCTTTGTCCCCCTCTCCCTATGATTTTTGCATCTGTGCTGGGAGCAATTTGCTCCCAGACTTATGTACTGTAAGACAGTTGCACATAGTGGCTGAAACATCTTTCCCTCCCATTTATGCCGCCTCCATCTGAGGAAACATCGGAGATTGGCAGCTTGTCACATGGAGGATCTATTCACACACCATACACCAAAGCAGCTATGATAGTTCAGCTGGGAGAGCATTATAACGAAGATCTAAAGGCACTTGGTTCAATCCCAGGTTGCAGCAGCAAAGTAACCTTTTAGAATCATATACAATGATGCAGCACAATAGGAGGCTATTCGGCCCATCATGCCTGTGCCAGCTTGTTGGTAGAGCTATCCAATTAGTCCCACTCCCCTGCTCGAAGGTTAGAACTAAGCGACACTGATATTTCATCCACGCATTTTTTTTTGTAATTGGCCTGTGCTACAGCTGACTAGAAAGTGTTCGATGCTGACACTAAATAACAAAGCTTGAAGGTGTTTCTCCCTCAGAATTAACATCTTTTACTTTGATGAGCATAAAGCGTTAATACATTAAAAAAAATATTAGTAGTCAAGGTTCATAAAAATGACATTAAGATCCTTACAGATTTATCAAGTTCAAGATACTTACTTTAGAATTTAATGTGAGGATAAATGGTTACGTAAGCCATGTGCTTCTATATCTGACAAAATGTACCATCAATGCCAAATTATAAAATACACGGCAGGTATTCTTTAAATTATCTTCACATTTGGAATATCATCACAGAATTGCTCACCAACTATTAAACCATCTGTTTGATGATTCAAACTTGATTTTGAATATTTGTATTTTAACATCTTTTACCTACTTTAAAAAGTAATTATGTTAATATATATTTTAATGAGACATTGTCAACAGAATCCCTATGGAAACTAGCTTCTGTAGCAAACTGTGTTGTTTTCTACATATAGCAGGCTGCTTGACACAAATAATTGGACAAGTGAACACCACCGTAGATACCTCTCCTTCTAGTAGTAGAGTTGTTATAGGCGAAAAAACCTACACAGGAGCTGATGGGAAGTGAATTAAAGAAGCTAAAAGATTCACACTGTAACAAATTTGCTGTGTGGGGAACTTACACCATCATAATTGTAATAGATAGAATATCCGCGATGCTCAACTGACCTCATTTAAAAAACGTTTCCGCTGAGCTTCCTTTCCAGGAAACTGAACAAGTGCATGCAGAGTGGAGTTCAACTGCGTGAAATGTCGTTGCATGACCTGACCAAAGGGGTCATCTGGATGTATCTGTTCATAGACAACAAACACAGCTGACGAAAATCGGTCCGCTGCCCAATGGATTACTGCTGAAGAACTAGACAATAGTTTAACTTTGTCAGAAATCGATCAGAAAACTTAGACTCATTGCTTAAAACACCAATCTCATGGTAACTCTGAAAATAACCCAACTTCAAACAAAAAAAGAAGTATCAGGAAGGTTTGCCATTCCCTTCACAATTAACTGATGCCTCTCTGAGCTAGGATTCTGAATTATTAGGAATACAGCGCTGAGGGGATAGTCAGGGACCTGTCCATAGGCCTTTGCCAATGACTCCTCATAGGTTGTTACTAGAGGTGTCTGAGCAATGTGGCATGATAGGCATTGCAATTTTCCCTCCCTCACAGAATAGTACATGGTCTTTACTATGCACCTCCCATGATGCTTAAAGATCTTTGAGTTGGTGGCAATGGACACCAGCTTGTAACTGTAACTTCCAACACTCACTTTAAACAGTAACATCTGCAGGGCATTAGATACAATAATATCTTCAAAGGATTAATCCTTGCGTCTGTGAACAGGACATCATTTTTAAATGTCTTAGAACGGTTTCTTCTCCCTAGAATCCACATCATCACCTTCAGTCAATTGAGTGGAAGTGGCAGCCTGTGAGCATCTCATGGATTGTCAAAGCTGTTCCTTGGTTACCCATTAGTAACCACATTTTAGAATGAATTCTACCTATTCCCACAGCGAGCTTTCTCTAAATCAACCTTGCTGCTTGTTTCCTTGAAAATAGGTACATTAACAGTACATCAGTTAAGCCTACAAATCCATTGTAGTTACCTTTCATTTTTCATATACGTCAGTACAACTTCTGATAGCAGTAGGGTTGGGCAAGCAGGGTTTAGGCCAGTCTCCAGCAGTACATTATCTAACTCCCTTATTTTAGTCAGGTCAACGCCAAGCAACTTGTAATCCGTACCACTAAGACACAGACGACCTGCAACTCCAACAATGAAATATCACCACTAATAAAAAGGGACTGTCAAACCAGAATTAGATATTTAAACAAATGTATTAAGAAAAAGGAGTACTTTTTGTAATGTATTGCAATTTGTGTATAATCGTTCTATTTTTACAGTTGATAGTTTTGTTTGCACTACTGTACAAGTCAGTAGCCATTATAGAACATATAAAAGAAATAAAACTGAACTTTCATGGTACACACAGACATCTATATTTTTAATGTTATTTCTAATATATGTTTAAACATTTTCTGCAACCTTTGCCTATAAATTTGGCAATATGAAACAAGCCCACTGACTAGCCCTTCCTTTTCAAATAAACAAAGCCAAATGATTGTATTATGCAAACTATAATCCTATTGAGCAAGAATGCCTGATATCATTTGCCCATTGTATCACTGTCAAAAGCCTCGCCAAAGTCAGCAAGCATTTTCAATGAAACAGGTACTTGAAAAACAATCGTACCCATTTGAGCTGGTCTCATTTCATCAATGCAGCCTATGAGCTCCACGAGTTCCTGCTTGTTTTTAATCAGAGTGGCTTTGCGCTGAACGACATCTGGAAAATCCACCTCATATATAATCACATTTTTCAGCTCCCCACTTGCCTTTAGCCGAAAGTACAAGGAATCAAACCCAGCTCCAAGTGAGAGGATCTGTAGAAATAGGAATACATACCAAGCTCCAGTATTAAGCTCTAATGTACTATTCTCAGTGACTGTCAGAACACAAATGTTCAGATCAAGTATGATCCTGATATAAGTATACAATTACTCACAATTCAGTTGCACAGTTGTATGCTTTAACAGCATAAATGTGTTCTAGTTATACATACCTGAGAATATGCCCAGATAAGATTATAGAATATTTAGAATACTGCTTCTTGAAACTCAATTTAGACTCAGTCAGTGAAAAAACACTGTGTGTACAGGCAGACTTTCTTTTCTAAGGTGACAAAGCACTGAGTACTGTACCAAGATGCAGATTTATGTTTGTAGTTCCTTCACACAGTTTCCAATCTCGGCTGGTCTGTCTGACTGAGCTACCGAGCAGACTAGTTGATTCTTCACAGGAAAATTACACCCAATCATCTTGCACAGCGTGAGGAGAGTCAAATAATGGCATGAGCAAAGGACAGGGATCAAAGGTCACCTGCTTTCCTTCTTAGTCAAAAAATGCAATGTGTGTGGGGGGGCATAGAGATGGGAAGCTAAATATGTTTAATAAAGCTTTAATAAGCTATTTTCATGGAGAAAATGCATTTGAAACAGAACTAGGCAAAATCCCCAATATACTCACCTGTCTCTGAGAGTAACTCGCTGTCTGTTGTAAGAAGCAACGTAGACTATAATCCACTGCCTTTGCTCTCACGTAATAACCACTTCAGAGGGAAAAAAAGTAAAATTAGATTCCTATTGTTTTAGTGCAACATCTCAGCCTATTCCAATATACAACATCTCTATTAAAGTACAATTTAGTGGTTAAACTGCTCTGATTATAAGTTTTGAAGGAGCTGGGCAGCCTGCTGTTTCTATCACACATGGACATCAATTTCAAGGCTTGGGATGGAATCCTTAGCTTACAATCAAGCTCAAATTCCCTAAACTGGTAAATATATAACCATAACTTATTGACCAAAGTGCATAAAACATTTCTCATTTTAGTTCACAACGCACACAAATCTGCATGACATTGTAATGCATGCAATGGATGTCTTGGTTATTAACAGACAAAAGCAGTGTTCTGAATAACTTCACACACAACTTACTACAGTTCTGAAGCCATTTTTATGCTGGTGCTCATTTAGACTCGATTACGAGATTGGCTTCCATCAGCTGGCTCCCTTACTCTGACAAGAATGTCAAAGACTGAGTTTTTGTGGGCCTATGATTCTGCCGCCAGGTTACAAGATCTGGATTTAGTAGTGGAAGCACAGGGAGCTGACTGACAGTTGTCACCCAGAATTTAATCTGAATGAACGACAGTTTAAAAGTAGCTCAAGACTTCTGTAATGACCAAAAGCAGTAAAAGGAAAGGATCCATCTTATTACTTTGTCTACAAATTTAATTTTCTTTCTTCTAATTATCCCAGCAATATCTTAACATATTTCTGCTGATGTCAGAAGACGATGGTTATCAAAGGCTTCTGATTATCACAATGGGCAAAAAAATAAGAAATCCAATTACCATGAGCTTTGTTTATTGTGGTTTATTTCTAAATATACTATTCCGAAAAAGAAAACCTGCTGGCTACTTTTCAAAACAATCACAATATACATCAGCATAAACCTTTCATACAGAGTTCTCTGGCAGGATTGAGTATTTGAGTTATTCATCATTGGTTGGCTATTGTCGGAGCTCCTTTGCCCGTCCTTCACATTAAGGCAGGAACTTGTACCCTGGTGTATGTTTTAGACTGTCCGTGGGTGCTCTTTCATTGACTTATTGATGTACTGCAGTTGCGTCACGGCTTGCAGATTGTGGATGCAGTTGGCTAATTCAAAGATTAGCTCCTCTGCCATTTTCTCCGTCAAGGGTCCCATTACCCAAAGCTCATGGAATTGAAGGCAAATAATTGGCTCGGTTAGACGGAAAGTAGGGATAATGGGTATGTGCTCGAATTGGAAGGAAGTGACTATTGGTGTCCCACAAGGATCTGTGCTGGGGCCTCAACTGTTCACTATATATAGTAATGACTTAGAAAGCACAATAGAGCGCCATATATCCAAGTTTGCCGATGACACAAAAATAGGTGGTATAGTAAGTAGTGTAGACGGTAGCATAATATTACAAAGAAGCAGTAATAGATTAAACGAGCAGGCGAAACTGTGGCAGATGGATTTCAACGCAGGTAAGAGTGAGGTCATAGTCATAGAGTCATAATGGCACAGAAGGAGGGCATTCGGCCCATCGAGTCCGTGCCGGCTCTCTGTAGGGCAATCCAGTCAGTCCCATTCCCCCGCTCAATCCCCGTAGCCCTGCAAGTTTATTTCCCTCATGTGCCTATCCAGTCGCCCCTTGAAAACATCGAGTGTCACCACTTCCGTCGGCAGCGAATTCCAGGTCATCACCACTCACTGCGTAAAAAGGTTTTTCCTCACATCCCCCCCTGTATCTCTTGCCCAAAACCTTAAATCTGTGTCCCCTAGTCCTTGTACCAACAACTAGTGGGAACAGCCTTTCCCTGTCTAGCCTATCCAAACCCATCATAATCTTGTACACCTCTATCAAATCACCGCTCAACCTCCTTTGCTCTAAAGAAAACAAATCCAGCTTCCCCAACCTGTCCTTGTAGCTAAGAACCCCCATCCCCGGAACCGTTCTGGTAAATCTCCTCTGCACCCTCTCAAGGGCCTTCACCACCTTCCTAAAGTGTGGTGATCAGAACTGGACGCAATACTCCAGTTGTGGCCTAACCAGCGCTTTGTAAAGGTTCAGCCTCTACTTTTGCACTCAATACCTCTATTTATGAAGCCCAAGATCCCATATGTGTAATGTATATACCTTTAAGGGGGGAACTATCTTTTACAGCTCATGTATACTCCAGTACCGGCAGTGACCACACCTGTATATAACACCGAGTAGTAATCTGTACAGATCAGTTCCAGTGTGAGCCACGTTGAGTAAACACCTGTTGTACCGTTCTCCTGCAGTCTGTGTCTTATTATACACAGACACAACATTGGCGACAAGGCAAGTTCGAACCTACCTGCAACTCTGCATCACCTCCCGGGGATTCGTTCCTGGAGATCAGTGGATTGGAGGTCAAGGCCAGAGACTCGGGCGTCGACCACGGGCAACCGCCCAGTCATCCAGCAGAGTCTCGAGGCTGTCGAGAGCCAGGCTTGGCTTTCCAGTCGAGGTCTTCCAGCAAAACGGGCTGGCAACAGGTAGTGCGCAGACCCTTCCCGGACAGCGGCGGGCTAGAGCCCGACCGAGCGGCACAGCAAAGGGCCGAGCAGCGTCGACGGGAGAGAGAGAGAGAGGGCAGAGCGTACAGGGCACAGCCGGTGTTCAGGGGCTGAGCAGCGAAGAGAGGGAGAGAGAGACGCGCAGAAACCCGCGAGGCGCCGCCATTGCCACGAGGACCGCCGAGAGCGGCGTTGGCAGCAGCGCAGGAGAAGCGCGCGAAACCTACAGGGTGCCGCCATTGCCACGAGAACCGCCAGGAGCGGCGTTGGCAGCAGTGGGGGAGGAAGGAAAGCACGGGAGACGCCATTTTAAACCACACCCAAAATGCCGAAGAGTGTCAGTATCACCGCGTTTGACAATGAAATCGAAGATTGGGCTACATATGTCGAACGAATAGAGCTATACTGCAAGGCAAATGAGGTGTCAGATGACAAGAAAGCATCGGTATTGTTAAATTTAATGGGTGCAAAGACGTATGGTTTATTACGAAATCTAGTAACCCCAACGAAGCCAATGGAAAAGAGTTTTGAAGACATAGTAACGATACTACAGGAATATTTAAACCCCACACTGCTGCTGATAGCAGAAAGATTCAAGTTTCACAAACGGAACCAGCATAAGGATGAAAGCAATGCTGATTATTTAACAGGACTGCGCAAACTATCGAAACACTGCCAGTTTGGAGCGGGACTGGCAGATACCTTAAGGGACAAGTTTGTGTGTGGGCTTCAAAGTGAAGGAACCCAGAAACGGCTTTTATCTGAAAAGGACCTTACGCTGGAAAAGGCTTTCAGCATTGCGGTATCATATGAAGCAGCAGCACGGGCCGCTGCAGAGATACAACAGAGACCGCAAGAATATGGCACAAACGAAATGTCATATAGAACAGAGAAGTGCTATCGCTGCGGCAGAACAACACACGACCAGAATGATTGCTGGTCCAAAGACAAAGCGTGTAGACAGTGTGGAAAAGTAGGACACATAGCACGAGTCTGCAGGTCGGGAAAGAAAACCAGCAATAAGAAACCTACCAAAGAAAAGTACAAGAGGGTACATAAGATGACGGAGAATAGTTCAGACGAACAAAAGAGTGATAACGACTCCGAAAGCAGGGAACTGAGTTGTTTGAAACTACATAATGTGATCACAATGGAGGATCACCGAACCATTTGGGTCACTCTCAAGATAGCAGGAGTCCAGGTAAAGATGGAATTGGACACAGGATCAGCCCTAACAGTCATAAACCGACGGGACTACGAGCGGCTATTCTCACACATACCCTTGAGAGACACAAAAATTATTTTGAAGATGTACACGGGGCAAAATGTCTACCCCAAAGGAAAAATAAGGGTGACCGTTATATATAACGGTAAGGAAACACCAAAACTAGACCTGTATGTATTGCAAGATGGAGGACCACCATTACTGGGACGTGAATGGATCCGGAAAATACAACTGGATTGGCATTCCATACAGGCACTGACTGTGGCTGACAAAAAGGATGACGACATCACACCTGGGCGACTGTCAAAGATCCTAACTGATGCGAAAGAAGTGTTCCAGCAAGGACTCGGAGCACTAAAAGGCATGACAGCGACAATTAAAATGGAAGAAAACGCAAGCCCAAAATTTTTTAAGGCCAGACCGGTACCTTATGCGATCCGCCCAGCCGCCGAAGCAGAGCTGGAGAGTCTGGAACATTCAGGTGTACTGTCCAAGGTAGACTGGAGCGAGTGGGCTACACCCATCGTCCCTGTGATGAAAAAGTCATTGAGCAGCACGCCTGGGGAACCAAGGAAGGTTCGCATCTGTGGGGACTTTAAGGTAACAGTGAACCCGGTCCTTCACACCGTACAATATCCACTTCTGTGGATTGAAGATATTTTCGCCTCGCTATCTGGAGGGAAACGCTTCACTAAGATTGATCTGGCCCAGGCGTATCTGCAAATGGAGGTAGAAGCATCAAAAAAATACCTCACAATCAACACCCATAAAGGTCTCTACCAATACAACCGGCTGGTATTCGGGGTAGCATCAGCTCCGGCTATTTGGCAGAGGGCAATGGAACAAGTCCTGCAAGGGATCCCAGGGACCCAGTGTTATTTGGACGACATCCCGGTCACGGGCGAAAATGACAGTGATCACCTTGCCAACCTGGAGCAGGTGCTCACTAGATTGCAGGAATATGGGCTCCGAGCTAACCACCCCAAATGCGAGTTTTTTAGAAAACAGATCTCGTATTGTGGCCACGTTATCGATAATGAGGGGTTACATAAGTCCCCAGAGAAGATTGAGGCAGTAGTCAAGGCTCCAGCACCGGAAAATCTGTCACAACTGAGGTCGTTCCTCGGGCTGGTAAACTACTACCATAAGTTCTTGCCAAATTTGTCTACAATACTACACCCACTGAACGCCCTACTGCAAACTGGGGTGCCATGGAAGTGGAGTGACGAATGTAGACGAGCTTTCCAGAAGAGCAAAACAGTAATCACATCGAAAGAGGTATTGGCCCATTACAACCCGGTATTACCAATTCGGTTGGCATGTGATGCGTCACCCTACGGCATTGGAGCGGTGCTGTCGCACAAATTCTCGGACGGCTCAGAGAGGCCAATAGCCTTTGCGTCACGATCACTAACCTCAGCCGAGCGTAACTACGCCCAGATTGACAGGGAGGCCCTCAGCCTAGTGTGGGGAGTGAAAAAGTTCAATCACTATCTGCACGGGCAGAAATTCACCTTGCTGACTGATCACCAGCCTCTTGTCTCCATTTTTAATCTGAAGAAGGGCGTTCCGGTGATGACTGCGCAACGACTACAAAGATGGTCACTTTTTCTAGGGGCGCACCACTATGAGATTGAATATAAGGGCACGAAACAGCATGGAAATGCTGATGGGCTATCACGCCTGCCACTGCCTACTGCGGAGGAAGCACCAGCAGTGGATCCTGTCGAAACATTCCATTCGACTATAGGTGAATACCTACCGGTAACTAATGCTTGTATCGAAAAGGAAACCCGAAATGACCCGACACTGTCTCGGGTATGAGATTTGACGATGAAGGGATGGCCAGCACATGGCGACTCACTGTTGCCAGCATTCTCGACAAGGAGAGAACAGCTGTCAGTGTGTCGGGGGACCTTGATGTGTGGAACCCGAGTGGTAATTCCACTCAAGTTAAGGGATAGAGTGCTCAATGAGCTTCATGAGGGTCATCTGGGAGGGGTAAAAATGAAAAGCCTAGCCAGGGCTTATGTGTGGTGGCCGGGAATCGATAAACAAATCGAGGACCTGACCAAGAGCTGCTCAGGATGCCAGAAAGTC
Source organism: Somniosus microcephalus (assembly GCF_052327205.1). Taxonomy (NCBI): domain Eukaryota; kingdom Metazoa; phylum Chordata; class Chondrichthyes; order Squaliformes; family Somniosidae; genus Somniosus; species Somniosus microcephalus. Next base: position 208,304,104 of record NC_140990.1, on the reverse strand, counting down.
CAAAATGCACCACCACAGGCCCCTCTACACCCATGGGAGTGGCCCTCATCTCCATGGCAACGGGTGCATATTGATTTTGCTGGTCTATTCATGGACTCAATGTTTTTAATAGCCGTGGATGCGCACTCAAAATGGCCTGAGGTCATCAAAATGTCCTCCACCACCACGGAGAAAACTATTGCAGTCCTACGAACCATTTTTGCCAGGAATGGCTTGCCAGAGCAGATTTGCTCCGACAACGGACCACAATTTGTGTCCAAAGAGTTCCAGAGGTTCTTGAAAAAGAATGGGGTAAGGCATTACACATCCGCCCCGTATCATCCAGCCACAAATGGATTAGCTGAGAGGTTCGTACAAACCTTTAAGAAGGCAATAAAGGCTATGTACAATGACAACATTCCGCTGCAGCACAAGGTGGACAATTTCCTGTTCGCCTACCGGAATGCGACATATGCAGTCACCAACCAGGCCCCAGCCATGATGTTCTTTAACCGAAGGTTAAGATCTCGCCTGGATTTGCTCAGACCAAACGTACGAAGAGATGTTGAGAATAAGCAATTCCAGCACATCCACGAGAAGCCAACAAGGAGCTTCAATGTCGGGCAACCAGTCTTGGCCCGCGACTACCGAACAGAAAAATGGCAGCCAAGAACGATATGCACATGGCAGGGCCCACTAATGTACACAGTGGACATTGGGGAGAGCATCGTGAGACACCATGCTGACCAGATCCTAGAGTCACAGGAACAAGTCAACCCCATGCCTCGCCCATACATACCTGGTGATGAACCCGACGTACAGGTCGCATCTACCCCAGAAACAGTAGCATCGGAAGCTGATGAACCAACCGATGACAGGAGGCCAGAATCGCCTCCGCACCAAGAGCAAGACACTCGGGAAAGGCGCTATCCAGAAAGGATCAGGAAGCCTCCCCAAAGACTGAATATATAAATAGACTATTTTCAGCTAATGTTGCATGTTAAAAGTGTTAATTGTAATTAGTTTGATATTTAATTGTTAAATGAGTGTTATGGTACTGTTAATCTAAAAGGGGAGGAATTGTAATGTACATACCTTTAATGGGGGAACTATCTTTTACAGCTCATGTATACTGCAGTACTGGCAGTGACCACACCTGTATATAACACTAGTAATCTGTACAGATCAGTTCCAGTGTGAGCCACGTTGAGTAAACACCTGTTGTACCGTTCTCCTGTGGTCTGTGTCTTATTATACACAGACACAACAATATGCTTTGCTACCCACTCTCTCAATATGTTCTGCCACCTTCAGGGACCTATGCACATTACCTCCCAGGTCTCTCTCTCCCTACACTCTTTAAAACTGTGCCATTAAGTGTATATTGCCTCTCCCTGTTCCTTCTGCCAAAATGTATCACCTCACACTTCTCTGTATTAAATTCCATCTGCTAGCCTTTCTATGTCCTGTTGCAGTTGCTAGGTATCATCACTGTTTGTCACACCCCCAAGTTTGGTGTCATTGGCAAATTTAGAAATTCTTCTCTGTATTCCAATATCCAGGTCATCCAATCTGGACCAGAAAAGGATCCGAGTATTATTTAAATGGTGAAAAGGTAGGAACAGTGAAGGTCCAAAGAGATTTAGGGGTCCATGTACACAGATCACTAAAATGTAGTAGTCAGGTACAAAAAAATAATCAAAAAGGCTCTTGAAAGGATATTGGAGAGGGAGGGGAAGGATCCAGTCATTGTTGTCCCAACAACATAGGGAAGAGTAGGCAAGAGGTCCTGTTTGGGGAATACCAGGAATGAGGATCTAAATGAAAGAACAGGACCTCAAGGTTTATAATCTCTGGATTATTACCGGAGCCACGTGCAAATTGGCATAGGGATAAGCTGATTAGTGAAGTGAACATGTAGCTAAAGGAGTGGTGTGGGAAAGAGGTGTTCCATTTCATGGGGCACTGGCACCAGTATTGGGACAGGAAGGAACTGTATCGTTGGGACGGGCTCAAAATCAACACAAAGAATTTTTACAATATTAGAAAAAAGAGGGTAGGCAGGAGCAATGTTGGCCGCTTAAAAATTGAAAGCGGTGATATTGTTAATGATAATATGGGAATGGAGGACATGTTGAATAATTACTTTGCGTCAGTATTTACCATAGAGGGAGAGGATAGCATGCCAGAAATCCCAAGGAAACTAATATTAAATCATAAACAGGGACTCAAAAAAATTAACGTAAGTAAAATAACAGTAATGAAGAAAATAATGGCACTAAAGAGTGACAAATCCCCAGGACCAGATGATTTCCATCCCAGGGAATGTGAAGTTATCCACTTTGGTAGAAAAAACGGAAAGGCAGAGTATTTCCTAAATGGTGAAAGATTGGGAAATGCAGATGCTCAAAGGGACCTGGGTGTCTTTGTACATGAGTCACTGAAAGTGAATGTGCAGGTGCAGCAAGCCATTAGGAAGGCAAATGGTATGCTGGCCTTCATTACAAGAGGATTTGAGTACAGGAGTAAAGAAATCTTACTCCAATTATATAGGGCCTTGGTGAGACCATACCTGGAGCACTGTGTACAATTTTGGTCTCCTTACCTAAGGAAGGATATACTTGCCATAGAGGGAGTGCAACGAAGGTTCATGAGATTGATTCCTGGGATGGCGGGACTGTAGTATGAGAAAAGATTGAGTAAACTAGGCCTGTATTCTCTTGAATTCAGAAGAATGAGAGGGGGTCTCATTGAAGCATACAAAATTATTACAGGACTTGATAGGGTGGATGCTGGGAAAATATTTCCCTTGGCTAGGGAGTCTAGAACCATGGGCCAGAGCCTCAGGATAAAGGGTAGGCCATTCAGGACTGAGATGAGAAGAAATTTCTTCACACAGAGGGTGGTGAATCTTTGGAATTCTCTACCCTGGAGGGCTGTGGAGGCTCAGTCATTGGGTATATTCAAAACAGAAGTCGATAGATTTCCGACTAGTAAAGGCATCAAGGGATATGGCGATAGGGCTGGTGAATGGAGTTGAGGCAGAAGATCAGCCATGATCTCATTGAGGAGCCGAATGGCCTACTCCTGCTCCTATTTCTTATGTTCTTGTGTTCTTATGATCTGATCGAAGTTTTCAAGATATTAAGGGGAAAAGATAGGGTAGAGAGAAACTGTTTCTGCTGGTTGGGGATTCTAGGACTAGGGAACATAATCTAAAAATTGGAGCCAGACTTTTCAGGAGTGAAATCAGGAAACACTTCTACACACAAAGGGTGGTAGAAGTTTGGAACTCTCTTCCACATAAGGCAATTGATGTCAGATCAATTGTTAATTTTAAATCGGAGATTGATAGCTTTTTGTTAACTAAAGGGATTAATGGATATGGGCCAAAGGAGGGTAAATGGAGTTAGATCGCAGATCAGCCATGATCTCACTGAATGGCAGAACAGGTTCGAGGGGCTCAATGGCCTACTCCTGTTCCTATGTTCCTCGTGGAATGTTAGCCTTTATAACTAGAGGGCTAGAATATAAAAGGGAGGAAGTTGTGCTACAGCTATACAAAGCCCTGGTTAGATCACATCTGGAGTACTGTGTACAGTTCTTGGCCCTGCACATTAGAAAGAATATATTGGCCTTGGAAAGAGTGCAGCAGATTCATCAGAATGTTACCAGGGCTCCAAGGGTTACATTATGAGGAGAGATTAAATAAACTAGGCTTGTATTCCCTGGAATATAGAAGGTTAAGGGATGATTTGATTGAGGTGCATAGGATTTTGAAAGTAATTGATAGGGTAGATAGAAAGAAACTTTTCCCTCTGGTGGGGGAAATCTAGGATAAGGGGAGAAGGACTGTGCTGTCTACTGTCATTACAGTAGCAGGTTTTAACACCTGACCTGGCATACATTTGAGTTATTAGACGTCCGATTTATTTGAATCCTTGTCAAATACTTTACTGGGTCAGATTTTTGTGTTAAGCAAAAGGCAATGAAGCCTAAGAATGTCATAATTATATTTTTTTCATTCATTCACTTTACCAATAAAATATAGTTTTTAAAAAAAGGACAAAAGTGGAAGCGATTTATTAACATTTATATCTACAAAAATAAAATGATAGCAGATTGCACTATTATTAGATTCACAAAATGAGTCATGAGTTCATATACAAACACCAGAGAAATACATCTTCCACACACCAACATCTGATATTTTATAGCCTTTCATTTTGATTAAAATGACCTCACTTGTAAAACTGCATGTCATCAGCACTAACAAAAATATTCAGAAATCGACCAAAACAAAAAGGATCTTAGTTATTTATAGTTCTTTGTAACGGATTTCTCCAAGGAATAGTGATACGCCCACTTTAAAGGGGTATAAATGTCTACGTGCAGAAGTGTTCACCAAACATATGAAAAGCACTTGCCAAACACATGGTGATTTTTATTGCATCATCACAGCCTGTGTTGAGTTAGCTGACCTTGTATATGGAATGCTACAACTGGCTTCAGCACTCCTGGGCTATGGGAGAAATCACCCAGAGTTTCCCCTCCACTGATTCCTGCTGGGATTAGCTGCGGACAAGATGGGACACAACTCTGTTAGAGATGTAACAGTTTTTAAGCAAGTGTAGGGGCAGGGAGAGGGGGGGAAGGGAGGAAAGAACAAAAGGGAAGGTCTGTGATAGGATGGAAGGCAGGAGTGATTAAATGACAAAAGGTATGATTGTATAAAGTGAAAGGAGATGGTAATCGGACAAGTAAAGAAACAAAAGATGGGTCTAGAAGAGGTGTAAGTGGGAATGGCAGAATCATCAACAGCTGTGAAAAAATAGGGGCCGAGGTTATGATCTGAAACTGTTGAACTCGATGTTGAGTCCAGAAGGCTGTAAAGTACCTAATCGAAAGATGAGGTGCTGTTCCTCGAGCTTACATTGAGCTTCGTTGGAACAGTGCAAGAGGCCGAGGACAGTGAGGTCACGGTGGGAGCAGAACGGAGAATTAAAGTGATTCCAAAGTCCCTTTAAGGTGCAAGATGCATCAAATACTTTTCACATGTAACCAAATAATTGGATCCACAGCATCATACCGATTTATAAGTGGAGCTCTTCTGGTGGTTTTATTTACAAATCCTTTCAGGAAGCCATCATTGAAGTAGCCTAAACTGACCATTGAACACTTGCTAACGATACTGCTGTCATTTGTACCCTGGACCTGCAAACAGATTCAATAAAACAAAAGATAGTGTAAATGGGCAACATTTTAGTACTGTATAGGATAACAATATTTATACACATAAGAACATAGGAGCAGGAGTAGGCCATTTGGCCCTTCAAGCCTGCTCCGCAATTCAATACGATCATGGCTGATCTTCTACCTCATCTCCACTTTCCTGCACTATCCCCATATCCTTTGATTCCCTTAATATTCAAAAATCTATCAATCTCTGTCTTGAATATACTCAACGACTGAGCCTCCACAGCCCTCTGGGGTAGAGAATTCCAAAGATTCACCACCTTCTGACTGAAGAAATTTCTCCTCATCTCAGTCCTAAATGGCCGGCCCCTTATTCTGAGACTGTGACCACTGGTTTTAGACTCCCCAGCCAGGGGTAACATTCTCCCTGCATCTACCCTGTCAAGCCCTGTAAAAAATGTTGTATGTTTCAATGAGATCACCTCTGTCTTCTAAACGCTAGAGAATATAGACCTAGTCTACTCAATCTCTCCTCACAGGACAATCCCCCCATCCCAGGAACCAGTCTGTTGAATCTTCGTTGCACTACCTCTATGGCAAGTAAATCCTTCCTTAGGTAAAAAGACCAAAACTGTACACAATACTCCAGCTGTGGTCTCACCAGGGCCCTATATAATTGCAGTAAGACGTCTTTACTCTTATACTCAAATCCTCTTGTAATAAAGGCCAACATACCATTTGCTTTCCTAATTGCTTGCTGTACCTGCATGTTAACTTTCAGTGATTCATGTACAAGGACACCCAGGTCCCTCTGAACACCAACATTTCCCAATCTCTCACCATTTAAAAAATACTTTGCTTTTCTAATTTTCCTACCAAAGTGGATAACTTCACATTTCTCATTATATTCCATTTGCCATGTTCTTGCACACTCACTTAGCCTGTCTCTATCCCCTTGAAGCCTCCTTGCATCCTCCTCACAACTTACATTCCCACTCAGTTTTGTATCAGCAGCAAACTTGGATATATTACATTTGGTCCCCCCATCCAAATCATTAATGTAGATTGTGAATAGTTGAGGCCCAAGCACTGATCCTTGCGGTACCCCACTAGTTACAGCCTGCCAACCCGAAAATGACCCGTTTATTCCTACTCTCTGTTTTCTGATCGTTAACCAATCCTCAATCCATGCTAGTATATTACCCCCAATCCCCACGAGCCCTAATTTGTTTAATAACCTCTTGCGTGGCACCTTATTGAATGACTTCTGAAAATCTAAATACAACACATTCACTGGTTCCCCCTTATCTATTCTGATAGTTACAACCTCAAAAAACTCTTAACAGATTTGTCAATCACGATTTCCCTTTCATAAATCCATATTGATTCTGCCCAATCCTATTATTATTTTCTAAGTGCCCTGTTAGCTCATCCTTAATAATAGATTCTAGTATTTTCCCTACTACTGATGTCAGGTTAACTGGTCTGTAGTTCTCCGTTTTCCCTCTCCCTCTTTTCTTATATAGTGGGATTACATTTGCTACCTTCCAATCTGTGGGAGCCATTCCAGAATCTATGGAATTTTGGAAAATTACAACCTATCTGTATAGCCACCTCTTTCAAAACCCTAGGATGTAGGCCATCAGCTCCAGATGATTTATCAGCTTTCAGTCCCATTAATTTCTCCAGTACTTTTTTTTACTAATACTAATTTCTTTCAGTTCCTCATTCCCGCTAGACTTTTGGTTCTCCACTATTTCTGGGAAGTTCTCAATTACCTGCGGCAATTACAGACCATCACTAGCAGAGAGCTGAGGTCTGAGTGTACAGCTGCTCCCCTAGGTGGAGAATGGCACATGGCATCAGGAGATCCAAAAGAGGAAGCAGAATTTAAAAAAGGAAACTCGGAGATGAGGGGAATAAGATGAACTATTCTGCGTTATCACAGTTTTCTATGGGCTCTGCTGGGATGATTTGAAATGACGATGCTGAAGAAATGCTCATCAGAAATTAGTGCCAATATATCACATCTGATTGATTTTGATAAACTTTATTGGATCTAGGGAGATTACAACATGAATGTTTAATTGTGCCAGGCTTTAAAAAATGTCAGACACTAATAAGCACTGTAATACAGGTAGACTATCCCTTATCCGCAATTCCGAAATTCGAAAACCTCTGAAAACCGAAAGTTTTTTCGTGGAGCGTAACTAGAGTATTTATGGTCTATATTTATCCCACTATTTAATTTACCAAATTATTACTGTAGAAATAAACTAATACTATTTATAGTCTTTATTTATCCCACTCAGTGTGAATATTCATAAGGTTCGCTGCAGAAATATTAATGTGTTGGCTTATGGGGTGCTGCCCAGACTCCTGCTAGGGTGTTACATACTGATTCTGAATACCATTCTGAAATCCGAAAAATTCCAAATTCCGAAAAACATCTGGTCCCAAGGGTTTCAGATAAGGGATAGTGCACCTGTAGTAGAATTGTGTTACGTGCAGTCAGCCAGCAAATACATAGTAGTTTATAATCAGATTATACTAAGAAAATACCAGATATAGGCTGCATTTCCACTAGTCTACTGTAGATAATTCAGTCATTTTAAGGATAAAAAATGCCCAATTAGGTGAATTGAGAAATGTAAATTAAAAAGTGAGAATTTAGTACTCAAAAATGTTCATATTACCAGATAATTTAAATTAAGCAACTATGCAGTTAACATAAAAGGGAACCCAAAAGTTTTTTATAAACACATTTGCGGTGGGCAATAACAGCGAACGCAAAATGTTCGCTATTACCCCTTTGAAACTGACCGTAACATCAGGATGTAGTGCATACGCATCCTAACGCGCAAATCCTGAAGTTGCGGTCAGTCATCAACACTGGCTGCGCAGTGCACCCCCCCCCGCCCCTGCTAGCCGGCACCAGTGAAACTGACAAAAACATGGGCTTTTCCGTGGTAATATCGCTGTTAAATACCCCATTAAAAATTAGACCTTGTGGATTAGGTGTAGCTAGGGTTTTAACAGCATATTGACTGCTAAACAAATGTTAGGGCCTGGAAAAACTAATTTTAATTTTGTGGAGTGAATTTCTCCATTATATAAAAATTACAACATTCAAGAAACTTAAAAAAAAATCATATTTCTTAAAAGTTTGTTCATATTAATTTCAGGTTTACCTTTTTCCCATGCGAGAGCCCCAATCTTTGTTTTGCTCTCTATAACATTTTTTAAAAGTCAGAATAAAAGCCTGATTCCCTGTCTGAGAGAATTCTGCATTGTGATTGGCTGCTTAGACAGCTTGTTAACATCACAGCAGATCGCGCTATGGGATCTCCACTACACTACACTGATCTCAATTGCACGTTGAAAAAGGCAAATTTCTCACCACAGAGATCGCGAGATCTTTGTGGGCAGCTTTCTTCTGGGCCAGCGGAGAATGCCTGTACTTCGCCACTGACTGCAAATTCCGGGCCATAAATAGGACGATCGTGTTTGACTAATCTAATTGAATTTTTTGATGAAGTAACAGAGAGGATTGATGAAGGGAATACAACTGGAGTATTGCGTCCAGCTCTGGTCACCACACTTTAGGAAGGATGTGAAGGCCCTTGAGAGGGCGCAGAGGAGATTTACCAGAATGGTTCCGGGGATGGGGGATCTTAGCTATAAGGACAAGTTGGAGAAGCTGGATTTGTTTTCATTGGAGCAAAGGAGGTTGCGGGGTGATTTGATAAAGGCGTACAAGATTATGATGGGTTTGGATAGGCTAGACAGGGAAAGGCTGTTCCCACTAGTTGATGGTACAAGGACTAGGGGACACAGATTTACGGTTTTGGGCAAGAGATACAGGGGAGGGAGTGAGGAAAAACTTTTTTATGCAGTGAGTGGTGATGACCTGGAATTCGCTGCCGACGGAAGTGGTGGAAGCGGAGACACTCAATGTTTTCAAGGGGAGACTGGATAGGCACTTGAGGGAAATAAACTTGCAGGGCTACGGGGATAGAGCGGGGGAATGGGACTGACTGGATTGTTCTACAGAGAGCCGGCACGGACCCGATGGGCCTCCTTTTGTGCCATTATAACTCTAAAAGGGTAGTCAAGGGAAGGGTGGGGCCGATTGGGGACCAAAAAGGAGATATTCTTGTGGAGGCAGAGAGCTGAGGTACTAAGTGAGTACTTTGCATCTGTCTTCATTAAAGAGAATGCTGCAAATGTAGCAGTAAAGGAGGCAGTAGCGATATTAGATAGGATAAAAATAAAGAGGATGTGTTTAAGAGGTTGGCAGTCCTCAAAGTAGAAAAGCCACCCAGTCCGGATGGGATGCATCCTAGGTTATTGAGGGAAGTAAGGTTGGAAATTGCGGAGGCTCTGGCTACAATCTTCCAATCCTCCTTGGATATGGGGGTGGTGCCAGAGGACTGAAGGATTGCAAATGTTACACCCTTGTTTAAAAATGGGGAGGGGGATAAAACTGGTAACTATAGGCCAGTCAGCCTAACATTGGTGGTGGGGAAATTTCTAAAGACAATAACCCGGGACCAAATTCATTGGCATTTGGAAAAGTATGGGCTAATAAATGAAAATCAGCACAGATTTGTTAAAGGCAAATCGTGCATGACTAACTTGATCAAGTTTATGATGAAGTAATGGAGAGGGTTGATGAGGGTAGTGCAGTTGATGCTGTGTATATGGACTTTCAAAAGGCACTTGACAAAGTACCACATAATAGACTTATTAGCAAAGTTAAAGCCCATGGGATTAAAAGGGACTGTGGCAGCATGGATACAAAATTGGCTAAAGGACAGAAAGCAAATAGTAGTGGTGAACGGTTGTTTTTCCAGACTGGAGGAAGTATAAAGTGGTGTTCCCTAGGGGTCGGTGTTGGGGCCACTGCTTTTTTTGATATATATTAATGACCTGGACTTGGGTATACAGGGTATAATTTCAAAGTTTGCAGATGACACGAAACTCGGAAATGTAGTAAACAACTAAGAGGATAGTAACAGACTTCAGGAGGCCATAGACAGACTGGTGAAATGGGCAGACACATGGTAGATAAAATTTAACGCAGAGAAGTGTGATGTGATGCATTTTAGTGGGAAGAATGAGGAGAGGCAATATGAACTAAATGGTAAAATTATAAAGGGGATGCAGGAACAGAAAGAACTGGGGGTTTATGTACACAAATCTTTGAAGGTACAGGACAAGTTGAGGAGGCTGTTAAAAAAGCATATGGGATACTTGGCTTTATTAATAGAGGAATAGAGTACAAACACAAGGAAGTTATGCTAAACCTTTATAAAGCATTGGTTAGGCCTCAGCTGGAGTATTGTGTTCAATTCTGGGCACCACATTTTAGGAAGGATGTCAAGGCCTTAGAGAGGGTGCAGAAGAGATTTACTAGAATGGTACCAGGGATGAGGGACTTCAGTTATGTGGAAAGACTGGGGAAGCTGGGGTTGTTTTCCTTAGAGCAGAGAAGGTTAAGAGATTTGATACAGGTGTTCAAAATCAGTTTTGATAGAGTAAATAAGGAGAGACGGTTTCCAGTTTCAAAATGGTCAGTAATCAGAAAACACAGAGTTAAGGTGACTGGCAAAAGAACCAGAGGTTACATGAGGAAACATTTTTTACACAGCGAGTTGTGGTCTGGATGCACTGCCTGAAAGGGTGGTGGAAGCGGATTCAATAGTAACATTCAAAAGAGAATTGGATAAATACTTGAAGGGAAAAAATCTACAGAGCTATGGGAAAAGGGGGATTGGGATTAATTAGACAGCTTTATCAAAGAGCTGACACAGGCATGATGGGCCAAATGGCCTCCTTCTGTGGTATATCATTCTACAATACTATGAATTAATACTGTATAAATGTAGGTCGGTGCAAAATAAACTGCTTCACATCTCGCTGCAGCACCATAACATCAACACGGATGATAGATTATAAACCCACTTTAATTTTTAGAATCATTTTATCTTTAATAAAGAAGCCAAATAGCTTGTTAATAGATAGACAGTTTCCTAGCTGATAAGGGAATTAGGGGTTACGGGGAGCGGGCAGGGAAGTGGACGTGCGTCTAGGTTCGGATCAGCCATGATCCTATTGAATGGCGGAGCAGGCCCGAGGGGCTGTATGCCCTACTCCTGCTCCTACTTCTTATGTTCTTAAAATGAGTGGCTGCCAGTGTTAATGAGTGGCATTACGCAAGTTTGTAAGGGAGATTGTCACAAGCCAGAAACAGTGCTGGCTGGGCCAGAAACCCAGCTTTTTTTAAATTGTAATTTTTAAGCAATCTCACAAATCTTGCTATATTTTGATTGCAAACACCAAGGTCACCTCAGGAACCCCACTGTATATTAGGGTGTGTATGGTTGTTCCAGAAAAGCCACACTATATTTTAATGCTAATGTAGGATTTTTCCATGAGTCACACTATTATTCAGTCTGCAAGGAATCCCACAATATAATACAATTTCCCTAGCTTCCTTACAAAATGCACTATATTGCAGAGATTAAAATAAAAACTACAAATGCTGCAAACGTCAATAAAAAGAGAATGGTTGAAATACACAGCAGGTTCATCAGCATTTTAAAGGAGAAAACAGGTATTTCCAGAAATAACAGAAAAAGCTGGAAATACTCAGCAGGCCAGGCAGCATCCGTGGAGAGAGAAACAGAGTTAACGTTTCAGGTCTGGGACCCTTCATCAGAACTGGAAAAAGCTGGAAATGTAACAGATATTAAGCAGGTACAGAGACGGGGGGGGGGGGGGGGGGGTGGAAGGAACTGAAAGAATATGCTGTGAAAATGTTGCAAATGGGAATGGCAAAATCATACTGCATGAAAAATGGGGGCAGGGATTATTATCTGAAATTGTTGAACTCCATGTTGAGTCCGGCAGGCTGTAAAGTGCCCAATCGAAGGATGAGGTGCTGTTCCTCGAGCTTACACTGAGCTTCATTAGAACAATGTATTAGGCCGAGGACAGAGAGATCAGAGTGGGAGTGGAGCGGAGAATTAAAGTGACAGGCGACCGGAAGCTCAGGGTCCCCCTTACGGACTGAACAGAGGTGTTCCGCAAAGCGGTCGCCCAATCTGCGCTTGGTCTCCCCAATGTAGAGGAGACCGCATCGTGAGCAGCGAATACAGTATATTAAATTGCAAGAAGTACAAGTAAATCGCTGTTTCACCTGGAAGGGGTGTTTGGGGCCCCAGACAGTGGGAAGGGAGGAGGTAAAAGGGCATGTGTTGCATCTCCTGCGCTTGCATGGGAAGGTGCCAGGTGAGGGAGAAGGGCTGTTGGGGATGATTGAGGAGTGGACTAGGGTGCGGCGCAGGGAGCGGTCCCTTCGGAATGCTGAAAGGGGAGGCGAGGGGAAGATGTGTTTGGTGGTGGGATCACGTTGGAGGTGGCGGAAATGGCGGAGGATGATCCGTTGAATGTGGAGGTTGGTGGGGTGAAAGGTGAGGACAAGGGGAACCCTATCATGGTTCTGGGAGGGAGGGGAAGGGGCGAGAGCAGAAGTGCGGGAAATAGAACGGACACGGTCAAGGGCCGTGTCAACCACAGTAGAGGGGAATCCTCGGTTGAGGAAAAAGACATGTCGGAAGCACTGGTATGGAAGGTGGCATCGTCAGAACAGACGTGGCAGAGACGGAGAAACTGGGAGAATGGAATAGAGTCCTTACAGGAAGCAGGGTGGGAGGAAGTGTAGTCCAGGTAGCTGTGGGAGTCGGTGGGCTTGTAGTGGATGTTAGTCGAAAGCCAATCGCCAGAAATGGAGACGGAGAAGTCAAGGAAGGGAAGAGTCGGAGGTGGACCATGTGAAGGTGAGGGAAGGGTGGAAATTGGAAGTAAAGTGAATGAACTTATCTAGTTCAGGGCAAGAGCAGGAGACGGCACCAATACATTCATCAATGTACCGGAAAAAGAGGTGAGGGAGGGGACCAGAGTAGGATTGGAACAAAGAATGTTCCACATATCCCATGAACAGGCAGGCATAGCTAGGGCCCATGCAGGTTCCCATAGCAACACCTTTAATTTGGAGGAAGTGAGTGGAGTCAAAGGAGAAGTTGTTCAATGTGAGAACAAGTTCAGCCAGGCGGAGGGGGGGGGGGGGGGGGTGGTGGTGGCGGATGGGGACTGGTTGGGCCTCTGTTCAAGGAAGAAACAGAGCACCCGAAGACTGTCCTGGTGGGGGGTGGAGGTGTAGAGGAATTGGACGTCCATAGTGAAAAGGAGACGGTTGGGGCCAGGAAACTGTTAAAGTGATGGAAGGCGTCGGAAGAGTCGCGAATGTAGGTGGGAAGAGACTAGGCAAGGGGAGAAAAAAGAGTCGAGATAGTTCCAGCATTTTCTGGTATTGTATTGAACTTTGTATGGTTACATCACAAATCCTTATATTATATCAGACTCCATATGCTGACTTAACAAACCTCACTACATTGCATTTTGTGGAGTATCCAAATATTATTGCAGCGTTCGATGGCTTCACTAACATATGCTATAACTTGTCATTAGAAGTGCACTTTTCTGATCTCAATGAATCTCCAGCAATGGCTTCTTCTCTCACTCACAAATAGTCACCTCTGGTGTACCCCAAGGCTCCATCTGTAGCTCTTTCTTTATCATTTACAAGTTGCCCCATTGCAATATTATGGGGCCAGTTTTCCAATGGTCACTGACAACACACAGCTTCACCTTTCCACTACTTAGCTCGACAACTACTTGTTTTATCAAACTACCTTTCTGATATCACATTGTGAATGAGCCAGAATGTTCTCCAATTGAAAAATGGAAAGACTAAACCATCTTTTTTGGTTTCTGCCAAGAACTGCATATTGTGACCACAAACTCCAGCAGCTTACTTAGGCAGATGATGCATAATCTCAATATCCTATCTGACACAAAACTGAGCTTCAAACCCCATAGCCTTTCCATTACCAAGACCGTTCTTTCATCTCAATATTACCCACCTCTGCCCCATCTCATCCACCAAAACACTTTTCCACACTTTTGTTACTGCTACACTTGACGTCTTCAATGCCCTCCTTGCCAGCCTCCCAGAGCACCCTGCCAAAAACCACAGCCTACATCTTGTCCTGCACTAAGTCCTTAACTAACCCCAGTCCTTGCCAACTCACATTGGCTCACTGCAGTCGAACACATCACATTCAAAAACCTCACGCCAGAGACTTGAGCACGTAATCTAGGTTGAGGGAATACTGCACTTAGGAATACTGTCTTTCGGATGAGATGTTAAGCAGAGATGGTGGCTCCCTCAGGTGGACATAAAAGATCCCATGGCATGATGCAAAGGGCAGAGAGCTCTCCCAGTGTCTTGGCCAACATTTAACCCGCAACCAGCACTGAATATCTGGCCATTTATCTCTGGTGCTTGTGAGACCTAACCATGCAGTAATTGCTGTATTTCCCTACATTACAACAGTGACTACAATTCAACATTACTCCAATAGCTATTAAGTGTTTTGGGGTTATCATGCGGTCATGAAAGGTGCTATACAAGTGAAAATTCTTTATTTTCTCATCATCCACAATTCCTAGCCTCACCTTACCCTACCTCTACAACATCCTCCAGCCTTATGTCTCAGCTCTTTGCTCTGGCCTCCATTGTATCCACTCCACTATTAGTGGCAGAACCTTCAGCCACCCTCTCTGGAATGCCTTGCCTTGACCTCTCCCCCCCACCTTTAAAAGCAAATCTATTCAACTGAGCTGCACCTCTCCTAACGCTCCCAATACTCCTCGGTCCCCATTCCGAACACCTTCCACCTTAGAGGCACTCTATAAGTGCAAGGTGCTGCTGCCAGGTCCGAAGTGCCCAAGGCACAAGTACAATGGCGGCCGGGCCTGGACCAGTCTCGCTGCAGCTCTGCTTTGGTATGAAATAAGGACCTGCCTAGCCTGCAATCCCGCCCCTACCCCGGAGCGGAAGGACTATCACTCACAGCAACATCCTTCCCGGCCTGTCTCCTGCTCCCACACCTTTTATTGCTGGCGCTAACAGCCGCTCCGCTTCCATGCTCCCCGCTCATTGCACCGAGTGCCGGCAGACTCCGCGCTTGCGCACTACCAGCGGCATCGAGTGCCGGCAGACTCTGCACCTGCGCACTACCAGCGACATCGAGTGCTGGCAGACTATGCGCCTGCGCACTGCCAGCGGCACCGGCCGACAGGCCCTGTATGTCTGCACATACGCCTGAAGTTATCAGGCTATTGGCTAATAGTGATTAAAGCTTCAGAGCTCAGATGACAGCACCAGAGTCAGTCAGTCATTTGTGGACACTGATAGGAAGGTGTTAGGATTTATTTGACTTAATCACCTGCACATCTTTCAAAGTGGGTGGTAATGCTATTTTATGCATATAATATTGTATATATGTTATATAAGTATTTCACTGTGTAAGGAACAAAGATAAATACACTTTTGTAAAAAGAAAACAAAGTTCATTTCTTGCATTGTTTCATAGCTGTGAGATAAAAGAAAATCACTTTTTTCAAAATAGTACTGGGGCAAAGTTTAAACTTCAATAGATGAAGATTTGCTACAATGAAGACTCTTTAATTTCCACCCCACAAATGCCCAACATAAGAACATAAGAAATAGGAGCTGGAATAGGCCATACGGCCCCATGAGCCTGCTCAAGATCAGGGCTGATCTTCTACCTCAACTCCACCTTCCCACCATAATCATAATCATAATCATAATCAACTTTATTGTCATTGTTAGTGCAGTACAACAAAATGTAGGCTTGCGGCTCCCGACAGTGTACATTTAGATTAAGACATTTAAACATTCAACATTCATTTGGCTTGTAATACATTAACATAAACATAACCATAATAAAGTGCATTGGCAGATGTGCAGGCTTTAGTGTTTATTTGTGGAGTTCAGTAGGATGACAGCCCTGGGAAAGAAGCTGTTCCTAAATCTGGTCGTTCGGGTGCGAATGCATCTGTAGCGCCTCCCAGATGGCAGGAGGGCGAACAGACTGTGGCTGGGGTGGGTAGGGTCTTTGATGATGGTCCGTGACCTCTGTAAACAGCGTTTCTGGTATATGTGCTCTATGGTCGGTAGCCGGGTGCCGGTAATGCGTTGGGCAGTTTTGACTACCCGCTGCAGGGCTTTCCGGTCATAGTAGCTACAGCTGCCATACCATACTGTGATACAGTTCGTCAGGATGCTCTCTATTGTGCAGCGGTAAAAGTTAGAGAGGATCAGGGGTGACAGGTTACATCCCTTCAGCCTCCTTAGGAAATATAGGTGCTGCTGGGACCAGGAGAGGTCTTCCGTGATGTGGACTCCAAGGAACTTAAAGCTGTCCACCCTTTCCACCACAGCCCCATGGATGTGGATGGGGGTGTGACTTCCGCCTTTAGACTTCCTGAAGTCCACAATGATTTCTTTGGTTTTCTTGATGTTAAGGGCCAGGTTGTTATCGGCGCACCACTTCACGAGATGCTGGACCTCCTCCCTGTAGGCTGACTCATCGTTGTTGGTGATCTGGCCTACTACCGTGGTATCATCCGCAAACTTGATGATGGTGTTGGAACCATGAACAGCCACACAGTCGTGGGTGAAGAGGGAGTAGAGGAGGGGGCTCAGCACACATCCTTGTGGGGCCCCCGTGTTCAGGGTCAGCGGGGGGGAGGTGTGGTTACCTAATTTGACAGACTGGGGTCTGTTTGTTAGGAAGTCCAGGGTCCAGTTGCAGAGGGAAGTGTTCAGGCCAAGAGTGTGGAGTTTGGAGGCCAGCTTGTTGGGGACGATAGTGTTGAATGCTGAGCTGTAGTCTATGAACAGCATTCTGATGTAGGTCTCTTTACCATCTAAGTGATTCAGTGCAGAGTGTAGAGCAGTTGTGATTGCATCCTCCATTGATCTGTTTGCACGATAGGCAAACTGGTGTTGGTCAAGAGAGGCGGGAACACTGGCTTTGATGTGAGCCAGGACCAGTCTCTCGAAACACTTCCTTATGATGGGTGTGAGTGCGACAGGTCGATAGTCGTTCAGGCACGTCACAGCCGTTTGCTTTGGCACAGGAATAATGGTAGCGGTCTTGAAGCATGTAGGGACTACTGCCTGGGCCAATGACAGATTGAAGATGGTGGTGAAGACATCAGCCAGCTGATCAGCACATTCCTTGAGTACCCGTCCAGGGATGCTATCCGGTCCAGCAGCCTTTCGTGTGTTCACTCCGCGTAGAACACCCCTTATGTTGGAGGTCGACAGAGTGAGCACCTGGTCTTCCGGAGGTGGCAAGGCTTTGGTAGCCAGCTCCCTGTTGTCCCTGTCGAAGCGAGCGTAGAAGTTGTTAAGCTCCTCCGGAAGGGAGGCATCGCTAACCGGGGGGCTGGTGTTTTTGCTCTTGTAGTCAGTGATGGACTGGATGCCTTGCCACATGCGCCGGGGGTCTGAGTTGTTGTGGAAATGATCCTCTATCCGCTGTGTCTGTTTCCTTTTGGTAGTCCTGATACCCTTTTTTAGGTTGGTCCTAGCTGCACTGTAAGCCGCCATGTCGCCAGATTTAAATGCTGCGTCGCGTGCTTTCAACAGCGAGCGGACCTCTCCGTTCATCCAGGGTTTCTGGTTGGGGTATGTCCTGATATTTTTATGGGTCGTGACGACCTCGACGCAACTGTTAATGTAGAGTAGCACTGTGGATGCGTATTCCTCGATGTCATTATGGGCAAACATGCCCCAATCAGTGCGTTCGAAGCAATCCTGAAGCTCCGAGACTGCCCCCTCTGGCCATACTTTCACTGCTCTCACTGATGTTCTCACTCTTTTGATGAGCGGTTTGTATGCCGGGGCTAGAAACAGGGAGAGGTGGTCAGACTTCCCAAGGTGGGGGCAGGGAATGGCCTTATAAGCATCTACAATGCTCGTGTAGACTTGATCCAGTGTGTTCTCCCCTCTTGTGGGGCAGGAAACATTCTGGTGGAATTTCGGTAGTACAGATTTTAGGTTTGTGTGATTGAAGTCCCCCGCGACGATAAAAGCTCCATCTGGGTGCGCAGTTTGTTGTTCACTGATGGCCCTGTAGAGGTCCTTCAGTGCTAGTTTGGCATTAGCGTGTGGTGGGATGTAGACCGCAGTGATGATAACAGCCGTGAATTCCCGAGGCAGGTAGAAGGGTCTGCACCTTACCATGAGGAATTCCAAATCAGCCAAACAGGATCTATCGATTATGTCCGTGTTAGTGCACCAGGCATTGTTAGTGTAAATGCACAAACCGCCTCCCTTGCTCTTACCGGAGTCTGCAGTTCTGTCGGCGCGGAAGACCGTGCGTCCTTCTAGTTGGATGGTGGTGTCAGGGATGCCGTTGTTCAACCAGGTCTCTGTGAAGATCATGGCGCAGCATTCCTTTGTCCTTTTCTGTGAGGAGAGATCAAGTTTGATCTCATCCATTTTATTTTCTAGTGACCTGACGTTGGCCAGGAAAATACTTGGGAGGGAGGGTTTGTGTGGGGCCCTCTTCAGCCTATTTTGGATTCCGGCCCTCTTACCCCGCTTCTGCTTGCGTTCCCTGCGTGGTCTGCGCCGACTTCCGGCTGGGGAAGGACGCCACGCTGGTCCCGGGGGTCGGGCGATGTCGGGAGGCAGGTCGACGGCGCCGAGTGTGAGCCGCACGCAGTCGGCCCCGATGTCGAGGAGCGTCTGCCGGCTGTACAGTAGGTCTGCCCTCAATTCCCGTATCAGCAGAGTCCAGAAGAGACTCAGGAAGAGGGTGAAAACGCTCAGTCTCGGGAGAGACAAAGCCGCTGCGTCCATGCGTGCCGCCATTTTTTAGATTTTTTTTATTTTTATCCCTTAATTCCATTCGTTCCCAAAAATTTATTGACCTCTGTCTTGAATATACTCAATGACTGAACCTCCACAGCTCTCTGGGGTAGAGAATTCCAAATATTCACAACCCTTTGAGTGAAGAAATTTCTCCTAATCTCAGTCCTAAATGGCCAACCCCTTATTCTGTGACTGTGACCCCGTGTTCTAGATTCCCCAGCCAGGGGAAACATTTTCCCAGCATTAACCCTGTCAAGTCCCTTAAAATTTTTATATGTTTCAATTACATCACCTCTCATTCTTCTAAACTCTAAGGAATATAGGCCTAGTCTACTCAATCTCTCCTCATAAGGCAATCCCCTCATCCCAAGAAACAGTCTAGTGAACCTTCGCTGCACTCCCTCTAAGGCAAGTATGTCTTTCCTTAGGTAAGGAGACCAGGACTGTACACATTACTCCAGATCTGGCCTCACCAATGCCCTATATAATTGTCGTAAGACTTCTTTACTCTTTGCCATTTGCTTTCCTAACTGCTTGCTGTATCTGCATGAATAACTTTCTGTGATTCATGTACAATGACACCCAGGTCCCTCTGAGTGCAAACATTTCCCAGTCTCTCACCATTTAATAAATACTCTGCTTTTCTATTTTTCCTACCAAAGTGGATAACTTCACACTTCCCCACATTGCATTCCATTTGCCATGTTCTTGCCCACTCAGCCATCCTGTCTATATCTCTCTGCAGCCTCTTTGCATCTTCCTCACAGCTTGCTTTCCCACCTAACTGTGTATCATCAGCAAACTTGGATACGTTACACTCAGTCCCTTCATCTAAGTCTAAATCCCCATTAGTTACAGCCTAAAAAAGTCCTGTTTATTCCTACTCTCTGTTTTCTTTCCATTAACCAATCCTCAATCCATGCTAATATATTACCCCCAATACCATGAGTCCTCATTTTGTGTAATAACCTCTTGTGTGGCACCTTATTGAATGCTTTTTGAAAACCCAAATAACAAATACAGTAGCGTATTGGTAATGTCATTGGGCTAGTAATCCAGAGGCCTGGACTAATCATCCAAGAGATGTGAGTTCAAATCCCACCATGGCAGCTGGGGAATTTAAATTCAGTTAATTAAATAAATCTGGAATAATTGCTAGTATCAGTAATGGTAACCACGAAACTATCAGATTGTTGTACAAACCCATCTGATTCACTAATGTCATCCTTACCTGGTCTGGCCTATATGTGACTCCACAGCAATATGGTTGACTCTTAACTGTCCTCTGAAATGACCTAGCAAGCCACTCAGTTGTAACTAACTGTTACAAAACACCATAATAAGGATGGACCACCTGGCATCGACCTTGGCACCGGCTATGGACACAGCAACGGCCCAGTCAACCCTGCAAAGTCCTCCTCATCAACATCTGGGGACTTGTGCCAAAATTGGGAGAGCTGTCCCACAGACTAGTCAAGCAACAACCTGACCTAGTCATACTTACAGAATCATACCTTTCAGCCAATGTCCCAAACTCCTCCATCACCATCCCTGGGTATGTCCTGTCCCACAGTGGATGATCCATATTGGCCTACTCCTGAGATTCCCCACCATCACAGAAGCCAGTCAATTCACTCCATGCGATATCAAGGAACATCTGAGCACACTGGATACAGCAAAGGCTGTGGGCCCTGACAACATCCCAGCTGTCGTGCTGAAGATTTGTGCTCCAGAACTAATCACACCTCTAGCCAAGCTGTTCCAGTACAGTTATAACACTGGCATCTATCCGACAATGTGGAAAATTGCCCAGGTATGTCCTGTCCACAAAAAGCAGGACAAATCCAATCTGGCCAATTACCGCCCCATCAGTCTACTCTCAATCATCATCAAAGTGATGGAAGGTGTCATCGATTAGTTTAAATCGTGTTCTCGAAAAGCCTGTCTTTTCCCCTCAATGATGCTGATAACATTTGAGAAGGATAAATTTCATGATTGAGGACATTGTACTGTAAAATAGGCACATATAAATAAATATTGAGCTTAAAGAATTATTAAGATTGAAACACATAAGCTTTTAAAACACAGGCTTTTCATCACAGCAGGGGATAGTGTAAGAGCCAGAGATTGCTGTAATATAATAGGGAATATGTTGTTATACAGCATGCATCAAAGGTTATTTACAACAAAGCCATGGCTCAGGGAAAAACAATGATAGGAAGTAACAGTATGGTGTGAAAAGGCATTGGGCCTCTCATCTCTGTTTGGCAATCGGTTCGAACAGCTGGGTGGTCATAAAACATCAAATAGTGTTGCATCCAGCAGGAAGAAGACTATAAAGAAAATGGTATAAAAAGGGACGCCATGGGCTGAATTTTAATCTGCAGGAGCTCGTGGGTTTGGGTGCGGGTGGGGGGTTAAAACCGGAGAAATTGACAGCGCGTTGGGAACCATGGGATTCCCGGGCTTCCTGAAACTCATCAGTGAAAGCACAGCGAGTACATGGCGGCAATTGAGGTCAATCCATGTCATGGAAATATGGCAATAAATAGTCAGTACTCACAGCTGCTTTCTTACCTGCTAGTGGGAAAGGGTTTGTTCACAGTAGTTTTGCTGCGAGTTTACTTTCTACACTTTGAAGATTTACTCTTTCACATCAGGATGGTGCTGCTTTAGCTGCCTTAGACTGGACCTCAGATGAGGACTAAAATGACCAGCAACAGCACCAGCAGCCTGCTGGTCACAGAGCTGTAGCTGCACAGGAGAGAGAGGACCAGTAGAGAGGTGCAGCTTGCAGGAGACACTACCCACCAAACAGGGTCTACAGGCAGAGGCTCAGTTTCCTTAACATGTCTGAACACCAGTGTCTCAGGAGGCTCAGGATGTCATGTCAGGTGGCGGCAGACACCTGCAGCCTCCTAGAAGAAGACCTGCTGCCTGCTGGACCCGATTCCAGTGACTGTTAAAGTCACCACTGCCCTCAACATTTTTACATCCGGATCCTTCCAGGGCTCTGCTGTAGACATATTCAGGATTTCCCAGTTGTCTACCCACAAATGCATTAGACAGGTCACTGATGGCTTGTTTGCCAGGGCCGGCAATTATGTCAACTTTACCACCGAGGATGCCAGTCAGAATGAGCTTTGCGGCTCTGGATGACTTCCCACAGGTGCAGGGCGCATCGACTGCACCCCCTGAACAACCAGGAGTATTTGTCAACCACAAGGGCTTCCACTCTATCAATGTGCAGCTGGTGTGCAACCACAAAAAGATGTTTATGGAGGGGTGCACAAGGTACCTGGGCAGCTGCCATGATGCTTTCGTCCTGCGGTAGTCGAAGCTCCCTCATCTCTTCGCACCTGGAAGCAGACTTAAGAGGTGGCTGCTAGGCAACAAGGGATACCCACTGCAAACTTGGCTCATGATCAATGTTCCCTTTAAGCCGCGCAGCCGCACAGCGCTCTTGAGGTTCCGTGCAGTCGGCTCACTGGCTTTTAAATGGAAAAAAACACGCATGCATGGAAATTTGAATGGGCCCTGCAGCCTGTTAAAGGGGCTGTGTCGCCCCCCAAAAATTGGAGGGAACATTTCTCATGACACCTGTCAGAAACCCCAACATCGCTACAATGAATGCCATATTACCGCCAGATGCATGTTTGAATAGGCCATCGGCATGCTGAAGATGCGCTTCAGGTGTCTTGACAGATCTAGAGGTGCCCTTCAGTATGCACCAGCCAGGGTCTACAGAATAGCCGTGGTTTGTTGTGTGCTGCACAACATTGCGCAACAGCGAAGCTTGGACCTGTAGGTGGACTAAGGCGAAGAGCTCAGATCCTCCTCAGATGATTCGGAGGGAGAGGAGAAAGAAGAAGAAGAGGAGGAGTAGGGTGATGAGGGCGATGCACTCCCAGCTGCTCACGTTGTTATCCGGAATGCCAGGGATGCCCTTATTAATACAAAAAGAAAATACTGCAGATGCTGGAAATCTGAAATAAAAACAGAAAATGCTGGAGATACTCAGCAGGTCAGGCAGCATCTGTGAAGAGAGAAACAGAGTTAACGTTTCAGGTTGATGACCTTTCGTCAGAACTGGAAAAAATCAGGAAATGGAACAGATTTTAAAGCAAGTTTAGGGGCTGGGAAATGGGGGAGGGGATGAAAGAACAAAAGGGAAGGTCTGTGATAGGATAAAAGGCAGGAGAATTAAAGAGATATTAAGAGATATTCAAGGCAAAAGGGGATGGTAATGGGACAGGTTAAGAAACAAAAGATGGTTCTAGATGAAGTGTGAATTGCGCTGGCAGAATGAAAGACAGCTGCCATGTGGGAGAGAAGAACAAAAGCCACAAACAAAAAGTGTGGATAAAATATATATATATGATAGGGGCCGAGGTTATGATCTGAAATTGTTGAACTCTATATTGAGTCCAGAAGGCTGTAAAGTGCCTAATCAAAAGATGAGGTGCTGTTCCTCGAGCTTACGCTGGCGCAGCGACTCCTTAGCACCCCGCCGCATCCCCTTACTGCTCTGTGGCAGAAATTTGGCTGCGCCCCGTGAGGCTACCGCGGACAGTGTCAGCGCCAGCCTCGCGGGTCGCGAGCCGGGCCGATCTCCACTAGTGGGGCGGTAGTTAAAGGAGAGGTGCGGACGCGACTCGGTCGCCATTTTCTTTTATTGGTCGACCTCCAGGTCGGCCCTCCGTGGTGTGCCATGGCGTGGTTCTGGCCGCCATCTTGCAGCCCGGCACCGTGTCTCAACGCCGGGCTACTGCCATGGCACCACGCCGCCCTGGTGGCCTACTTGGGGCCATCAGAGGCCCAGCAGAGTGTGCAGTGGCCCTCCCCTTTAACTGAAGGAGAGGGGCGTTGAAACGTGGCAGCGCTTCACTGTCGATCGCACCCCGACATCGCCTCGGTAACCGCCCCACCATGAAGTGGAGCGTCCAACATGTCTCACCTCCTGACTCCCCAAAGCCTTTCCACCATCTACAAGGCATAAGTCAGGAGTGTGATGGAATACTCTCCACTTGCCTGGATGAGTGCAGCTCCAATAACATTCAAGAAGCTCGACACCATTGATTGGCACTCCATCCACCACCTTCAACATTCACTCCCTCCACCACCGGCGCACTTTGGCTGCAGTGTTTACCATCTACAAGATGCACTGCAGCAACTCGCCAAAGCTCCTTCAACAGCACCTTCCAAACCTGCGACCTCTACCACTTAGAAGGACAAGGGCAGCAGACGCATGGGAACATCACCACCTACAAGTTCCCCTCCAAGCCACACACCATCCTGACTTGGACCTGTATCGCCGTTCCTTCACTGTCGCTGGGCCAAAATCCTGGAACTCCCGAACAGCATTGTGGGTGTACCTACACCATATGGACTGCAGCAGTTCAAGAAGGCGGCTCACCACCATCTTCTCAAGGGCAGTTAGGGATGGGCACTAAATGCAGGCCTAGCCAGCCAGCGACGCCCACATCCCATCAATGAATAAATTTTTTTTTAAAAACATTGCGCTCCACTTCCTGGGCAGGGCAGTAAGGTGAATTTTGCGGCCGAGGTGGTACTTCATCGCCGGGCACAGGATGTCCCACCCTGACAGTCTTACTGCCCCGAAACGGGACGCTACCAAATTTCGCGCCTAAAATATTTGGTCATTAATCTCATTGCTGTTTGTGGGACCTTTCTGTGTACAATTTGGCTGCCACGTTTCCCTACATTATAACAGTGACTACACTTCAAAAGTATTTAATTGGCTGTGAAGCACTTGAGGATATCCTGATGTTGCGAAAGTTGCTATATAAATGCAAATTCATTCTCTTTCATTCTATCAGCTAAATAAGAACAAACTTGGAATCAAACCTGGAATCCTCCTCATTCAGGAACAATGATTTTACCATTGAGATATTGGAACACATTTTATATTTTAACATTTTGACGAATGGCATGCCACTTATCCATCAAAATTCAGCCAGTGTTAATTTGATAATATTAGTTACCTTTTAGCTGTCGATATGAATGAATCAGGTATTAGCGGGTGCGACACTAGCGTGCCATTGAGAGATGCATGGAATAAGTGAACCTTGAACAGAAGCACCTGCTGTACTTGTTTATACATTGCTGAATGGAGAACTAATCTATGGGAAGAAAACAAGCCCCTTGAGCTCTGGTGACATAGAAAATGATTTTATTTTAGAGGGGGAAAAGAGTCACTTTGTTTTTCCTTTTTTAGATTAAAAAACTATTACTTGTGAAGTATAAAAGTGCATAAAATTAACCAGAATGCATAACTTTTAATGGAGAAATGTTAAGTTTTCCAGAGAAGCATTTGAAGTGTAGTCACTGTTGTAATGTAGGAAACACTTCTCATTCTTGTGTTTTGAGCTATTTGTGACTGTGTCAGCTTTTTTTGGATGAACTTTTGCTGGTTTTCTCCATTGGAAGTATGGAAGAAAGAAAGAAAGAAAGAGAGAAAGAAAGAAAGAGAGAAAGAAAGAAAGAAAGAAAGACTTGCATTTATATAGCGTCTTTCATGCCCACTGGACATCCCAAAGCGCTTTACTGCCAATGAAGTACTTTTGAAGTGTAGTCACTGTTGTAATATAGGAAACGCAGCAGCCAATTTGCGTACAGCAAGGTCCCGCAACCAACAATGTGATAAGGACTAGATAATCTATTTTAGTGATGCTGATTGAGGGATAAATATTGGCCAGGACACCAGGGATAACTGCCTTGCGCTGCTTCGAAATAGTGCCATGGGATCTTTTATTTCCACCTGAGAGAACAGATGGGACCTTGGTTTAATGTCTCATCCGAAAGACGGCACCTCCGACAGTGCAGCACTCCTTCAGTACTGCACTGGAGTGTCAGCCTAGATTTTTGTGCTCAAGTCTCTGGCACTGTCAAGTCAAGTATGCACTGACAGTGGGAAATATCTAGGATACAGCTGGACTGCAGCGGTTCAAGAAGGCGGTTCACCACCACCTTCTCAAGGACAATTAGGGGTGGGCAATAAATGCTGGCCTTGCCAGCGATGCCCACATCCCATAAACAAATAAAAAAATATATAGCATTGTACATACTATTGTGATGATACATCTGATGATATCATTCAACAGAACTTAAAAAGCAACTCAAAAGCAATTCTAAATAATTTCATTGCGTTAATGGAGGCCAATAATTTTTAGAAGAATTCCAGAATGATCTGATAACAACATAACCCTTTAACAACCTTGCTGCTCAAAATTACATAATCAAGTAGTCAGAATATTTTTCTGCCCTTCCCAGTTTCCTTCCCTCATCTCTCCTGCAGGTGCTGATTTATTGATGGCTTGGCGTTTCCTGGCGCTAGTTACCCTTAGGTATATGACCCAAATGGTCATTATCTGTTATTCATAACTGAGCCTTGACCATGAATTTTGGGATGCTGTTTAATATCACTGCTGAGCCTTTTCCTGTCCCTAACTGTTCTCACAGATGCATTTCCAACTGGGACCATTGGATAGTATTCAGATGTGGGAACCTTAGTAGATTTTCTTTCCCTAACCCAACAACAACAACAACTTGTATTTATATAGCACCTTTAACGTAGTAAAACATCCCAAGGTGCTGCACAGGAGTATTGTAAGATAAAAAAAAATTGACACCGAGTCACATAAAGATAAATTAGGGTAGGTGACCAAAAGCTTGGTCAAAGAGGTAGGTTTTAAGGAGCCTCTTAAAGGAGGAAGGAGATGTAGCGAGGTGGAGAGGTATAGAGAGGGAATTCCACAGCTTAGAGCCTAGGCAACAGAAGGCACAGCCACCAAAGGTTGAGCGATTATAATCAGGGATGCTCAAGACGACAGAATTAGTGGAGCGCAGATTTCTCGGGGGGTTGAGGGGCTTAAGGAGATTACAGAGATAGGAAGGCGTGAGGTCATGGAGGGATTTGAAAACAAGGATCAGAATTTTGAAATCGAGGTGCTGCTTAACCGGGAGTCAATGTAGGTCAGCGAGCACAGGGGAGATGGGTAAACGGGACTTGGTGCGAGTTAGGACACGGGCAGCTGAGTTTTGGATGACCTCAAGTTTACGTAGGGTGGAATGTGGGAAGTCAGCCAGGAGTGCGTTGGAATAGTCAAGTCTAGAGGTAACAAAGGCATGGATGAGGGTTTCAGCAGCGGATGAGCTGAGGCAAGGGCGGGCGATATTACGGAGATGGAAGTAGGCGGTCTTTGTTATGGTGTGGATATGTGGTCGGAAGCTCATTTCAGGGTCAAATATGACACCAAGGTTGTGAACAGTGGGTTCAGCCTCAGACAGATGTTAGGGAGAGGGATGGAGTCAATGGCTAGGGAACGGAGTTTGTGTCGGGGACCGAAAACAATGGCTTCGGTCTTCCCAATATTTAATTGGAGAAAATTTTTGCTCATCCAGAACTGTATGTCAGACAAGCAGTCTGGCAATTTAGAGACCGTGGAGGGGTCGAGAGAAGAGGTAATGAGGTAGAGCTGGGTGTTGTCAGCGTACATGTGGAAACTGATGCTGCGTTTTCGGATGGTGTTGCCAAGGGGCAACATGTAGATGAGAAATAGGAGGGGGCCAAGGATAGATCCTTGGGGGACGCCAGAGGTAACAATGTGGGTGCGGGAAGAGAAGCCGTTGCAGTGACTCTCTGGCTATGATTAGATAGATAAGAATGGAACCAGGCGAGTGTAGTCCCACCCAGCTGGACGTCGGTGGAGAGGCATTGGAGACGGATGGAGTGGTCAACCGTGTCAAAGGCTGCAGACAAGTCAAGAAGGACGAAGAGGGATAGTTTACCTTTGTCACAGTCACAAAGGATTTCATTTGTGACTTTGATGAGGGCCGTTTTGGTGCTGTGGCAAGGGTGGAAACCTGATTGGAAGGATTCAAACATGGAACAGCGGGAAAGATGGCCACGGATTTGGGAGGCGACAACACATTCAAGGACTTTGGAGAGGAAAGTGAGTTTGAGATGGGGCGGTAGTTTGCAAGGGCAGAGGGATCAAGGGTTGGTTTTTTGAGGAGAGGGGTGATGACGGCAGATTTGAAGGTGAGGGGGACAATACCTGAGGAGAGATAACCGTTAACAATATTAGCTAACATGGGAGCCAGAAAAGGACATTTATGTCA
This sequence comes from Somniosus microcephalus, assembly GCF_052327205.1. Lineage (NCBI taxonomy): Eukaryota > Metazoa > Chordata > Chondrichthyes > Squaliformes > Somniosidae > Somniosus > Somniosus microcephalus. The sequence goes on along the minus strand of NC_140990.1, from coordinate 208,275,963 downwards.
ATTGTAATGATCCAACTACCAGCCCAGCTAATTCAGAAAAGGCTGGGGCTTGAACCTGGATCTTTCCTGGTCTTTATGGATCAGCCAATAGGTAGCTTTGGTGAGATATTTTTCATATGCCTTATACTTTATTCTGTTCCTATTCAGAACAGGATGATTATTGTGCTGCTGGGACCATGGGAATATCACCCATGGAAAGCAACTAGGCCTGAATAATGCAGCTCGTAATGTTAGATTGATATCCTGATTATCTAGGTTACCTCAGAAGATCAAGGACAAGTTTCACAGAGTGCTGCCTTTGAAGGGTTTTTAGAACTATATTCACCTCCTGTGGAAGATTAAATAGATTGGATAGAATTATGAGGACATATTTTCTGGCTGGCGGTCTTGGTCCTGGAACGTGGGAGTGGGGCCAAGAAATCAGGGAGGGAATCCGTTTTGCAGGATCCCTGCCCAATCTTCAGGCTGGCCTTTTAGACAGCGTAAAGTGCTCTTGCCTAGAAGGTGTGAAAGCAGAATTGAAATACTTAATCAGTGGAAACCAATAGAAATTAAATGTTATGAGCACAGCATGAGGTTCTCAAGGGGAATGTGATGTGTGTTCAGCGTGTGCATATAAAATGGTTGAAGGTCAGGCATTTTGTGGACCAACAGCTGGTCAGTTCTTAAAGGAAGACTTAATGGGTTGTTCACAGGAGCACTTTTGATTTCCTTGGATTTTTTGAGAGCTGTTACTCCTGAATTTTTCCCATTTTTGTTTTATTTCTTTTATTTTGCTGGATTTTTGGTAACAAGATTGTTGATGGTTACAATTAAGATATTGGAATTCCTTTGGATATTCCTCTCATCTTTTCGAGAAAGAAGAGGTGCGGAGGAATGTCGTGAGACAGGTTTGATTGCAGCAGAGCCAGACTGCCCAACCTTCCCCTTACAAAAGCGAAAGTTTTTATTTCACCCTTCCCTTTACCTATGCAGCCATGTATACAGATCCAGGGACAATCTGGCAATGTGTGAGAAAAACTCGCTTTCCAGACTCTAATTAAACGTGGCCATTTAGGAGGGAAGCACTTTTTCAAACAAAGGGTAATAGAAATCTGGAATTCTCTCCCCCTAAAGGCTATGGATGTTAAGTCAATTGGAGCTTTCAAGACAGAGATCAATAGATTTTTGTTAGGTAAGGATATCAAGGAATATGGAGCTAAGGCAGATAAAATGGAGTTGAGGTGCAGATCAGCCATGACCTAATTGAATGGCGGAGCAGTTGCGAGGGGCTGATTGACCTGTGCCATTTACTGGTAGCTAGCTCGCCTGCAGAAACCTCCGCCATATGGATGGAATTGCCTTTTCCAGCTACCATTGGGCACATCAGCAACATCCATCAATCCGGAGATGCATCAAGCAGGTCCTTGATGCACTATTCAGCAGGGCAAACAGCTTCATCACTTTCCCCCTGGAAAACTGGCAGCACATAAAAGGGCACGGCAGTTTTTCCACATCACAAAATTCCCAAAGTCCAGGCATTATTGATGTGCCCATTTGGCTTTCTTGAACAGAATTTCATGTCCTTTATGAACTGCAAAGGCTGCCAATGTTCAAGTTGTCAGCAACCAGCAACACATGATCATGCTGCAAATGATCACTTCCCAGGCAGTGGTCATTATTCCTTGCGTCTGGGCTATTTGAAGGAGAAAGTTGGCTCCTAGGGACCAAAGGCTACCCATTTCAGCCTGGGCTCCTGCCACTATTGCTAAAGCCAAGAACAGCAGCTGAGCAAAGATATAATGAGACACGTGCAGCCACGACGACCATATTGAGAATACTACAGGTATCTTGAAGGAACACTTCAGATGCCTGGAAAGATCAGGGGATATGCTACAGTATCGCTGCTTCAGAATCTCCAAGATTGTCATTGTCTGCTGTCTGCTGCACACCATGGTGCTGGTGGAGGAGACCCACCTGCAACTAAGGGCAAAACAACACACTGGCAATTACCTAGACAACATCCCTACTGAAACACCTTTGCAATTAGGAAGAGCCAATCATCAGGTTCTTATATGTGAGATCCAATAACAGTCCTGTCCCTATGTGCACAATACTATGGCCCAATGAACCCTCATGAACATTTTCCGCTGCATTAACTCAACTACATGGGATGCTCAGACCTTATTGTGCATCATCAGAAGAAAACACTTTGGGGGAGAAATTCAGTATCGCCCCGTTTGGGGCATGAGTATCGGCCGGGCGCGAAATTTTGCGCCCGGCGCAAATTATCGCCACCTACTGGTAAATTGGCCTCCTTCGCCCCAGGAGGTGCTTGGAGCGCTAAAACAGGCGCTGCACGACTGTCTTAAGGCGCTAAGCCGGAGGAGCGTGGCGCTACCTCCGAGGGCGGGTGCAGCGCAGGTGCGGCCAGTTAGCGATTTCACACAGACACGCTGGCGCCGGTCAGCTCTTAAAGGGAAGGGTCGACCTTGAATTGCAGCCACACCCTGCGCATCGGAGCCCTGAATCTCGGCCTGGACAGACCTGTTGCCACATTCTTAAGCCAAGGACCATGGAGAGGGCCAGAGAGCAAGCGCAGCAGTTCAGCGAGGGGGCCTTGGAGGTTCTGGTTGGTGCGGTGGAGCGCAGGCGATCTCTCCTGTAACCGGACAGTAGCAGGAGGCCGCTGCCCAGCGACTATCGAAAAGCTTTGAGGGAGGTGGCTCACAGAGTGACCTCCAGCAGCATAGTGCCTAGGACCCCTGTGCAATGCAGGAAGAAGTTCAACAACCTCACTCGGGTCATCAGGGTGAGTGCTCTTTTCAGAATCCTCTTCATCCCTGCATGTCGACGTCACTTTATGGCCAAAGGGTCCTGAAAGCCCCAATGCCCAGCACTCATCCAACACCTATGACTCTTTCAGGAAACTCACACGCACATTCAGCACTTTACACACTGTAAGGGCTATTCAACCATGGGAGGCAGTGCAGCCAAGATCAGGGCTTCACACTGTAAGGGCTATTCAACCATGGGAGGCAGTGCAGCCAAGATCAGGGCTTCACACTGTAAGGGCTATTCAACCATGGGAGGCAGTGCAGCCAAGATCAGGGATTCACACTGTAAGGGCTATTCGACCATGGGAGGCAGTGCAGCCAAGATCAGGGCTTCACACTGTAAGGGCTTTTCGACCATGGGAGGCAGTGCGGCCAAGATCAGGGCTTCACACTGTAAGGGCTATTCAACCATGGGAGGCAGTGCAGCCAAGATCAGGGCTTCACACTGTACTCAGAACCCGTCCTTTCTCTTGCAGGACAAGCTGGCACATAACAGGAGGCAGCAGCAATGGACCGGGGGAGGCCGGCCTCACCTTCAAGCCCTGACCGATCTGGAGCAGCGAGTCCAACGGATTATGGCAGGCCGGATGATTGGCCCCGTCGCCACTGGAGATGCCGACCCCGTTCTGGACAGCAATGGTAAGGTCATCACCTTTTTGACCTCTCTCCTTCCACTTGTGCCTCACACCAGCATCCTTTGCTACTATCGAACCAATACAGTACATTGCAGCACTCATGCCTCCCTCGCTGCCACCCTGTCCTCACGCTAAAGCCACTCTTGTACCTCCCTGCTTTCAGATGCTGATTCGCCAGGTGAGGAGGCGGGCCCTCAAGCTGCCACTGTGAGTGATTCTGAAGGCGACGACGAGGAGGAAGCCGCACCATCAGTGCCACCCTCAGCCGAGGCAGCCCATGGCCATAATGGGGACACGTCGTCCCTGGAGGGGAGCAGGGGGGAATGGTCTGAGGAGGGTGAAGCTCCGGGGACCAGCGGGCTGCAGCAACGCGAGAGGGGTAGGGAAGCTCGGCGGCCTTCTCCCCGGAGGGAGAGTATGGCCTCGAGTCCTGCTACAGTGAGCGCAGAAGAGGTACGGCTCCTCGCTGAAATGAGCGCCCAGGCGGAACACAGGCACACTGAGCTCATGGCTGCAGTGGTAAGGATGCCAGATTCCATTGAGTCACTGGCAAGGAGTGTCCAGGGCTTTGGCGCAGCACAGGCAAGGAGTCTCCAGGACTTCAGTGCAGCACAGGCAAGGAGTATCCAGGACTTTGGCGCAGCACAGGCAAGGATTGTCCAGGACGTCGGCGCAGCACAGGCGGCTGCCACGCAATTGCTCAGTGCTGCAATACAGTCAGTGGCTAGTCTCATGCAGACGCAGATTGAGGCCACACGAACACTGACTGCTGCCACCCTCGCTGGATCGGGCAGGATTCACCGGGGCCCTCACTGCGCTGCAGCAGGCCAGCAATCTGTGCTTCAGCAGATTGCTCTGCATGCTGCAGTGCTGCCCCGTGGGAGTGCCAGTGTGTCGGCTGAACAGGGAGTTGCTGTCCTCTCTCAGGATGACAGCATTCCTGCTGCCAGCACTGTCACTTCTCCACTGCAGCTGCCACCACCTGTAGGACAGACTGTTGCCGCCCATGCAGAGTTGGAGCAGTCAGCAGCCGGGCCCTCCAGGCCCAGAGCTGGTCCAGGCCATCCCTCAAGGGCATCTGCAGTCTCAGTTTCTGACACTCAGCAGCCTTCCCCCAGCCCTGCTGCAGCCACTGGGGTCCCATTGTGGAGGAGCTGCAGGGTGGGAAGGGGCGAATCTTGCAAGCAAAGCAGTTCACCCTCAAAGGGCAAAAAGTAGGAGGTGTGGCAAAATGTTGTTAATTGTTTTATTGAAGGCTGAGGATCGTGGTCATTTTTTTGTTACTGTTTTGTTCATTGTCTCCAGGTTGTGAGAGCCAGTTATGTGACTGACTGCTTTTTTGGGGGTTTCTCTCTATTACTTTGTCATGCGGGAAGGGCACACAGTTTGTTAAATAAAGAAGTGTCTTTATTCAGAATGTGCATGTTTGCTCTTTGAACCATTTGTTGCCTTGACCAGCTTAGGGGTTGCGGCACGGTTCCATTCATGTACTTTGAATGGCAGAAGCCATTCCCTCAGAGGGGGCCTAAAAGCGACTTGCTATAAGCTGCTGACGGACGGCCCTTGCACTTTGTGCCTCCCTCCCGTCTCGGTGCTGCTGCTCCTCCTTCTCCTCCTCCTCCCCCTCTGCTGGTGCTCCAATGTCTGGTGGCATTGGCTGAGTCCTGAGGATTGCCAGGTTATGCAGCATGCAGCAGACAACAACGAAGTGGGAGACTCGCTCAGGTGAGTACTGAAGGGCTCCTCTGGAATGGTCCAGACAGCGGAACCGTTGTTTGAGCACGCCGATTGTGTGCTCAACGATGTTCCTGGTAGCTTGATGGCTCTCATTGTATCGTTCTTCAGCAGGGGTGCTGGGAGAACGGAGCGGGGTCATCAGCCAGGTGCACAGAGGATAGCCCTTGTCCCCGAGAAGCCAGCCTCCTGGGTGAGCCGGGTCCACAGAAGTCTGGCGCAGGATGAAGGCTGCTGCCTGGAAAGCGGGCATTGACAGCAACTATCAGCTGTCTGTGGTTACAGACCAACTGGACATTCAACGAATGGAACCCCTTTCGGTTGCGGAAATCCTCGGCATTCTCTTGCGGCACCCGCAAAGCCACATGCGTGCAATCAATGGTGCCCTGGACCATGGGGAAGCCCGCTATTCTTGCAAAGCCCATTGCGCACTCTTGCTGCTTGTCCGGGGTCATGGGGAAGGAGATGTACTGTCGGCTCCTTTTAAAGAGGGCATTCGTGACTTGACGGATGCAGCAATGCACCGCGAACTGGGAGATATTGGCAATGTCCCCAGTAGCGGATTGAAAGGAGCCGGTGGCATAGAAGTTGAGAGCCACTGTTACCTTCACTGCCACCGACAGAGACGTCCTGCTCCTCAGTTGAGGCTGCAGATCTGGCTGAAGCAGATGGCAGAGCTCAGTGACCACCTCCTTGCTGAATCGCAGCCTCCGAAATAACTGCTCCTCAGACATATTGACGTATGAGAACTGTTGGCGGAAAACCCTGGGAGCGTAAGGTCTCATGTGCCGACGCCTGTTGGCCCTCCTCTGTCTGGCCATGATTGGCACTCTCTCTCTGCGTCTCTGCGCCCTCTCAATGTAATGGAGAAGCCCGACGTTCCCATCCATTGCAGCCCCCATAGTATGTGCCCACTCAAAGTTATGCCGGTGAAAAAGCAAAGCAACTACAAAGTTCTGGTCAGAAGCCAAAAGTACCTCAGCGAGCGCTGACTCAATGCAGAAATCTCTCTCCCTTTGTCTCTCTGCAAATCTCTCTCTCTCTCTCTCAGAAGGAGTGGTCCAAAAATGGCTACCACAAAGAAGCCAGGAAGAGCTCCCTTTAAATAGCGCCCCCCCCGCCCCACAGCGACTGGGAACCGTTCCAGTCAACCAGTCGTTGGGAGCGACAGGCGGAAAGGAGGGGGGCGCCACTGAAGTTCCGGTTCGGGGTGCCCCAAGGGCGTTGCACTCTGAAATGACGTCAGGACCTGCGTGCGCAGCTGAGCGGGCGTTGCGGTTTAGCGTCGCCGCTAAATGTCCGCTCAATTTCGCGAGAGGTGCAGGTATCGCCGCGCCCGGGCGCTAGCTGGCTCGCGCCTCACTTATCGCCCTCTTAAGGCGCTAACAGGTGGCGCAACCAACTGAATTTCTCCCCCTCTGGGTATAGTTGAAATAAAATGTAACTAAATTTAATACCCTAAAAGTGCCTGGTGTATGGGGATGGTGGTTTCCTTACTGTTTTCAGTACATTAGCTGTGTATAAACAGTGCACAAAATTTATTTAGGCTGGAAAATCAGGTGGAAGCCATTTCTGGCCACGTTGCGCTATTAATATGCTTCCCCTGAGTTCCCTTGCACTTTTTGAGGCTTCCCGCAAGCTGCTCGCCAAGTTCCCATGGGCCTCATTTAAATATGTCAGAGTGAGGCCCAGTGGTGCAGCAGCTGAAAATTTCCTGGGTTTATACTGCTATTGCACAAGTTAGATTGAGATATGTGAAGCACAGCAGCTGCCAGGATCAGCTGATGAAGATGGTATTGAGGAGCTTCAACACTGGTTTCTGCAGCACCGAGCTTTTTTTGGATTTCTGTTTAGAAATGCTACACTTGCTTCTGACAGGGTCAGCCTGCTGGCATAATTTCAGAACCCCCCGCCCTTCCCGCAGTCAGGCTTCTCGGGAGCAGCTATGGCTCTCCCTATGGGCATACCATTGTATGTCATTATCATGCAGAAGGAGTAGGAGCAGCACAGGATGGAGAGTCAGCCATCACTAAATCAGGGTGCAGGCCACCAGGTATTACCATAGAATCTACAGGCAACACAAGCCTTACAAGGACGCAGCTAAGGAGTTGTGCATAAATCGAGTGTGCTTAAGCAAAGAGGAAATAGAACATTGATATGACCTGCTGGAGGAAGATCTCAAGCCACACTCATCTGCCCACATTGCTCTCTCAGTGACTGTGAAGGTAACGATTGCCTTCAACTTTTACGGCACAGGATAATTTCAGGCAACTATGGGAGTACGATATTGTTGCTATCACGGAGACATGGTTGAGGGAGGGTCAGGACTGGCAGCTCAATATTCCGGGGTATAGAATCTTCAGGCGAGACAGAGGGGGGTGTAAAAGGGGAGGGGGTGTTGCAATATTAATTAAGGAGTCAATTACTGCTGTAAGGAGGGATGATATATTAGCGGGTTCCTCTAATGAGGCCATATGGGTAGAACTTAAAAACAAAAAGGGGGCAAGCACTTTGCTGGGAGTGTACTATAGGCCCCCAAACAGTCAGGGGGAGATAGAGGAACAGATATGTAGGCAAATCTCAAAAAAGTGCGAAAATAATAGGGTAATAATAGTGGGGGATTTCAACTTCCCCAATATAAATTGGGATAGTCAGAGTGTGAAAGGCTTAGAGGGTGCAGAATTCTTAACGTGCATCCAGGAAAGCTTTTTGAGCCAACATGTAGAAAGTTCTACAAGAGAGGGGGCGATACTGGACCTAATTCTGGGGAATGTAGCCGGGCAAGTGGTGGAAGTGTCAGTAGGAGAGCATTTTGGCGATAGTGACCATAATTCGGTGAGATTTAAGGTGGTCATGGAAAAAGACAAAGACGGCCCGGAAATAAGGGTTCTAAATTGGGGGAAGGCCGATTTTAATATGATAAGGCAGGATCTGGCCAAAGTGGACTGGGAGCAGCTACTTATAGGAAAATCCACATCAAGACAGTGGGAGACTTTCAGAAGGGAAATAGAGAGAGTACAACGCCAACATGTTCCTGTAAAGGTCAAGGGTGGGACCAACAAGCAAAGGGAACCTTGGATGACAAGGGATATACAAAAATGCATTAGAAATAAAAGGGGGGCTTTTGGCAGTTACAAAAGACGAAAGACGGAAGAAGCCCTAGAGGAGTATAAAAAGTGCAGGGGCATACTTAAAAAAGAAATTAGGAGGGCGAGGAGGGGCCATGAAATAACACTGGCGAGCAAAATAAAGGAAAATCCTAAGATGTTTTATAATTATATTAAGGGCAAGAGGATAACCAGGGAAAGGGTAGGGCCCATTAGGGACCAAAGTGGCAATCTGTGTGTAGAGCCAGATGATGTAGGCGGGGTTTTAAATGAATTTTTTGCATCTGTGTTCACTATGGAGAGAGACGATGCAGACATAGAAATCGGGCAAGGGGACTGTGACATACTTGAACATATTAGCATCGAGAGGGAGGAGGTGCTAGCGGTTTTAGCAGGCCAAAAAGTGGATAAATCCCCAGGCCCGGACGAGATGTATCCCAGGCTGCTGTGGGAGGCAAAGGAGGAGATTGCAGGGGCTCTGACACAAATTTTCAGAACCTCTCTGGCCACAGGGGATGTACCAGAGGACTGGAGAACAGCTAATGTAGTACCATTATACAAGAAGGGTAGCAGGGATAAACCAGGGAATTACAGGCCAGTGAGCCTAACACCTGTGGTAGGGAAATTATTGGAAAAAATTCTGAGGGACAAAATTAGTCTCCACTTGGAGAGGCAAGGATTAATCGGGGATAGTCAGCATGGCTTTGTCAAGGGTAAATCATGTCTGACAAATCTGATTGAATTTTTCGAGGGGGTGACTAGGGGGGTGGATGAGGGAAATGCTGTGGATGTGGTTTACATGGACTTCAGTAAAGCTTTTGACAAAGTCCCGCATAGGAGACTGGTCAAGAAGGTAAGAGCCCATGGGATCCAGGGTGCCTTGGCGCGTTGGATCCTAAACTGGCTGAGTGGCAGGAGGCAGAGGGTGATGGTCGAAGGATGCTTTTGTGACTGGAAGCCTGTGTCCAGTGGGGTACCTCAGGGATCGGTGCTGGGTCCCTTGTTGTTTGTGATCTACATAAATGATTTGGATGAGAATGTAAAAGGTATGATCAGTAAGTTCGCAGATGACACGAAAATTGGTGGGGTGGTAAATTGCGAGGAGGAAAGCCTCAGGCTACAGGACGATATAAACGGGTTGGTCAGATGGGCGGAAAAGTGGCAAATGGAATTTAACCCTGAAAAGTGCGAGGTGATGCATTTTGGACGGACAAATAAGGCAAGGGAATACACAATGAGTGGTAGGACCCTAGGAAGTACAGAGGGTCAGAGGGACCTTGGTGTACATGTACATAGATCCCTGAAGGCAGCGGAACAGGTAGATAAGGTGGTTAAAATGGCATATGGGATACTTGCCTTCATTAGCCGAGGCATAGAATATAAGAGCAGGGAGGTTATGATGGAGCTGTACAAAACGCTGGTGAGGCCACAGCTGGAGTACTGTGTGCAGTTCTGGTCGCCTCACTATAGGAAGGATGTGATTGCTTTGGAGAGGGTGCAGAGAAGATTCACCAGGATGTTACCTGGGATGGAGTGCCTCAGCTATGAAGAAAGACTAAACAGGCTGGGGTTGTTTTCCTTGGAGCAAAGAAGGCTGAGGGGGGACCTGATTGAGGTGTACAAAATGATGAGGGGCATAGATAGGGTAGATAAAGAGGAACTTTTCCCCTTAGTAGGGGGGTCAATAACAAGGGGGCATAGATTCAGGGTAAGGGGCAGGAGATTTAGAGGGGATTTGAGGAGGAACTTTTTCACCCAGAGGGTGGTTGGAATCTGGAACTCACTGCCTGAAAGGGTGGTAGAGGCAGGAACCCTCACAACATTCAAGAAGCATTTGGATGAGCACTTGAAATGCCATTGCATACAAGGCTATGGACCAAATGCTGGAAAATGGGATTAGACAGGACAGGGGTGGATGGGCGGCGCGGACACGATGGGCCGAAGGGCCTCTTTCTGTGCTGTAAAACTCTATGACTCTATGACTCTATGACTCTATCTATGAAACTTCAGCCAGGATGTAGCACAGGCATACATTTGTTAGGTCACTGGTGCCTTTTATAGGAGAGTGGGCCAATTCACCATCATTGGCATTACAGCAAGACAGCACTAGCACTAGGGCCACCTAGTTTCATGGGGTTGTTGGCTTCCACAAGATGCAATCAATAGCACTCACAGAACACCCAGTCAACAACATCAACAGGAAGGGATTCCACTCCCTCAATGTCCAGATTTCTGGTGACAGCAATCAGAGTATCCTGCACGTCATTGGCTACTATGCAGGAAGTTACCATGATGCTACGTAATTCGTCGCTCCCTGGTCTTTTCAGGGAAGAAAATCAAATTAATGTATGGCATCTGGGTGACAAAGCTTATTCCATGCTCTCATGGCTAATGACCCCATTAAGGGTAGCCCAAACAGCAGCAGAGAAGCCGTACAACGAGGCCTCTACTAGACTACCTGGCCAGGTCGGGGGGGGCACTGTAGTATGCTCCAGATCAGGTGTCAAGAATATTAATAGTCTGATGTGCCCTTAACATCTTTGCACTTCAGGAAGGGCTGGGCTTTAACATGTCTGATGAGGAGGCCCTTGTTCAGATGGAACCAGAACTACATGGAGCAGACCATCACAATGACCAGTATTCAGAAGAGTTCTCAATGACTGCCATCAAAATACAGATCATCTCTGATGTCTTCTCTTCTGTGTAACACAGTCCGCCTTTGACAGCCTGACTTCCTTCTCTCTCATTGCAAATAAAGAGTCATTCCATTAAACCATTAGTTATCCTACCACATGACAACACATCAGTCCTCTTTGCCGCTACATGATCGTGCCAGTAATCATTACCTCAGTCAATGTTAGTGCCAGATGGCGTCACCCTTTCCTGTATGAATGTAATATTCATGTTAGTGCAGTCTATTTTAATACAAAAATTGCAAAGTGCACACAATCACCCTACTCTGTCCCAACACCTTGCGGCCCCTGGATGCTTACACATGCTTTTCCATAATTTGTTCCAGTGCTCCTTCTATGTGCTATCTGAGGACCAGGATCACTGGAGGTGATTGGCTCCTCATGCTATACAGATGGATCATGGGAGTGAGATGACTTTCATCTCTTGGCAGCTGCTGCTGGCTGCATTTCTGGGGGGTGCTCCTGGGCAGCCTGGTGCCACCTCCCATGTTCCACTGATGTGGTGCACTGAAGGGTAAGGACATGTGTTGTTGTCCTGAGAGATAGGAGTACCAGGCACGTGGACTCCAGCTATCACCATCCCACTGTGCCCTGCATCTGTGGCCTCAACGATCAGTGGAATAACTTGTCTAATGATCAGATCCTGAAAGCCCTGAACCACAATGCATGCTATGCTCTATCCCATAATGCCTCCCGAGATGCAGTCTGTGCTTCCTTGGATGTGGAAGCACCAACAGGTCTTGGGTCACTTCTGAACTGGGGATCTGCTTCCAAGCTGCCACACGCTGTATTGGTGCCTGCATTGAAGGCAAAGGGGGAGAAATTTGGCTGCTTTGCTCCTCCTGTTAGCGCCTAGGGGGGTGGTAATGGGGCGGTAATGGGTTTGTGACCGGGCGCGGAAAATTCAGCAACAGCCGCGAACTTCTCTGCCGGTTTAGTGCTGGCGCCAGTACTTACTGCCTCGCCCTCTAGTGCTTCTCAGATTGTGACGTCATAAAGTGTTAACCGCCCTGTTACTGCCCCGGATGTGAAATTGCCTCCTGCCCCCTACTGTATCGCCGGGCGAGAACAATGGCAAGAAGAGGAGGCATTGTCAGCTCAGCTGGCCGCTAATTAAAGGCAGTGGTTTTCAGGTAGGCCAAACTTTATTCTTGGCACCAGTCTGGTGCTTGCTGAAAGTTTTCGAAGCTTTATTGCTGCGAGATGTCCGAGCCCTCCACTCTCTGAGTGTTCGGGGCTGTAATGGCAGTCGCACAGGTCGCCTGGCAACACAGAACTGAGCAGAAGTATGTTGTGCACCATCATTGGCCCTTCCCTTTAAGCGAGGGAAGCAGCCTCCAATGCCGGTATCTTTGCACTCCACATTGTTCAGCGCTCTGCCGCTATCGCCCCGCTCTCGCACTTTAGCACCCTAAGAGAGGTGGTTAGCGCTTGAATTAGCGCTCCACTTCCCTCATGCAACGCTAAAGCTTAATTTCCTGGGACCAGAAAATGATTGTCGCCTGGCAATACTTATCCGAAATTTCAAAAGTTATCGCCCCAAACGTGGCGCTACGGAATTTCTAGCCCTTTAAAGATTCTGTAATGTTGCTACAAGGGACAGGTGTAGAATTGAGCCACACCTATCGGTTGCTGCGCATACTTGGAGATTGACCTCAGAGCCTGCGTATAGATATGATGTTTTTCAAACACTTTTTTGTAAAGGTGCAAAAGTGGTGTAACTCACCTTGAGGAAATATACCCCCTATGTGCTTAATACGTTTTACCCCAGTACTGCTCCTTGGGGATTATGTGAAATCTTAACATGAGCCAGCACTAAATGTGAAATGGGTTGATCGGCAACAGTTAACATACTTGGGCATCTTCTTGATGGGTTGTTTTATTTTGGGAGCGCCCTTAATGCATGTCACCTTGTTATGCATCTATTCCTGGGTCCTGTAGATCAGGGGTTGTCAACCAGGTGTCCGCAATTTCAGGGGTCCGCCAGTTGGTTTGTCCCATCAATATACAGGGGAGTCGACTGATGTTAATGGCATAAACATCAGTAGTCTCCCCTGTATATTGAGAAGAGTGGAATAGTCTCAGCTATACAAAGGCTGTGTATGTGCAGTCAATTCAGATTCTTACTGTTGGGCATCATTTGAATGCTTAGTAAAAGTCCCTTTGCGTGTTACTGTTACAGCAGTATTTATCTTGGTATTTAGCTTTCACGTTTCAGTTGCTGCTATTACCTATTAAATGAAATAGTGGAAGCTATAACTTCTCTTCTGGGGGATTAAAACCTGGGTTTGGGGTGGGGAAATCCACGGGTTAGTCCGGGTTGCATGGGCCGAGGTAGTGTGAGCCTTCCTTTCAACCCTTTTCTTTCCCTTGTGCAGAGCCCCGTGTTGGTTGGAAGCCACTCATACGTTTGAAAAGAGTGCCGTCAATGGAGAGAGCACGTGCGCCATGTGGCCTTGGAGGGTCGGGGGAAGGAAAGAAAGAGGGGGAAAAATTTGTCCCCTTAGTGCCTCCTGTTGGCACCAGCAGATGGTGCTAATGGGGCGCTAGAGCAGTATCATCATGGCGAGGCGAATCCAGCGCCGCATGCCAAATCCCGTCCCCCTGTAGCACCACTGGTAGGAATTATCACCGGGAAGGTCAACGCCAGTTGGATCGTGACGTCAGTGAGTGTGAGTGTGCAACACACACTGACCGCCCGATATGCTAAATTGATTGTTACCACCTACCTTAGCGCCTGGAGTAAACACCGACAGGGAGAGTTGGTGTGAAGCTCCAGGAAGCTGGCTCCAGCAACGCTATTTAAAGGGATCATCAGTAATGACTCGCAGCTGTCAGGTTACTACAGTTTCAGCGGTTCTTGTCAGTTTCACATACTCCAACAGTTTTATTCAGTAATTTCAAGCTTCTTTTGTATCAGGAGTGTTGTGGCAACTAAAAAGTAGTTACATTTATTCTTCAATGAATCAAACTGCTACACTTGGTTACATTAATGGGGGCTGTACTGGCAGTCGAACTCGCCCTCCAGGATCTACGGCGGAGGGAGCGGAGGCAGCGAGAAAGACTGGAACGTGCCCAGAGGGAGGTGGAGGGCCATCAGGGCTCTCAACAGGAGGCCTTACCCTCCGAGGGTATTCCGAGAGCACTTTTCCTACCTCCAATTAAGCGAGGAGCAGTGTATTAGAAGGATTCGCTTCACCAAGGAGGTGGTCACAGAACTCTGCCACCTCCTGCAAATAGACATCCAGCCTCAGATCAGGGCGACCACGGCTCTCTCAGTGGCAGTCAAGGTCACCGTCGCCCTCAATTTCTTCACCAGCAGATCCTTTCAGTCTGCAACAGGAGACATAGCTAACATCTCGCAGTTCGCTGTCCATCGCTGCATCCGGGAGGTCACAGAGGCTCTCTACAATAGGAGGAGGGACTACATTTCCTTCCCCATCACCAGAGAGAAGCAGGATAAGTGTGCATGTGGCTTTGCCAGGATAGCGGGATACTTCATCAGGGTGCTCAAGCAATGGTTCTGCTGCCTCGACCGCTGGGGAGGAGCCCTCCAGTACTCAGCTGAAAGGGTGTTCCATTTCGTCGTGGTCTGCTGCATGCTCCACATCTTGGCCATCATGAGGGCCCAGCCCGTGCCACCAGGGATTGCGGGACCACTTCAGGAGGAGGAAGAGGGAGAGGAAGAGGGAGAGGAGGAGGACGAGGAGCAGTAGCGAGGGGGGAGGTAGCCACTATATCGGCCTTCTGGAACGGCAGTCCATGACCACCTCATCAGACTGTGGTTCAAATAAATTAAACCCCAGAGCCCCGTTGCTCGCCACATCCCATTCATTGCACCCCTATCGTAGGCCATTTCATAGCGCAAAGCTGAAATGAGACACAACACAAAAGAATCCAAACTGAATTAATAAATTTATCTAAAATCAGTGAACACATATTTACACCAAAAATATTAACTATTCAACTGGACAAAGAGCTGGTGCCGGAAGAGAAGACTTCCTTCCTTCCTTCCTCCCTCCCTCCCTCCCTCCCTCCCTCCCTTCCTTCCTCCCTCCCTCCCTCCCTCCCTTCCTTCCTTCCTTCCTTCCTTCCTTCCTTTTTTAAAAATGTATTTGAAGTTTTAGTGATGTTTTGGGGCTTATAGTATTTATAGTTTTGACAGCTCTTCCTGTCAATTTTATGAATGGGCATTCCCTGCTACCATTGGCTCTCCATGGCCCACGTGATCCCAGGGGACGCATCGAACTAACTGCGCCCCTGGGATATGCAAGCACTGCGCGCCGGCCGTTGGAGCAGGCCCAGGATCGGAATCCCACGCGGGCCCACAGCACAACGGCTGGCGCGCTAGGTAAGTGCAGGTCGGGGGCTTGCACCCGCGGGAAGCCTCCGACCCGAATTTCTGGGCCAATATGCTTTACACCGTTTGTTACACTTAGCTACTTTTAGCTGTCACTCAAGCTGGTGAGTGTGGTTGGACATCAGGAGCCTGTGGTTCTAGCCTTGACTATGACTGACCTCCCCGCCGCCACTCCACCCACCCCCCCTCAAGGTATTCAAGTACTGAAGCTAAATGACAACAGTGTATGTGATTTTAATGTTGAAATTTGTAGTAATCAGTTTAGAAAAAGAATTATAAATACTAGGAAGGTTCCTGGTTCAATCCCCAACACCTACAAACACCCACAGCTAACGGAGAGGGAGAGAGGGATGTAGGAACAGGCAACAATGGTGGGGCTAAGAGAGAGGGAATGCACAAGAGACCAAAGTCAGGGGAACAGAGAGTTTAGGAGAAGTTGTAGGGCTGAAGGATGTTACAGAGATGGGCAAGGGTGAGGACATGAGGGATTTAAACATAGAACCATACAGTACAGAAGACAGCCATTCAGCCCCTCGTGCCTGCGCCTGAGGAAAAGATTTTTAAATTTGGGACAATGGAGGACCAGAAGCCAATGTAGATCAGTGGGGATAGGAGTGATGGGTGAACAGGACTTGGTGCGGGATAGGATATGTGCAGCAAAGATTTGGATGAGTTAATGTTTATGGAAGGCGGAGGATGGGAGGCTGGCCAGGTGAGCATTGGAATGGGGTTTCAGCACCACATGGGCTGAAATAGGGGTGGAGGCAGGTGTTGAATTTGGCGGTCATTCTGATGGAGAGGATATGAGCTCTGAAGCTCAGCTCGGGATTGAATAGAACACCAAGGTTGTTAACAGTCTTGTTCAACCTTAGACAGTATATACGGAAGGACATGGAATCAATGGCAAGGGGAAGGAGTTTGTAGAGGAGGGCTAAAGATGATGGTTTTGGTCCTCCCAATGTTTAACTGGAGGAAATTACAGCTCATCCAAGACTGGATGCCAGACAGAGGCTGTGGAAGGGTCGAGAGAGGTGGTGGAGAGAGAGAGCTGGGTGTCGTCGGCACACATAGAGAACTGACCTTTTGTCTGCAGATGATGTTGTGAAGAGGCAGAGTGTAGATGAGGAAGAAGAGGAGGCGAAGGATAGACTCTTGGGAGACACCAGAGGCAACAGTGCAGGATGGGAAGAGAAGCAATTACTGGAGCTGCTCTGGTTATGATTGGATAGGCAACAGTTACAGAGGATGTCATTTCTGACTTTGGTTTAGGCTATTTTGGACTTCTGTGAGGATAAGGAGTTTGGAGAAGAGGTGGTAGTTTTCAAGGAAGAGGGGTCAGTACACACTGCATGGTGCGTTTCTAATAATGAAAGCTGTAAAGCAGAATTGGAAAGGTGTGGAATCCCAGAACATTTTTAAAGGGATATTGTCATGCTGTAAGTGAAACTTTTCAGTGGTGTTAAGTACATACAATGCCGATGGTATCATCGGTGGCATGATGATCAGATTGAAATCAGCAACCATGGGACATAATAAAAAAAACTGGACAGAAATATCTCCACAAAAATTTTATTACATTACATTTACATTGGCTGCAGCAAAAATGTTTCTGACGTGTGAAGCAGGTTATTTCTGGCTGTTTGTGAAATTGAGGCTGCATGAGAACTGTGCTAGTGTTCCTTTAATTCTAAGGAGTCTCTGAAGAAAGTATAACATTCTAACCTTGTAGCACGATTTACTTTGGTGAAGAAATGTCACTGCAGTCTTTGAAATATTTAATTGTGTGGACACCCTGCTGGGTTCCCTGCTATAAAGGAACAATACCACAAGTGTAATGCAGTACTGTAAGCAACAGGGTCATTAATTGCTACTGACTGTGACATAAAAATCATACCC
The DNA here is from genome assembly GCF_052327205.1 of Somniosus microcephalus. NCBI lineage: Eukaryota > Metazoa > Chordata > Chondrichthyes > Squaliformes > Somniosidae > Somniosus > Somniosus microcephalus. The sequence continues at coordinate 208,258,722 of NC_140990.1, read as the reverse complement.
TGTTACTCAGTCTTTTATACCTAATTGTAAGATGCATACTTGTCAACTATGGCAGTGACTCCTGGGAAATGAGTTTCAATCTAAAAGGCTGATTCACTATGTTTGATAAATACTAATGCACAGTTACAACAAGCTGGGCTGCTGATAGGTGAAGTAGGAATTAAAAAAATAGCTGTCAAAAAATGGACTGAACGCAAATACCATAAAATCTAGAACAGTAAGGCAAACTTTCAGATGTGCTTTATACATCAGTTTGATGTGAATTGCCGTATTTACACAGGGACTAATGTTGGATAAAACAGTAAACGTGCTGGGGGATGTGTAGGGGTAATGGACAGATAAAGTTAATTGATCGATCAAAAAGTCATGCGGAGCACGCTGATCTCTGCACCCAAATTCCCAATATGCACTCCCATTGCGTGCAGCACTGATCCGGAATGCTAAATCGTAAACTCTACATGAATATTCCCCCCGCATTTTCTGACTGTTTGATGCACGTGAGGGCAGCCCATTGGCAGAAACTCCAGAAATTGCTATTCCATCCTGGGAGGCTACAAAGACATAAAAGTTGAGGGAGGACGTTCACCTTGACTATAACTGGCAGTGTAGGAATTAACGAATTCCTACGAATAACTGAGATCGACACAGGAGAACAATTAAACAGGTCTTCACTCAACAGAGATGCCACGAGGACTGCCTGGGCAGCCCCGTGGTTAGCGACGTGACGTCATCGCGTTTACCCGCGTTTTCCTGCGCTAAACGTTCATTGGCTGCATGCCTCAGCAGCGGGCCCAGAATTGTGAGAGGCTAACGCCACTTAAAGCTAGCCTGCTCCTCTTAAAGGGGAGGTGCATTGTGGCTGGAACAGGTGCTGGAAGTCATTGAGGAAGACATTCTGATCTGGGAACGACTGAATAATAGCGTAACGGGGAGAGAGCATGCTCCAAGGTTGTCTGATGCTGCACTGGAGGGCTTGGTGGAGGAGGTCGAGAAGAGGAAAGATGTGCTCTATCCACAGGAAGCCCTCCAGACAGACTTTCGGAAGGCAGTGGGACCAGATAGCCTGACTATCAATGCCAGGAGTCAAGCCCCGAGGACCTGGATGCAGTGCTACAAAAAGTTCAATGACCTCACACGAGTGGTCAAGGTCAGTGAATTCATCTTCAAATGCCATAATCCACCAACTGAACCATTAGGATCACACACTGCCCAATTCACCACACCCCCATCACACAACTCAACAATCTCTATCAATCACGACTCATACCTAACATTTATAGCTTCACATCACACTTAGCATTGCTGCAAGCCTCACACCCACATCTCACAGCTTGCACACACTGCCAGCTGTTCAACCATGACAGCCACTTCACCCAAACAGATTGCACCGCACTCACTGACACACTTCCCTCTCTCTTGCAGGACAAGGTGGCACACAACCGGAGGCAGCAGGAACTAACGGGCGGGGGACAGGCTGGAGGAGATGGTGCTCACCATCAGTGGAGCAGCCATTGCTGAGGCTATGGCCAGCAGCAGGACTGAAGCACTAGAAGATGACAGTTTCCTCATACCTAATCCTTCTTCTCACACCCCTAATCCCACAATCTCTTTTAATTTACAAGCTGCAGATGGTGTAAGCATGCACCTCTTACTTTCCCCCCGCCCCACACCACAACCCTACCCTTGTGCCTTTCTCCTTTCAGATACCCAAGAACTGTAACCTGGCCAGGCAGTGGTGGAAGAGCGACAGGTGGAAAAGCAAGAAAACAGTGATGATGAAGAAACACCATCACCCAATTTCACACTCAGCCACCATCTCAGATACTGACATTGCACATAATTTAAAGGATAGCTTAGAGGCAGGATTTGCATGTGGTGAGACACCGGGCATGAATGGGCTGTAGCCAGGGCAGGGGACAAAGGTAGTGCAGGTGCCAGCTCGCCGGAGGACAAGGTAGTGCACGAGTTCTGCTGCAGAGGACTCAGATGAGCAATTTGAAGGGGCAAGCTTTAGAAGAATACTGATGGCTATGCACAATGAAATGCTTGGTTCATTGGCAGGCCCACCAGAAATCCTACATACAATGTCAAGGAGCATGGAGAAGTCCAGCCCCAATTTGGTACAGGGCTTTGCACAGAGCTTTGAGCCCATCCTTTCCAACATGGAAGTGGTGGCCAGTCTTGAGTGGTGGTGGGCAATTAAACAGTTAACTGGAGGAGGAGGCTCCAAAAATATCTCCATCCTCAATGATGGTGGAGCCCAGCACGTGAGTGCAAAAGACAAGGCTGAAGCATTTGCAACTATCTTCAGCCAGAAGTGCCGAGTGGATGATCCATCTCGGCCTCCTCCTGAGGTCCCCAGCATCACAGATGCTAGTCTTCAGCCCATTCAATTCACCCCACGTGATGTCAAGAAACGGCTGAAGACACTTGTTACTGCAAAGGCTATGGGCCCTGACAACATTCTGGCAATAGTACTGAAGACTTGTGCTCCAGAACTAGCTGCGCCCCTAGCCAAGCTGTTCCAGTACAGCTACAACACTGGCATCTACCCGGCAATGTGGAAAATTGCCCAAGTATGTCCTGTCTACAAAAAGCAGGACAAATCCGACCCGGCCAATTACCGTCCCATCAGTCTACTCTCAATCATCAGCAAAGTGATGGAAGGTGTCGTCGACAGTGCTATCAAGCGGCACTTACTCAGCAATAACCTGCTAACTGACGCCCAGTTTGGGTTCCGCCAGGGCCACTCAGCTCCTGACCTCATTACATCCTTGGTCCAAACATGGACAAAAGAGCTGAACTCAAGAGGTGAGGTGAGAGTGACTGCCCTTGACATCAAGGCAGCATTTGATCGAGTGTGGCATCAAGGAGTCCTAGCAAAACTGAAGTCAATGGGAATCAAGGGGAAAACTCTCCATTGGTTGGAATCATACCTAGCACAAAGGAAGTTGGCTGTGGTTGTTGGAGGTCATTCATCTCAATCACATGACATCACTGCAGGAGTTCCTCAGGGCAGTGTCCTAGGCCCAACCATCTTCAGCTGTTTCATCAATGACCTTCCCTCCATCATAAGGTCAGAAGTGGGGATGTTCGCTGATGATTGCACACTGTTCAGCACCATTCGAGACTCGTCAGATACTGACGCAGTCCGTGTCCATATGCAGCAAGACCTGGACAACATTCAGACTTGGGCTGACAAGTGGCAAGTAACATTCACACCACACAAGTGCCAGGCAATGACCATCTCCAACAAGCGAGACTCTAACCATCTCCCCTTGACATTCAATGGCATTACCATCGCTGAATCCCCCACTATCAACATCCTGGGGGTTACCATTGATCAGAAACTGAACTGGACCAGCCATATAAATACTGTGGCTACAAGAGCAGGCCAGAGGCTGGGAATTCTGCGGCGAGTGTCTCACCTCCTGACTCCCCAAAGCCTTTCCACCATCTACAAGGCACAAGTCAGGAGTGTGATGGAATACTCTCCACTTGCCTGGATGAGTGCAGCTCCAACAACACTCAAGAAGCTCGACACCATTCAGGATAAAGCAGCCCGCTTGATTGGCACTCCATCCACCACCTTCAACATTCACTCCCTCCACCACCGGCGCACTGTGGCTGCAGTGTGTACCATCTACAAGATGCACTGCAGCAACTCGCCAAAGCTCCTTCAAAAGCACCTTCCAAACCCGCGACCTCTACCACTTAGAAGGACAAGGGCAGCAGACGCATGGGAACATCATCACCTATAAGTTCCCCTCCAAGCCACACACCATCCTGACTTGGACCTGTATCGCCGTTCCTTCACTGTCGCTGGGCCAAAATCCTGGAACTCCCTTCCTAACAGCATTGTGGGTGTACCTACACCATATGGACTGCAGCGGTTCAAGAAGGCGGCTCACCACCATCTTCTCAAGGGCAATTAGGGATGGGCACTAAATGCAGGCCTAGCCAGCGACGCCCACATCCCATCAATGAATAAAAAAAAAATAAAAAAAAAAACTCCATTAGCACACTTGTGGAACCCACCATCATGCTGCGTCTGATGGCCAATGTCTCAGCTTCCATTGCAGCACTAGCAGAAGCCACCCAACGTCTGGGCACTGCAGTAGAAGCTCGGACTTTTGTCATGCAAGGTCAGCTTGCTGCTATGCAAGCTCAGACTGCTGCCATCATGGCCACGGATACCAAAGGTGCTTGCAAGATGTCACAGCAATCTGTCCTCCACAGATTACTAGGATTGCTGAGGCGCCACCCCGGGGGAGTGGCAGTGCCTCTGTGAGGCACAAACCTGCTGTCCTCTCTCAGGATGACCGCATTCATCCTCCCACCACTGCCACTCAGCCAGTGCCCTTGCTGTTGCCTGTCAGCCAGCCCAGACTGCTGCCGCCCATGCCGAGATGGTGCAGTCCGAAGCTGGGCCTTCTAGGCCCAGAGCTGCTCGAGGTCGTCCTCCAAGGCCATCTGCAGTCTCCCCCACTGCAAGTCAGCAGCCTTCCTGTAGCCACTGGGGTAGCACTGCGTAGGAGCACAAGGACAGGCAAAGGCACACACGGAAGACAGGCACTAAGGGAATGCGCAAGGGTAATTAGTTGTTGTTTGTATGCAATATGGCATGATTTAATTTATAAATTTGGTTTGGAATGTTTATTTTGTGTTGGTTTTATTTTTGCATTGTGGCCAAGTGGACGCTGTGATGGTCAGTAACAGAGGGAAGGTAAGGTGTGGGACTGTTGGTGAATGGGGAATTGGGGAATTGGGGTTGTGGTTACTGGTATCACAGTCAGATGAGTTGGATGTGAACAGCCTGGCCAGAAAGGGGCTGTCTAGATTGCCTCCTCTCTTCCTCCTCCTGTTCCTCCTCTTCCTCCTCCTCATGCTCCTGCTCCTCAGCTGCTCACCGTATAGCTGGTGGCAAGGGCTGTGCCCTCATGATGGTGAGGTTGTGCAGCATGCAGCAGACTACCACGAATCTTGATACCCGCTCTGCCGAGTACTGCAGGGCTCCTCCAGAGCGGTCCAGGCAGCAGACCAATGGTCTCCTCTATCACATTTCATGTGGCAGCAAGGCTTTCATTGTATGCATACTGTGCACGTGTGCGTGGGTTATGCACCGGAGTCATGAGCCATGTGGTCAACAGATAGCCCTTGTTGCCCAGTAGCCACCCTTTGGTTTGTCGTGGTGATTCAAATGCAGATGGCACAGCGGACTGCCACAGAATGAAGGCATCGTGACTGCTGCCAGGATATCGGGCATTGACCTGCATGATTCACTGCGTATGGTCACACACCAGCTGGATGTTGAGGGAGTGGAATCTCTTTCGGTTGCGGTACATCTCAGAGTTGGCATGTGGCTCCCACAAAGTAACGTGCGTGCAGTCAATGGCCCCCTGCACCAGGGGAAGCCTGCAATCCTTGCAAAGCTGCATGCTCGCTCCGCCTGCTGCTCCCTGGCAAGACAGAATGAAATGTAGTCAACACTCTTGGATTAGAGAGCCTCGGTGACCTCCCTTATGCAAAAGTGGATGGCAAACTGTGAGATGTTGCAAATATCTCCAGCTTCAGTCCAGAAGGAGCCCGACGCATAAACGTTCATAGCTGCTGTGACCTTCACAGCCACTGGCAATGTGCTCCTCACCCTGTGGTTGCAGTTGTGGCTCCAGCAGGTGGCAAATTTAAGTGAGGACGTCCTTAGTGAAGCGCAGATATCTCACACACTGTTCCTCGCTGAGGTTCAGGGAGGAGAATTGCTCCCTGAACACCATGGGCAATATGGCCTCCTGCTGAGAGCCCTTCTCCCCCTCCTTCCTCTTCTAACAGCTTGTCTTGCTCTGCGTCGCCGCTGCTCATTCTCCCAGTCATGCTGTTTTCCAAGGGGATGGCCTACTACTGCACGCATGTCTGGGAGCAACTGGTTTGTGCAGAAGCCTTGATGTCAGGACAAGTCCTTCAGCGCCTGCCACACCACTCCTTGTAGACTTTAGCAACTTAATAGGGCTCTAGAAAACACCAAACAGCCAGTACAAATCAATCAGCAACTAACCCTGAAAGTAGTTGACGATCCCTTTAAATAGCACTGGCGGGGGGTCCTTCCTGCTGCTGAACCCATGTTCAGCTGAGTGAGCTTAAGAGATGGCGTTAGCTGGAGCGTTGAGCTCCAAAATGGCAATGCTGGCGTCAAATCGGCGTTACACGCATTTTGGAGCCAAGACAGTACTTGTAGCGCTGAAACAACAGGTGCTAAGAAGCCGAACTTTGTGGCCTAGAAGTTTACATGTTTGTGCCGGCTCTTTACTCGAGTGAAATCCACAAAGTACTAAAGGAATTTTGTATAACTAGAAAATAAAGAATAATTTAAAAACCTCGGCTCCTTTTAAGAGCTTCATTGCACATGGAGCTTATCTTAATCCAACGTCAAGTGGATGAAAGAAGTGCCTAGCACAATACCACACTAAACGGATGTCAAATGTATTATAATTAAATAAAAGATTTTACCCATTCGCTTATATGCCTCTAAGATCACAGCAAAGAATGCTTAAAAAATTGTTTTCTGTCTTTAAGATTGCATTTTGTTTGCAGGTCACAAATGTCAAACAAACTTGTGAGCAGTCTTGATGCATCGTGCATGTGCCCATAATTTGTCTTGCTGTCAGTAATGTCTCTAATATGCTTTACAGATTCTGCATTGTACAGCATTCATAAACAACTGGGTTAAAGTCTATTACAGCAACTATTACTTTTTATAAATCATGTTAGAACTTGAGCTTCATGTTTTGAGATAAAGCTAACCAGTCGGAACTAAGTGGGGATATTATAGGTTTCAGATGTTCTGAAAATTGCTCTTTTTAATCAGATGGTTCCAGTTCAAGGAATACTTCAGGCTTGGCATCCAAATTTAGCTAAACAGGACTTCCAAGTAATTGGTGATAAGTTTGCGAAGTTCCTTCATACAGAACTAATCCTTTGCCAGTAAAAAATACATGCATCTTTAAGAATGTGGAGATTGCCCCGATAGTGGTTATTGCCTCAAATAGCTTCACAAACAGTGATGAAAAGCCTCTGGTAATATGAGAATGATTGTGAGTGGTTACCATTTTGTTTAACAGCCTTTTTAAACATACTATCTTAGAAATTCCGCTCGGGGTGGTGGTGCAAAACGGGTGGTATCTGATTGGCTGCCCGTTTTACACATAACAGGCGGCCAATCCGATACCGCTCATTTTGCGCCACCGCCCCGAGGCGGATTTCTAGGCCACTGACATTTAAAACAAGGCAGGCTCAATTGGCACTGATTTGAATGTATTGGAAATCATTTGATGACTGAGTGACCCAATAATAGTTCACAAACTCAGCTCCTCAGTCCTTCCAACATCTATCCCCATTTTGCAAATGCTCTTGATTAGAATGCGAATTGAGTGCATCCAAATCTTCACAGCCAGCAATGCGAGAATGTTTTTATCCTGTTAGTCCTGGGCTAGGTATTAGCAGTGACAGTTGGTGTACTGTCTCATTTAGCCACCAAAACCTTCATGGAATGTTTTAAAGGGACATTGTCTACATGAAAAAGTGTTTGGCAAACTTTCTTTTGTTTACAAATATATAATGCAATGGTATAAATCGCATTAGGCGGTGACGTCATAACAGAAGGATGCAAGGCTCTTCCGCTCCCTAAACAAAGTTTTACCAAACATTTTTTCTAACGACTGTGCCCTCAGTCTGTTGTATTTTTGATTCAAACGTTGCTTTATGTTGTGATTGGAAGTACCAATCTTGAATTAATAATTTGGTATTTAACATTTATTTGTTCCACAATTTTTACACATTGTGTTAGCCCCATCTTTATAGAATGATACCTGTGTACATTTACTTCCTCAGCTGTGCCAATGAATGGCTGCCCTATGGATGGTATTTCAGTGGAAGACATTGGGCCGGTTGTGATGAACATACTGAAAAATGGAGACGAATACATTGGAAAAAGCATTGGCCTCAGTAGTGGCAAGCTGACCATTGAGGAGTAGACTGCAATTATGTCAAAATGTTTGGGGAAACAGATTGAGGGTGTAAAGATTTGTGCAACCAGAAATTAATCACTTTCAACTGTGATTGGTCCAGGCAAATTTTCCCAGAAGCACTTGTGAAAGTCAGTGGCCTAGAAATTCAATGCCCTTAGCGCCGATTTTGCGGCGCTAGAGGGCCTAGCGCTGCAATTGGCGCCGGCGCCGAAATTGCCTGGGGCCCTTCCGCCGCGGTAGACCGGTAGCGCTGCGCTAAGAATGAGAGGCGATCTTATTGAAACATATAAGATTGTGAAGGGGCTTGATCGGGTGGATGCGGTGAGGATGTTCCCAATGATGGGTGAAACTAGAACTAGGGGGCATAATCTTAAAATAAGGGGCTGCTCATTCAAAACTGAGATGAGGAGAAACTTCTTCACTCAGAGGGTGGTAGGTTTGTGGAATTTGCTGCCCCAGAAAGCTGTGGAAGCTACATCATTAAATAAATTTAAAACAGAAATAGATAGTTTCCTAGAAGTAAAGGGAATAAAGGGTTACGGGGAGCGGGCAGGAAATTGGACATGAGTCTGGGTTCGGAATGGTCATGGCCCTGTGGGTAGTGGAGCGGGCCCAGGGGCCGTGTAGCCTTGTTCTGCTCCTACTGTGTTCTAATTCTGTTAGATTTCAGGAGATGGTTTTATTCCTGTTCCTGACTGGGGTGGAGATCGCCTTTACAGAAGGTAAGTACTGTAGAAAATATAGGGACAGAGTGATCTCCTGGAAGAATTTCGATCGCCTAGATGGGTCGGAGAGGAATTTCCCAGATTTTTTTCTCCCAAATTGGCCATTGGGTCTTTATCTGGTTTTTCGCCTCTCCCGGGAGATCACATGGGTTCGGGTGGATGCAGAGTGATAGAAGATTTGAGGTTAGGATCAGATCAGCCATGATCTTATTGAATGGTGGAGCAGGCTCGAGGGGCCGATTGGCCTACTCCTGCTCCTATTTCTTATGTTCTTATGTTCTTATGTTCTTATGACGTCATCGGTGTGCGCAGCGTCCCGGTTGCCATGCCGACGGGCCCCAGCGCCGAAATTCAGTTGCGGCCGCCTCGCCCGTGGCAGCCGCAACTAAGACTCTGGCAACAGAGTCTTACATGACTTTGCGCCGGCGCATTAAAGGCACCGCGGCGGCCGGCCGCTTTCCCGCCGGCCGCCTGGCCGCAGCTCCCTCCCCGGACTTCCCCCCCCCCCCCCCCCGGAACAGAAGCAAGCCCGGCACTTGTCCGAGGTGCCGGGCTCATTTTTAAAAAGATTTTCGTGGGCCGCAGCCGGGTGCAGGCAGCTCCTCCTTAAGGGAAGGAGGAGGCCTGCACTTCCCGAACCTGCCGCACCGCAGCGGGCGCCGCAGCGCCGGAATAGCGCCGATATTCAGCGCGTAGCGCCAGTTTTCAGGCGCAAACAGCTCTCAGCAGCGCCAGCAGCCGTTTGGGCGCAGAATTGGTGAATTTTGGGCCCGACCAGCGCGACTTAGCTCCGGCACTAACTTCCGGCGCTAAAGCCCTGGCTGCGCCAAAACTCAATTTCTAGGCCAGTATAGTTACTGTTAGTATTTCCGATTATTATGATCCAAATGGGCAAGAGGGGCGAGCCTTTGGCTAAGTGGTAGCATTCCTGCCTTGGAGTCAGAAGGTTTAGGATTTGAACCTTGCTCCAGACAGTCCCAGTCCCGGCTCTAAATTCCAGGCTGGGATCCAGCATATTATTCGCGTTGGGTGGGTGTGTGTGGCCCCGCCCCTCATCATAGGGTGTTGGAGCCCCTGAAACCCTCCTATCGTGAAGGCCTGACCACTCTAATGGCTGGTGTAAAGATGGTTACAGTCATGGAACGAGTGTTCATGTCAGTCAAGGGAAGAGCCTGAAGATACAACAACAACATCCCTCCCCCTCCCATTAATATGCTGCATAGTGTTAATTTGGCTCAGTTGGTAGTACTTTTACCTGTGAGTCAGAAGGTTGAGGGGTCAAACCCCACTCCTAGAACTTAAGCACATAGGCCAGGATTTTTCTCAGAGCTGCTCCTGTTCCATCACTGGAGATCCTGTTTAAGCAGGGTTTCTGCGATACTTCTGGCGAAGAGTGGCGGCGGGGCAGGAGTGGCTGTGAGGAAATTTCGGGCTATAACCTAGGCTGATACTCCACAGCAGTACTGAGGGAGTGATGCACTGTCTTTGGCGATGCCGTCTCTGAACTGTCTTCCTGTTCAGGTGGATGTGGTTCCACAGTACTGTTTTGAAGTAGAGCAGGGAAGATCTCGCAGTGTCCTGGCCAACATTCCTCTTTCAACCAACACCACCAAAACAGATGAACTGGTCATTTATCTCATTTGCTGTTTGTGGGACTTCTCTGTGTGCAAATTGGCTACTGTGTTTACATACCAACGTAGGCACGGGAGTAGGCCATTCAGCCCCTCGAGCCTGTTCTGTCATTCAATTAGATCATGGCTGATCTGTATCCTAACTCCATTTAACCACCTTGGTTCCATATGCATTGACACTCTTACCTAACAAAGATCTATCAATCTCAGTTTTGCAATTTTCAATTGACCTAGCCTCAACAGCCTTTTGGGGGAGTGAGTTCCAGATTTCCACTACCCTTTGTGTGAAGAAGTGCTTCCTGATATCACCCCTGAATGGCCTGGCTCTAATTTTAAGGTTATGGCCCCTTGTTCTGGAATCCCACACCAGAGGAAATAGTTTCTCTCTAACTACCCTATCATATCCTTTAATCATCGTAAACACCTTCAATTAGATTAATCTTCTATACTCGAGAGAATACAAGCCTAGACTGTACAACTTGTCCTCATAATTTAATCGTTTAGCCCCGGTATCATTCTGGTGAATCTGCGTTGCATGCCCTCCAAGGTCAATATATCTTTCCTGAGGTGTGGTGCCCAAAACTGAACACAATACTCCAGGTGCAGTCTAACCAGAGCTATATTCAACTGTACCATAACTTCCACTCCTTGTATTCCAGCCCCCTTGAGATAGAAGCTAATATTCTGTTAGCCTTTATTATTTTTGAACCTGTCCACTAGTTTTTAGTGATTTCTGTACATGGACCCCTTAATTTTCTCTGCTCCTCTACAGTTCCTAGCTTCTCACCATTTAGAAAATACTCTGATCTATCTTTCTTGGGTCCAAAGTAGATGAACTCACACTTCCCCACATTGAACTCTGTAGTGTATGTACCTTTAAGAGCCCCTGTGTACTGTAATACCGGTAGCGACCACTCGAGTATATAAGCCTGTATAGCGTCTTGTATCTTTTAGTTCGCCTCCAGACTTTGTTCAGTAAACACCTGTTAAACCAACTCCTGCATTCCGTGTCTCCATTAACACACGGATACAACAGTGGCGACGAATTGGAAATGGACTTACCTGCAATTCGGCAGCACCTCAAGGAGATCGATTCCTCAGACGAAGGTCGAAGAAAAAAAAAACAAAAAAAAAACTGTGGTTTCACCAGCTAGCCGGGCTGGTGGCAGGTACTGCACTAATCCTTCCTGGGTGGCGGGCTGGGGCTCGATCGGGTGGCTCTGCAGCGGGTCCGAGCAGTGAGTCGGAAGGCGGAGGCAAACAGAGATGGAGGGTAGAGCACTCGGGAGACGGCCGGCACTGCAAAGCAGGTCGGCGTTCGGACCAAGCAGAGGGAGGGAAAAGTCCCAGAGAGTCTGGTGGGAACGAGTCTCCAACTATTAAAAATATCTGTGTAAAAAAAAACGCGGAGAACAGCGTTGTCAGCAGCGGCAGGAAAGCACGGGAGGCGCCATTTTTTCTCGGCAGGGAAGAAAGGAAAGCGCGGGAGGCGCCATTTTTGATTTTCAGGATGCCTAAGACTGGCAATATTACTGCTTTCGATAGTGATATAGAGGATTGGACCACATATGTGGAAAGAGTGGAGGTATATTGCACAGCGAATGAAGTAGAGGATGATAAAAAGGCATCGGTACTTCTAAATCTGATGGGCGCAAGGACATGCTGGCTGTTACGAAACTTAATCACTCCAGCCAAACCGATGGATAAGAATTTTAAGGAGAATGTTGATACCCTACAGGAGCACTTAAACCCAACACCGATGCTGATAGCGGAAAGGTTCAAATTCTTCAGGAGGAATCAGCACAAGAATGAAAGTAACGCTGATTACCTCACTGAATTAAGAAAGCTGTCAAAGCACTGCCAATTCGGGGCAGGACTGGCAGATTCTCTACGAGACAAATTCGTCTGCGGTCTCCTAAGTGAAGGAACACAGAAAAGGCTACTTTCTGAGAAAGATTTGACACTGGACAAGGCTTTCAGTGTGGCTGTATCATACGAAGCAGCAGCAAGAGGAGCTGCAGAGATACAGCAAAAGCCACAGGACTTCGGCACCCATGAAATGACACGGGGTTTTGAGAGATGTTATCGCTGCGGCAGATCCACCCATGACCAGAGGGACTGCTGGTTCAAGGACAAAGCATGCAGGCAATGTGGAAAGATGGGACACATTGCACGGGTATGCCGATCTGGAAACAAAAAATCCACTGACAGAAAAAAAATAAATAAGGAAAAGTACAGAAAGGTACAAATGATGACGGACAGTAGCTCCGAAGACCAGAAGAGCGATAGCGACTCCGGAAACAAGAGACTAAGCTGTCTCAAATTACATAATGTAATTGCCAAAGAAGATTACCAGACCATTTGGGTTACCCTCATGATAGCAGGGTCCCCAGTTAAAATGGAGCTAGATACAGTATCAGCTCTGACCGTCATAAGTCGACGGGATTACGAGCGGCTATTTCCGCATATACCTTTGAAAGACACATCCATTATCTTGAAGACATATACGGGGCAGAAAGTATACCCCAGAGGGAAAATAAGGGTGCCTGTTGTATACAACGGCAAGGAAATACAGAAGTTGTATTTATACGTTCTGCAAGATGGTGGTCCACCGTTGTTGGGACGTGAATGGATCAGGAAGATACATTTAGACTGGTACTCCATTCAGGCACTGACGGTGACCAGTAAGAAAAAAAATGATGATGACGTCATACCTGAACGATTAAAAGACATCTTGGCTAACGCCAAAGAAGTGTTTCAACAGGAACTAAGAACCTTGAAAGGCGTCACTGCCTCAATAAAAGTGGAAGATGCGGCAATTCCCAAGTTTTTTAAGGCAAGGCCGGTGCCATACGCAATTCGTCCAGCAGTCGAGGCAGAGCTGGAGAATTTGGAAAAAGCAGGCGTGTTATCCAAGGTAGATTGGAGCGAGTGGGCAACACCCATCGTCCCAGTCATGAAGAAAACGTTGAATAATGATAAATCTGAAGAACAGAGAAAAATTCGCATCTGTGGGGACTTCAAGGTGACTGTAAACCCGGTCCTTCACACGATACAGTATCCTCTTCCAAGGATAGAAGATATTTTCGCCTCACTACCTGGAGGGAAACGTTTCACCAAAATTGACTTGGCACAGGCATATCTACAGATGGAGGTTGAGGAGGCCTCTAAAAAGTATCTCACGATAAACACACACAAAGGCCTGTACCAGTACAATCGACTGGTTTTCGGAGTAGCATCAGCTCCAGCTATCTGGCAAAGAGTTATGGAGCAAGTCCTGCAAGGGATTCCGGGGACTCAATGCTACCTAGACGACATCCTTGTAACAGGCGAAAATGACAACGAGCACCTTGCCAATTTGGAGCAGGTGCTCACTAGGCTGAGAGAACAGGGCCTACGAGCAAATCGTCCCAAGTGCGAATTTTTCCAGAAACAAATATCATATTGTGGCCATATAATTAACGAAGAAGGGTTGCATAAGTCACCTGAAAAAATTGAAGCGGTCATAAAAGCCCCAGCACCTGAAAATGTCTCACAATTAAGGTCGTTCCTGGGATTGATAAATTACTATCATAAATTTTTACCAAACTTGTCAACTGTTCTGCACCCTCTTAACGCACTGCTACAAACGGGAGTAATTTGGAAATGGAGCGAAGACTGTAAACGTGCCTTCCATAAATGCAAAGGCTTGATCACGTCCAAGGAAGTGTTGGCACATTACAACCCATCACTGCCAATCAGACTGGCGTGCGATGCATCCCCTTACGGCGTAGGAGCGGTATTATCGCATAGATTCCCTGATGGTTCGGAGCGGCTGATGGCTTTTGCGTCACGCTCATTGAACTCAGCTGAGCGTAACTATGCCCAGATCGACAGGGAAGCACTCAGCCTGGTGTGGGGAGTGAAGAAATTCAACCATTACCTACACGGACAAAAATTTACCTTGTTGACTGACCATCAACCCCTTGTCTCCATATTCAACCCTAAAAAGGGCGTTCCCATTATGACAGCGCAAAGGCTACAGAGGTGGTCCCTTTTCCTAGGGGCACACCAATATGACATAGAATACAAAGGATCAAAACAGCATAGGAATGCTGACGGTTTATCGCGCCTACCGTTGCCAACGGTAGAAGAGGCACCTACAGTGGACCCAGTGGAGATGTTCCACTCAACCATAGTAGAATGTCTACCAGTAACAAATTCTACCATTGAAAAGGAAACGAGAAATGACCCGACTCTCTCACGAGTCTACGATTTAACGGTGAAGGGATGGCCACCACTGTTGCCAGCATTCTCGCAAAGAAGAGAACAGCTGTCAGTGTGTCGAGGAACCTTGATGTGTGGATCCAGAGTGGTGATTCCACCCAAACTCCAGGATAAAGTGCCAAAGGAGCTTCACGAGGGGCATCTGGGTGGAGTGAAAATGAAGAACCTAGCCAGAGCGTTTGTGTGGTGGCCAGGTATCGATGGAGACATCGAAGAAATGACCAAGAGCTGTCTAGGATGCCAGAAGGTCCAAAACGCCCCACCACAAGCCCCTCTACATCCATGGGAGTGGCCCTCATCTCCATGGCAAAGGGTACATATCGACTTTGCTGGTCCATTTATGGACTCAATGTTCTTAATCGCGGTTGATGCACACTCCAAGTGGCCGGAGGTAATAAAGATGTCCTCCACCACCACGGAAAAAACCATCACAGTATTAAGGACCATATTTGCCAGGAATGGGCTGCCTGAACAGATCTGTTCTGATAATGGACCACAATTTGTGTCCGAAGAATTCAGGAAGTTCTTAAAAAACAATGGGGTTAAGCACTACACGTCCGCCCATACCATCCCGCCACCAATGGATTAGCTGAAAGGTTTGTCCAGACCTTCAAGAAGGCCATAAAGGCCATGGGTAATGAAGACATAAATCTACAACATAAGGTAGATAACTTCTTGTTTGCGTACAGGAATGCAACACATGTGGTTACAAACCAAACTCCCGCCATGATGTTTTTCAATAGAAGACTAAGATGCCGGCTGGATTTGATCAAGCCAAACATCAGAAGGGACGTAGAGAACCGACAATTTCAAGGCATGAATGAAAGGCCAACTAGAACCTTCCAGATAGGTCAACAAGTTTTGGCCCGGGACTGCCGTACCGAGAAATGGCAGCCTGGAACTATTTGCACACGACTAGGACCGCTGATGTATACCGTGGACATTGGTGAAAGCATAATAAGGCGCCATGCTGACCAGATCATAGAGTCATCCGAAAAGGGACAACCTACACCACAACTCTATACGCCTAATGATGAAGCAGAGATACCCATAGTATCTACCTCCGAT
The DNA here is from genome assembly GCF_052327205.1 of Somniosus microcephalus. Lineage (NCBI taxonomy): Eukaryota > Metazoa > Chordata > Chondrichthyes > Squaliformes > Somniosidae > Somniosus > Somniosus microcephalus. The sequence goes on along the minus strand of NC_140990.1, from coordinate 208,243,011 downwards.
CCGGTGATACTGGAACCAGATGAACCCGACACTGGCATGCAAGCCGAATTGACCTTGCCAAAAGAACCTACTACACCACCGAAAACTACTACACCACCGAGGCGTTATCCGGACCGAGTCAGGAAGCCTCCAGAGAGACTGACTTATAATTGATTAACTGCAGCAAATGTGTAGATTATTGTTCTTGTAAACATGTTAATTAATGATAACTTAAAATGTTATGTACTAATTATCTAAAAGGGGAGGAATTGTAGTGTATGTACCTTTAAGAGCCCCTGTGTACTGTAATACCGGTAGTGACCACTCGGGTATATAAGCCTGTATAGCGTCTTGTATCTTTTAGTTCACCTCCAGACTTTGTTCAGTAAACACCTGTTAAACCAACTCCTGCATTCCGTGTCTCCATTAACACACGGATACAACAAACTCCATCTGCCACAGTTTTGCCCACTCACTTAATCTATCAATGTCCCTTTGCAACTTTCTGCTCCCATTTACACTATTTACTGTGCCACCTAACTTAGTGTCGGCAGCAAACCTGTATATACGCCTCTCTATTCTTTCATCTAAATAAATATAGTGAAAAGCTGAGGCCCCAGTACAAATCCCTGCTGAACACCACCCTTCTTAAATAATGGAGTGACATTGGCAATTTTCCAATCTATGGGGACAATTCCTGAATTGAGTGAGTTTTGGAAAATGATGATTAAAGCATCTGCAATTTCCTCACCTATTTCTTTTAATAACCTGGGATGGAAACCATCAGGTCCTGGGGATTTGTCTACACCATAACAGTAACTGCAGTTCATAAGTGAAATTCCTGAATTGTGAAGGACTTTGGAATGTCCTGAGGTAGTGAAAGGCACTACATAAATGTAATTTTTTTTCTTTCTTGTATCTCCTTTGGCTGTTTAATGGGAGTAGAATTACTATCACTATTCCTTGCTCAGTAAAGTAAAACGTGAACAAATTTTGTGGGTTTTATTTGTTCTTGGGATTTGGACAATGATGGGAGGGCTGTATTTATTTATTGCACAGCCATAGTTACCCTGAGTTCTTACTGATGGTTTGAACAACTGGGTGGCTTGCTGGGCCACTTTAGCAGGCATCAAGAGTCAACCACATAGTGCATGACTAGTGTCATATGCAGGTCAGACTGGGTAGGAATGGTAGATTTCTAGCTCTGAAGGATATTAGTGAATTTATTGTTTTTTTACAACAAAACAGCAACTTTCATGGTCATTTTTTCAATTTCACAACTTGTCATGGTGGGATTGTGAACACACAATGTCTGGGTTGTTAGTCCAGTACCATAGGCACTACATTAATGAGGGAACACCTCTCACCTTTTCCCCCATTCCTTGCATCTCGTCCCCCTCCCCATGACAATTTCCCCTCTCTCCCTATGTTTAAGCATCCAGCATTACAAAAGCTTTTCACATAGGCGAGTGTCAGTCAACAGAGTAATAATAATTGGCCCAGAAATTCGGGTTGGGGGCTTCCCGCGGGTGCAAGTCCCCGACCTGCACTTACCTAACACACCAGCCGTTGTGCTGTGGGCCCGCGTGGGATTCCAATCCTGGGCCTGCTCCAACTGCCGGCGCGCAGTGCTTGCGTATCCCGGGGCGCAGTTAATTCGTAGCGTCCCCTAGGATCATGTGGGCCATGGAGAGCCAATCGGAGCAGGGAATCTCTATTCATAGATTTGACAGGAAGACCTGTCAAATTTATGAATAGAGTTCGGCCCCAAAACATAACTAAAACTTCAAATAATTTTTTTTTTAAATCACATTTTTAAAATAACTATAAATTACATAAAATAACTATTTTAAACAATAATTTAAATTTTTGAAAAAATTAATTACAGCTTTTAACGGGGCTAAAAATAAACTTACCTTTCTTTAAAGTATTTAAAAATAATAAACCTGTGGAAAAAATATTTTAATTTTACTTAATTCACCACTTACCATGTTAAAATCAGGCCTTGCGACTGCTTTTTAAAAGCGTAGCTGCTGGAGATTTACCCACCCGGAGAAACCTGCAAAAAAAACGGAAGTTCCAGGCGTACACACTGCCTCTCCAGCGCATGCGTTCGACCTGTGAACCCCTTCCTTTAAGGGAACGGAAGTTCCGGTTTCCCACGCATGAACAGTGCATGCACGAAACCGGCACTTCCATTGGGCCTACGGGTGAGTACCCAGTGCGTACTCACCCGTGGGGACCCGAATTTCTGGCCCATTAATGAACATAAGAACATAAGAATTAGGAGCAGCGGAGTAGGCCATATGGCCCTTCAAGCCTGCTCCGCTATTCAATAAGATCATGGCTTATCTTTGACTTCAACTCCTCTTTCCTGCCCAATCTCCATATCCTTTGATTCCCCTAGAGTCCAAAAATCTATCGATCTCAGCCTTGAATATACTCAACGATTCAGCATCCACAGCCCTTTGGTGTAGGAACTTCCAAAGATTCACAACCCTCTGAGTGAGAAATTCTTCCTTATCTCAGTCTTAAATGGCCAACCCCTTATCCTGAGACTATACCCCCTAGTTCTAGACTCTCCAGCCAGGGGAAAACACCCCCTCAGCATCTACCCTGTCAGTCTCCCTCAGAATCTTATATGTTTCAATGAAATCACCTCTCATTCTTATAAACTCCAGAGAGTATAGGCCCGATAATCTACTCAATCTCTCCTCATAGGACAGCCAGGTATCAATCTAGTGAACCTTTGTTGCACCACTTCTAAGGCAAGTATATCGAGGGAACTAGATGTAATATCTCCACGTTTGCAGACGACACAAAGCTGGGTGGGCATGTGTGCTGTGAGGAGGATGCCGAGAAACTCCAGTATGGTTTGGACAGGTTGGGTGATTGGGCAGATGCATGGCAGATGCAGTATAATGTGGATAAATGCAAGGTTATCCTCTTTGGTGGCAAAAACAGGAAGGCAATAGATTGGGAGAAGGGGAAGTGCAATGAGACCTGGGTGTCCTTGTGCACCAGTCGCTGAAGGTAAGCATGCAGGTGCAGCAGGCGGTTAAGAAGGCAAATGGTATGTTGGCCGTCATAGCGAGAGGATTTGAGTACATAAGAACATAAGAACATAAGAAGTAGGAGCAGGAGTAGGGCATACGGCCCCTCGGGCCTGCTCCGCCATTCAATAGGATCATGGCTGATCCGAATCTAGACTCACGTCCACTTCCCTGCCCTCTCCCCGTAACCCCTAATTCCCTTATCTGCTAGGAAACTGTCTATCTCCATTTTAAATTTATTTAATGTTGCAGCTTCCGCAGCTCTCTGGGGTAGCAAATTCCATAGATTTACTACCCTCTGAGTGAAGAAGCTTCGCCTAATCTCAGTTTTGAAAGGGCAGCCCCTTATTCTTAGATTATGCCCCCTAGTTCTAGTCTCACCCATCAGTGGAAACATCCTCACCGCATCCACCAGATCAAGCCCCCTCACAATCTTATATGTTTCGATAAGTTCGCCTCTCATTCTTCTGAACTCCAATGAGTAGAGTCCCAACCTACTCAACCTTTCCTCATACGTCAACCCCCTCATCCCCGGAATCAACCGAGTGAACCTTCTCTGAAACGCCTCGAGAGCAAGTATATCTTTTCTTAAATATGGAAACCAAAACTGCACGCAGTATTCCAGGTGTGGCCTCACCAATACACTGTATAACTGCAGCAAGACTTCCCTGTTTTTATACTCCATCCCCCTTGCAATAAAAGCCAAGATTCCATTGGCCTTCCTGATCACCTGCTGCACCTGCATACTAACTTTTTGTGTTTCATGCACCAGGACCCCCAGATCCCTTTGTACTGTAGCACTTTGCAGTTTCTCTCCATTTAGATAATAACTAGCTCTTTGATTTTTTCTGCCAAAGTGCATAACCTCACACTTTCCAACATTATATTGCATCTGCCAAATCTCTGCCCACTCACTTAGCCTGTCTATGTCCTTTTGCAGGTTTTTTATGTCCTCCTCACTCACTGCTTTCCCTCCCATCTTTGTATCATCGGCAAACTTGGATATGTTGCACTCGGTCCCTTCCTCCAAATCGTTAATATAGATTGTAAAGAGTTGGGGTCCCAGCACTGACCCCTGCGGAACACCACTAGTTACTGATTGCCAGCCCGAGAATGAACCATTTATCCCAACACTTTGTTTTCTGTTAGATAGCCAATCTTCCACCCATGCCAGTATATTACCCCCAATCCCGTGATTTCTTATCTTAATCAGTAATCTTTTGTGTGGAACCTTGTCAAATGCCTTCTGGAAGTCCAAATACACCACATCCACTGGTTCCCCCTTATCCACCCTGTATGTTACATCCTCAAAGAATTCGAGCAAATTTGTCAAACATGACTTCCCCTTCATAAAACCATGCTGACTCTGTCCTATTAAATTATGTTTATCCAAATGCTCTGTTACTGTTTCCTTAATAATGGACTCCAACATTTTGCCAACCACAGATGTTAGGCTAACTGGTCTATAGTTTCCAGCTTTTTGTCTACTTCCCTTCTTAAATAAGGGTGTTACATTAGCAGTTTTCCAATCTGCCGGGACCTTTCCTGAGTCCAGGGAGTTTTGGAAAATAATCACCAATGCATCCACAATCCCTACTGCCACTTCTCTCAAGACCCTAGGATGTAGGCCATCAGGTCCGGGGGATTTATCCACCTTAAGTCCCATTATTTTACGGAGTACCATCTCCTTAGTGATTTTAATCATGTTTAGCTCCTCCCCCCCCCCCCATTGCCCCCTGTTTGTCCAGTGTTGGGATATTTTTCGTGTCCTCTACTGTAAAGACTGATACAAAATATTTGTTCAGCATCTTTGCCATCTCCATGTTCCCCACCACTAGTTTCCCGGTCCCATCCTCTAATGGACCAACGTTCACTTTAGCCACCCTTTTTCTTTTTATATAGCTGTAGAAACTCTTGCTATCTGTTTTTATATTTTTTGCTAGTTTACCTTCATAATCTATCTTCCCTTTCTTAATTAATCTTTTAGTTATTGTTTGCTGGCTTTTAAATGCTTCCCAATCTTCTATCCTCCCACTAGATTTGGCTACTTTATATGCCCTTGTTTTCAGTCGGATACTATCCTTTATTACTTTACTAAGCCACGGATGGCTGTCTTTCCTTTTATTCCCCTTTTTCCTCAGTGGAATATATTTATCTTGAAAGATGTGAAATATCTCCTTGAATGTAGACCACTGCTCTTGTACCGTCTTACACTTTAGTCAATTCTACTCTCATACCTTCATAGTCTCCTTTATTTAAGCTCAGTACGCTGGTTTGAGATCCAACTCTCTCACCCTCAAACTGAATTTGGAATTCAACCATATTATGGTCACTCATTCCAAGGGGATCCTTTACTAGGACATTTTTTATTAATCCTGTCTCATTACACAGGACCAGATCTAAGATTGCCTGCCCCCTGGTTGGTTCAGTTACATACTGCTCAAGGAACCCATCCCTAATACACTCTATGAACTCTTCCTCAAGGCTGCCATGCCCAATTTGATTAGTCCAGTCAATATGAAAGTTAAAATCCCCCATGATTATAGCTGTTCCCTTATTACAAGCCCCAACTATTTCCTGATTTATACTCCGACCAACAGAGTTGCAACTGTTAGGAGGCCTATAGGCTATGCCCACTAGTGACTTTTTCCCCTTATTATTCCTTATCTCCACCCAAACTATTTCACTATCCTGATCCTTTGACCCAATATCATTTCTGACTATTGCAGTGATTCCATCCTTGATTAACATAGCAACCCCACCTCCCTTTCCTTCCTGTCTGTCCTTCCTAATTGTCAAATACCCTTGTATGTTTAGTTCCCAGTCATGATTATCTTGCAGCCATGTTTCCGTAATGGCCACCAGATCATACCCATGTGTAGTTATTTGTACCGTCAACTCGTCAATTTTGTTACGAATGCTGCGTGCATTCAGATAAAGAACTTTCAAATATGTTTTCTGACAATTTATTCCTGCTTTTACCCCTTTTACTACTTTACCTTTATCATTATACATTCTGTCCCTTCCTGACACACTCTGGTTTTCAATTCCCCCACTGCTACCTTGCTCTATTGCCTTCTCCGCTGTCATTTTTATTTTTCTTGCTGCAGTTGTACAGGGCCTTGGTGAGACCACACCTTGAGTATTGTGTGCAGTTTTGGTCATGTTATCTGAGGAAGGATGTTCTTGCCATGGAGGGAGTGCAGCGAAGATTCACCAGACTGATACCTGGGATGGCAGGAATGACGTATGAGGAGAGATTGGGTCGATTGGGCTTATATTGCCAGAGTTTAGAAGAATGACAGGGGATCTCGTTGAAACTTATAAAATTCTAACAGGACTAGACAGACTAGATGCAGGAAGGATGTTCCCGATGGCGGGGGAGTCCAGAAGCAGGGGTCACAGTCTAAAGATAAGGGGTAAGCCATTTAGGACAGAGATGAGGAGGAATTTCTTCACCCAGAGAGTGGTAAACCTGTGGAATTCTCTGCCACAAAAGGCAGTTGAGGCCAATTCATTAAATATATTCAAGAAGGAGTTAGATATATTTCTTAAGGCTAAAGGGATCAAGGGATATGGGGAGAAAGCAGGGACAGGGTACTGAATTTGGATGCTCAGCCATGATCTCATTAAATGGCGGAGCAGGCTCGAGGGGCCGAATGGCCTACTCCTGCTCCTATCTTCTATGTTTCTATGTTTCTATCCTTCCTCAGATAAGGAGACAAAAACTGTGTACAGTACTCCAGGTGTGGTCTCACCAAGGCCCTGTACAATTGTAGCAAGATTTCCTTACTCTTGCACTCCAACCCCCTTGCAATTAAGGCCAAATTGCCATTTGCCTTCCTAATTGCTTACTCTATTGCATGCTAACTTTCCTGTATGAGGACACCTAAATCTCACTGAACACCAACATTTAATAGTTTCTCACCATTTAAAAATTCTGTGTTACTATTCTTCCTACCAAAGTGAATAACCTCACATTTCCCCACATTATACTCCATCTGCCACCTTATTGCCCATTCACTTAACCTGTCTATATCCCTTTGTAGGCTCTTGTTGTGCTCCTCACAGTTTACTTTCCCACCTAGCTTTGTATAGTCAGCAAACTTGGAGACATTACACTTGGTCCCTTCATCTAGGTCATTAATATAATTTGTAAATAGCTGAGGCATAAGCGCTGATCCTTACGGCATGCCACTAGTTACAGCCTGCCAACCTGAAAATGACACGTTTATCCTTACTCTGTATTTGTCCATTAACCAATCCTCAATCCATGCTAATATATTAACCCCAACCCCATGAGCCCTTGCCTTACAACCTATTATGTTGCACCTTATTCAATTCCTTTTGGAAATCCAAATATATTACATCCACTGGTTCCCCTTTATCTACCCTGCTGGTTATATCCTCAAAAAACTCTAATAAGAACATAAGAAGTAGGAGCAGGAGTAGGCCATACGGCCCCTCGAGCCTGCTCCGCCATTCAATAGGATCATGGCTGATCCGAATCTAGACTCACGTCCACTTCCCTGCCCTCTCCCCGTAACCCCTAATTCCCTTATCTGCTAGGAAACTGTCTATCTCCATTTTAAATTTATTTAATGTTGCAGCTTCCACAGCTCTCTGGGGTAGCAAATTCCATAGATTTACTACCTTCTGAGTGAAGAAGTTTCTCCTCATCTCAGTTTTGAAAGGGCAGCCCCTTATTCTTAGATTATGCCCCCTAGTTCTAGTCTCACCCATCAGTGGAAACATCCTCCCCGCATCCACCCGATCAAGCCCCCTCACAATCTTATATGTTTCGATAAGATCGCCTCTCATTCTTCTGAACTCCAATGAGTAGAGTCCCAACCTATTCAGCCTTTCCTCATACGTCAACCCCCTCATCTCCGGAATCAACCGAGTGAACCTTCTCTGAAACGCCTCGAGAGCAAGTATATCTTTTCTTAAATATGGAAACCAAAACTGCATGCAGTATTCCAGGTGTAGCCTCACCAATACCGTGTATAACTGCAGCAAGACTTCCCTGTTTTTATACTCCATCCCCCTTGCAATAAAAGCCAAGATTCCATTGGCCTTCCTGATCACCTGCTGCACCTGCATACTAACTTTTTGTGTTTCATGCACCAGGACCCCCAGATCCCTTTGTAATGTAGCACTTTGCAGTTTCTCTCCATTTAGATAATAACTTGCTCTTTGATTTTTTCTGCCAAAGTGCATAACCTCACACTTTTCAACATTATATTACATCTGCCAAATCTCTGCCCACTCACTTAGCCTGTCTATGTCCTTTTGCAGGTTTTTTATGTCCTCCTCACTCATTGCTTTCCCTCCCATCTTTGTATCGTCGGCAAACTTGGATATGTTGCACTAGGTCCCTTCCTCCAAATCGTTAATATAGATTGTAAAGAGTTGGGGTCCCAGCACTGACCCCTGCGGAACACCACTAGTTACTGATTGCCAGCCCGAGAATGAACCATTTATCCCAACTCTTTGTTTTCTGTTAGATAGCCAATCTTCCACCCATGCCAGTATATTACCCCCAATCCCGTGATTTCTTATCTTGATCAGTAATCTTTTGTGTGGAACCTTGTCAAATGCCTTCTGGAAGTCCAAATACACCACATCCACTGGTTCCCCCTTATCCACCCTGTATGTTACATCCTCAAAGAATTCGAGCAAATTTGTCAAACATGACTTCCCCTTCATAAAATCATGCTGACTCTGTCCTATTAAATTATGTTTATCCAAATGCTCTGTTACTGTTTCCTTAATAATGGACTCCAACATTTTGCCAACCATAGATGTTAGGCTAACTGGTCTATAGTTTCCAGCTTTTTGTCTACTTCCCTTCTTAAATAAGGGTGGTACATTAGCAGTTTTCCAATCTGCCGGGACCTTTCCTGAGTCCAGGGAGTTCTGGAAAATAATCACCAATGCATCCACAATCCCTACCGCCACTTCTCTCAAGACCCTAGGATGTAGGCCATCAGGTCCGGGGGATTTATCCGCCTTAAGTCCCATTATTTTACTGAGTACCATCTCCTTAGTGATTTTAATTGTTTTTAGCTCCTCCCCCCCCCATTGCCCCCTGTTTATCCAGTGTTGGGATATTTTTCGTGTCCTCTACTGTAAAGACTGATACAAAATATTTGTTCAGCGTCTTTGCCATCTCCATGTTTCCCACCACTAGTTTTCCGGTCCCATCCTCTAAGGGACCAACGTTCACTTTAGCCACCCTTTTTCTTCTTATATAGTTGTAGAAACTCTTGCAATCTGTTTTTATATTTTTTGCTAGTTTACTTTCATAATCTATCTTCCCTTTCTTAATTAATCTTTTAGCTATTGTTTGCTGGCTTTTAAATGCTTCCCAATCTTCTATCCTCCCACTAAATTTGGCTACTTTATATGCCCTTGTTTTCAGTCGGATACTATCCTTTATTACTTTACTAAGCCACGGATGGCTGCCTTTTCTTTTACTCCCCTTTTTCCTCAGTGGAATATATTCATCTTGAAAGATGTGAAATATCTCCTTGAATGTAGACCACTGCTCTTGTACCGACTTACACTTTAATCTGTTTTCCCAGTCCACTTTAGTCAATTCTACTCTCATACCTTCATAGTCTCCTTTATTTAAGCTCAGTATGCTTTATTTATTAAACATGATTTCCCTTTCATAAAACCATGTTGAGTCTACCTAATCGTATTATGATTTTCTAAGTGTCCTTTTACCACTGCCTTAATAATGGATTCCAGCATTTTCCCAACAACTGATGTCAGGCTAACTGGCCTGTAGTTCCCTGTTTTCTCTCTCCCTCCTTTCTTGAATAGCAGGATTACATTTGCTACCTTCCATTCCGCTGGGACCGTTCTAGAATCTAGGGAATTTTGGAAGATCACAACCAATGCATCCTCTATCTCTGCAGCCACCTCTTTTAGGACCCTAGGATGTAGGCCATCAGGTCCAAGGGATTTGTCGGCTTTTAGTCTCATTAGTTTCTCAAGTACTTTTTCTCTACTGATCTTAATTACTTTAAATTCCTTACTCTCATTAGACCCTTGGTTCCCCACTGTTTTTGGTATGCTTTTTGTGTCTTCTACTGTGAAGACTGATACAAAATACTTGTTTAAAGTCTCTGCCATTTCCTTATTCCCCATTATAATTTCTTCTGCCTCAGCCTCTAAGGGACCAACGCTTACTTTTGCTGCTCTCTTCCTTTTTACATACTTGTAGTAGCTCTTACAATCTGTTTTTATATTTCTTGCTAATTTACTCTCATATTATATACATATTTTTTGGTCATCCTTTGCTGGTTTCCAAAGCTCTCTCAATCCTCAGGCTTACTACTATTCTTTGCAACATTATAAGCCTATTCTTTTAATCTAATACTATCCTTCACTTCTTTAGTTAGCCACGGATGGATCTCTTTTTATTTCTCAATCGAATGTATAGTCATTGAGCATTTTGGAATATTTCTTTAAATGTTTGCCACTGCTTATCTACTGTCATATTTTTAAATCTAATTTCCCAACCTACCTTAGCCAACTCGCCCCTCATACCTATGTAATTGGCTTTATTTAAGTTTAAGACTCTAGTTTTGGATTTAAGTATTTCACTCTCAAACTCAATGTGAAATTGTTTCCATAAAATAGCTATCAGATCACCGCAAAGGAAGGTTAAAGCATTACAAGTGCACTGTGGGAGGATTGCTGTACGTACGATGGTAATGTGAGGGGGACGAGCACTATACCGGAATTGTGTGTCTGTTGATTACTCTTGTTAACTCAAGAGCAGGTTGCATGTCTGCCCTGTTTATCTGCAGCAGAAGGAAGGGGGTTACAGCTGGGACTGAACTGATGCATGAAATCTGATGTTGCTGCTGTCAAACACTATTTCTCACAGTACCTTCTATTCTCAAGTGTAATGTTACCCCCACAAAATTAAAATAAATATTTCATGGAAGTGACATTACATATGCTTTAAACTTTTTCTAGATATGTGTATCTGAGTTTCTGTGTCTTCTAATACTGCTACTTCAATGACCATGTTTTCAACAATCCCCTTTTACTTCTAGATGACTGCAGAGGTATACAAGAGTCAGAACTTCCCAGGTGCTGTGGAGCTGGCCAACATGTTCTGTGTCTACATGCTGAATCCTGACCGTAATGTGGAGCTAACACATAAGCTAAATCCTAATGTCCAGACGTTTGAACAGTGGATGCAAAAGAACAAAGCTTCTTTTGAAAGCCTCCTGAGCTAACCATAGAATACTTAAAATAAGGACAAGACTCTGAAGCAAAATTTAAAACAAAGAACAAAAAGGGATGTGGCCACAGCGAAACTTCTCTATAAATATTTGTCTTTGGGACTTGTATAGTAGACGGTGTTTGGTATTGTATTGAGATAGTGCTTTATATCAATGCAAAGTACTGTACAACATTGTGATATATCCAAGTTCTAGTGAGAGGATACTGTATATTGTGATGTTATTAAAAACACATGAAAGTTGTTTTTATTTTTATGCCATTGTTATTCCTTCAGAGTCGTGTTAATATTTCAGTTCTGTAACTTTTTAAATAATTTCAATAGAAAGTGTGGAACTTGCTGATTTACAACAATATTGATTTTAAAGTCTGTTGCTCATTGATATTGCTAATAAACAAACAAAGTGATGAATAGTTGAAAATTATGAATGATCCATGTTCACATAGTCAAAGTGAAGGAAGCAGCCAGTTTTGCTCGTACAGGTCCCAAACATTAGACAGTGTGGAGTGTGCCAGTGGCACTGTTGTCAGCCATGGCTCAGTGTAGCACTCTCGCCTCTGAGTCAGCCTGTCCCTTTCAGGCCACAAAGTCTAATTACTGTTTTGAGGTGAGGTTTATTGTTCGTGAGGCACGTGTGCAGATTCACCCATGTTCAGATTAAATCCTCTCACCTTCACCACCTCCCTGTATTATCTGAAAACTTGACGATTGTACATTGGGTTAATGCAGTATAGGTGTCAGTTGTGGCTCAGTCGTAGTACCCTCGCCTCTGAGTCAGAAGATTGTGGGTTCAAGTCCTACTCTAGGCTGACACTCCAGTGCAGTGCTGAGGGAGTGCTGCACTGTTGGAGGTGCCGTCTTTCGGAGGAAACGTGTGACCGAGGCCCCATCTTTTCTCTCGGGTGGACGTAAAAGATCCCATGGCACGATTTACAAGAAGAGCAGGGGAGTTATCCCCAGAGTCCTGGCCAATATTTATCCCTCAACCAGCATCACTAAAACAAATGATCTGGTCATTTATTTCATTGCTGTTTGTGGGAGCTTGCTGTGCACAAATTGGCTTCCACATTTCCTGCATTGCAACAGTGACTACACTTCAAAATGCACTGAATTGGCTGTAAACCGCTATCGGATGTCCTGGGGCCATGAATTATTATGCTATATAAATGCTAGTCTTTCCTTTTAAAACCAATATAAAAGCAGCTGTAGACATTGCTAATTCTCACAAAGGGTTTTCAACTGAGAAGGTTGTCAGAGCCTCTTGTCACTGCTGTTAAAAATGATTAACATCACGTCACAGTGAGTGTTGGAAAGGGGTGCTGACCAAAATCAGCATAAACCAGGCCCCTCTCCTTGAATCATAGAATAGTACAGCACAGAAGGCGGCCATTCGGCCCATCGAGCCTGCGCCGATTCTTTCGAAGAACAATCCAGTGAGCCACGAGCGAATTTGGCTAGGACAAATAAAATTAGAGAGTTAAATGCGTGGCTCAAAGACTGGTGTGGGAGAAATGGGTTTTGCTTCCTGGGACACTGGCACCAGTACTGGGGCAGGAGGGAGCTGTTCCGTTGGGACGGGCTTCACTTGGCCAGTGCTGGGACTAGAGTCCTGGCGGATCATATAACTAGGGCTGTAGAGAGGGCTTTAAACTAACTAGTGGGGGGGAGGTTCCTGGAGAGCAAATAATAAAAATGACAACAGAGAAGGTCATAGACTTAGGTAGCAGTGGGGAAATTAAAAACCAGAGCGTGTCAGGAAGGGGCAGAAGGTATGGAGTAAAAGGTAAAGTAATAAAAAGGGCAAAAGCAGGAACTAAGTGTCACAAAACATCTTTGAAAGTTCTCTATCTGAATGCACGTAGCATTCGTAACAAAATAGACAAGTTAATGGCACAAATATCTACATATGGGTATGATCTTGTGGCCATTACAGAAACATGGCTGCAGGGTGACAATGCCTGGGAATTAAACATACCAGGTTATTTAACGACCAGGAAGGACAGGCAGGAAGGAAGGGGAGGTGGGGTGGCTATGTTAATAAAGGAAGGAATCACTGTAATACAGAGAAATGATATTGGGTCAAAAGATCAGGATAATGAAACAGTTTGGGTGGAGGTAAGGAATAATAAGGGGAAAAAAACACTAGTGGGCGTAGTCTGTAGGCCTCCGAACAGTGGCAACTCTGTTGGACGGAGTATCAATCAGGAAATAGTTGATGCTTGTAATAAGGGAACATCTATAATTATGGGGGATTTTAACTATCATATTAATTGGACAAATCAAATTGGGCAGGGCTGCCTTGAGGATGAGTTCATTGAATGTATTAGGGATGGGTTTCTTGAGCAGTATGTAACTGAACCGACCAGGGGGCAAGCAACCTTAGATCTGGTCCTGTGTAACGAGAAAGGATTAATTAAAAATGTCCTAGTAAAGGATCCCCTTGGAATGAGTGACCATAACATGGTTGAATTCCATATTCAATTAGAGGGTGAGAAGGTTGGATCTCAAACAAGCGTGCTAAGCTTGAATAAAGGAGACTATGAAGGTATGAGAGCGGAATTGAGTAGAGTGGATTGGGAAAATAGATTAAAGGGTAAGACGGTACATGATCAGTGGTGTACATTTAAGGAGTTACTTTACAACTTCCAAAAAATATATATTCCACTGAGAAGAAAAGGGTGTAAAAGAAAAGACAGCCATCCGTGGCTAAGTAAAGAAATTAAGGACAGTATTCGACTAAAAACAAGGGCATATAAGGTAGCCAAATCTAGCGGGAGGATAGAGGATTGGGGAAACTTTAAAAGACAGCAAAAAATAACAAAAAGATTGATTAAGAAAGGGAAGATAGATTATGAAAGTAAATGAGCAAAAAATATAAAAACAGATAGTAAGAGTTTTTATAGTTATATAGAAAGAAAAAGGGTGGCTAAAGTAAATGTTGGTCTCTTAGAGGATGAGACCGGGAAATTAATGGTGGGAAATATGGAGATGGCAAAAACACTGAATGAATATTTTGTATCAGTCTTTACAGTAGAAGACACTAAGAATATCCCAACACTGGATAAACAGGGGGCTAAAGGGGGGGAGGAGCTAAACACGATCAAAATCACTAAGGAAGTGGTACTCGGTAAAATAATGGGACTCAAGGCGGATAAATCACCTGGACCTGATGGCTTACATCCTAGGGTTTTGAGGGAAGTGGCAGTAGGGATTGTGGATGCATTGGTAATAATTTTCCAAAACTCCCTGGACTCGGCAAAGGTCCCGGCAGACTGGAAAACTGCTAATGTAACACCCTTTTTTAAAAAGGGCAGCAGAGAGAAGGCTGGAAACTATAGACCGGTTAGCCTAACATCTGTGGTAGGTAAAATTTTGGAGTCCATTATTAAGGAGACAGTAACAGGACGTTTGGATAATCATAATTTAATAGGACAAAGTCAGCATGGTTTTATGAAGGGGAAGTCATGTTTGACAAATTTGCTGGAGTTCTTTGAGGAAGTAACATATAGGGTGGATAAAGGGGAACCAGTGGACGTAGTGTATTTAGACTTCCAAAAGGCATTTGACAAGGTGCCACACAAAAGATTATTGCTTAAGATAAAAAATCACGGGATTGGGGGTAATATTCTGGCATGGATAGAGGATTGGCTATCTAACAGAAGGCAGAGAGTTGGGATAAATGGTTCATTCTCAGACTGGCAATCAGTAACTAGTGGTGTTCCGCAGGGGTCAGTGCTGGGTCCCCAACTCTTTACAATCTATATTAACGATTTGGAGGAGGGGACCGAGTGTAACATATCAAAGTTTGCAGATGATACTAAGATGGGAGGGAAAGTAGTGAGTGAGGAGGACATAAAAAACCTGCAAGGGGACATAGACAGGCTAAGTAAGTGGGCAGAGATTTGGCAGATGGAATACAATACTGGAAAGTGTGAGGTTATGCACTTTGGCAGGAAAAATCGTAGAGCAAGTTATTATCTTAATGGCAAGAAACTGGAAAGTACTGAAGTACAAAGGGATCTGGGGGTCCTGGTGCACGAAACTCAAAAGGTTAGTATGCAGGTGCAGCAAGTGATTAAGAAGGCCAATGGAATGTTGGCTTTCATTGCTAGGGGGATAGAATATAAAAATAGGGAGGTATTGCTTCAGTTGTACAAGGTATTGGTGAGACCGCACCTGCAATACTGCGTACAGTTTTGGTGTCCATACTTAAGAAAGGACATACTTGCTCTCAAGTCAGTACAAAGAAGGTTCACTCGGTTAATCCCGGGGATGAGGGGATGGACATATGAGGAGAGGTTGAGTAGATTGGGACTCTACTCATTGGAGTTCAGAAGAATGAGAGGCGATCTTATTGAAACATATAAGATTGTGAAGGGGTTGGATCGGGTGGATGCGGGGAGAATGTTCCCGATGATGGGTGAAACTAGAACTAGGGGGCATAGTCTTAGAATAAGGGGCTGCTCTTTCAAAACTGAGATGAGGAGGAACTACTTCACTCAGAGGGTGGTAGGTCCATGGAATATGCTGCCCCAAAAAGCTGTAGAAGCTACATCATTACATAAAATTAAAACAGAAATAGACAGTTTCCTAGAAGTAAAGGGAATTAAGGGTTACGGGGAGCGGGCAGGAATTTGGACATGAGTCTAGGTTCGGATCGGTCATGGCCCTGTGGGTAGCGGAGCGGGCCCAGGGGCCGTGTAGCCTGATCTTGCTCCTATTTCGTGTGTCTAATTCTGTTAGATTCAGGAGATGGTTCTATGATAGTGGATTGGCGGTTAGGATCAGATCAGCCATGATCTTATTGAATGGCGCAGCAGGCTCGAGGGGCCGATTGGCCTACTCCTGCTCCTATTTCTTATGTTCTTATGTTCTTATGTAGTCACACTTTTCCCCATAACCCTGTAATTTTTTCTCCTTCAAGTATTTATCCAATTCCCTTTTGATACAGATTATGCATGCCATAATGAGGTTGTGTTAGTCTTGAAGAAAAGGTGCTTAAAGGGAACTTGCACTTGCAATCATTGGGGCAGTAATTCCTCCCCAAACGTGTGAGTACGGAAGGGGTACTCACGCGTCTGGCCGGAGGAAATGCCGGTTTTCAGCATGCACAGCGCATGCGCTGAAAACCGGCATTTCCTCTCCTCTAACCCAAGAGTTGAAGAGGCTAGCGCGTGCGCTGTAGGGGGCAGCGCGTGCATCTTGGATTTCCTCGGTTTTGGGGGATTTGCGCATGTCTAAAGGCCTCCGGTCTTTACGCTTGTAAAAAGCACACGTAAGTATTTATTTTTACAGGTAAGTGGTGTTTTAGTGTAATTTAGAATTTTTTTTCCCCACAGGTTTATTATTTTAAAGAATCTGCAATAAGGTAAGTTTAGTTTTAGACCCTTTTTATTAAAAATTTATTTTTTTCAAAAAAAAAATTATTGTTTAAATTATTTTTTTAAACTTATTTATACTTAATAATTAATGATTGGGATGTTTTTTTTAATTTTTATTTAAAGTTTAAATAGTGTTTTGGGCCCCCGTAGTTTTCATGAGTTTGACAGTTCTTACTCTCAAACTCATGAATGAACCTTCCCCTCCCCTGATTGGTTGTACAGTGCTCACCTGATCCCAGCCGGCACATCGCACTAACTACGCCGCTGGATCAGGTAAGCACTGCGTGCTGACATCAGAACCGGGCCTGTGACAGGAAATGTAAGCAGGCCCGGGCTTCAGATGTCAGCGCGCAGGGTGAGTGCAGATCGGGGGCTTGCACACGCGGCAAGCCCCCAACACCAAGTTCTGGGCCATTATAATCATGGGATGGATGCAGACACCTTGGTGACATGTAATTGCTACTCAGATTCCTTTGTCACTGTAGCAAAAGCAAAATACTGTGGATGTTGGAAATCTGAAATAAAAACCGAAACTGCTGGAAATCCGCAGCAGGTCAGGCAGTATCTGTGAAGAGAGAAACAGAGTTAACGTTTCAGGTCAATGACCTTTTGTCAGAACTGGAAGATACTAGTGATGAACAGCTTTTAAGCAAGGGAGATCTATGATTGGGTTCAGGGCAGGAGTGACAAAACAAAAAAAGTAACGACAGTGCAATGCAAAAAGGAATGCCCATTATCACCCCATTTTGTCTTGGAACAACAACAACAACTTGCATTTATATAGCATGTAGTAAAACATCCCAAAGCACTTCACAGGAAGATTATCAAACGTAATTTGACACCGAACCACATAAGGAAATATTAAGACAGGTGACCAAAATTTTGGTCAAAGAGGTAGGTTTTAAGGAGCATCTTGAAGGAGGAAAGAGAGGGAGAGAAGCAGTGAGGTTTAGAAAGGGAATCCCAGAGATTAGGGCCGAGGCAGCTGAAGTCACAACCACCAATGGTGGAGCGATTATAATCAGGGATACGCGAGAGCCCAGAATTGGAGGAGTGCAGAGATCTTGGAGGGTTGCAGGGCTGGAGGGCGTTACAGTGATAGGGAGGGGCGAAACCATGGAGGGATCTGAAAATAATGATGAGAATTTTAAAATCAAGGCATTGCCAGGCCAGGAGCCAATGTAGGTCAGCGAGCACATGGGTGATGGGTGAACTGGACTTGATGTGGGTTAGGATACGGGCAGAAGAGTTTGGAGAAGCTCAAGTTTATGAAGGGTGCAAGGTGGGAGGACAGCCAGGAGAACATTAGAATGATTTTATAATCACTTTTGTCATTTAATCACTCCTGCCCTCTGTGGAAGCCATCTTATAATTCTGTGCACGTTTTACTGTACTGCAGGGTTCCACCAGATGTGTTCGGCCGGCCAGCTTCAAGAAGAAAAACAGAAAATGCTGGAAATACCGAACAGGCCAGGCAGCATCTGTGGAGAGAGAAACAGAGTTTGTTTCAGGTCGATGACCTATCAAAGCAAGACTTCAGATTGCTTCATCACTCTTCTTGTAGGCCCACGGGCCTGATTATATCTGCTGCCTCCTTTCATCTGAGAGCGCTGTATAGGAATTATTAGCCACGACTGCAGCGGATATCCCTGATCACCAATCATCAGGCCTGATATGGTGGATTGCTGCATGATAAAAGCATCATGATAGCTTCTTGGCTACCAGGCTTTAACATGCAGGGTAAGATGATTGGCAGCACATATTAGGGGGACATTGATAAAATGAAGCCCCTTTCTATTAATGAAATTGAGGGGTTGTCGTATGGAGCTTTCAAGGCGACATTATTTTCATCAATTGCTCCCTGCACCCACGGAGACACTGCCATTCGATAAAATTGGAGTACTTGCTCTCTGTGTTTTGCAGGTTCCATTGAGAAGGTTATGAATTTTGAGGCCCAAGGCTGCCTGGAATGCCAAGTGGCAAAACATTAATTCAAGACAGCGGTCACTTTGACTACAACCGCTAATAGTGTTCTTCTTACGGAAGTGGACAGCAGGTCTTCAGCCAGCAGATAACATAACTCCCCAAGCGTCTTCTGTAATGCATAAGAGTAGGGAAGTCTTGCTACAACTGTACAGGGCGTTGGTGAGACCACACCTGGAGTACTGCGTACAGTTTTGGTCTCCTTATTTAAGGAAGGATATACTTGCATTGGAGGCAGTTCAGAGAAGGTTCACGAGGTTGATTCCTGAGTTGAAGGAGTTGTCTTATAATGAAAGGTTGAGCAGGTTGGGCCTATACTTATTGGAGTTTAGAAGAATGAGAGGTGACCTTATTGAAACATATAAGATTCTGTGGGGGGCTTGACAGGGTAGATGCAGAGACGATGTTTCCCTTCGTGGGGGAATCTAGAACTAGGGGGCACAGTTTCAGAATAAGGGGTCGCCCATTTTCGTGAATCTTTGGAATTCTCTACCCCAGAGAGCTGTGGAGGCTGGGTCATTGAATATATTCAAGGCGGAGATAGACAGGTTTTTGAAAAACTGGGGAATCAAGGGTTATGGGGAACGGGCAGGAAAGTGGAGTTGCGGCCAAGGTCAGATCAGCCATGATCTTATTGAATGGTGGAGCAGGCGCGAGGGGCCGAATCGCCTACTCCTGCTCCTGTTTCTTATGTTCTTATGCATCACTCTAATTCCTTAAATCTAGTCTCTTCCATTTCCTCATCCTTCTCTTCTTCATACCCTAGGAAGAAAGGAATTGCCATTGAGAAATCAATCCCCAATGCTAAAACTAGAAGCCTTGAGTGTTCACTTTAAATGGCAGGAGAACTATTTTGTGCATCTCCAAAGCTCAAAGCCATAAAATCACTGACCTGAGAAAGTTTTAAAAAGCTGAAATAATTTCACCAAAGATGGCTTCCTCTATGCGGTATCTGCCTCAGGGATACCGCGGATACTGCTGTTTTACTTGTACTGCCACTTAGATAGTGATAGTGTTTCCCAACATCAGGTGGGGTTCTAATTGGGGGAAATTGTGGGGGCAGCTTGGCCACGCCCACCCACCCTTATTTTTATGGACGTGTCTATTTGCAACACCAAAGTTCTGATTGGTCCCCTTGGATGACACACCTGATTGCTGATTGATCCTCTTGGAGGACAAGACACACCCAACAGTTTCTCTGGAATGTGTAATTAGATCCTTCCTGCCTTTGCAAAGTGTAATTCAAGCCATTCTGACTGCCAGATTCCAGACAGAACAGAGCTCCCTTGGAACAGACAGGGCTCACCCTCGTGGATTAATACCTTCTCCCACCCCCCACACAAGTTCCTGACGTCCCCCCAAGTTTCTGACATTTTCCTCCTGCCCAAGTGCCTGACCTCCCCCACCCACCAGAGAGTTCCTGACTGGCCCCCCCCCCCGCCACGTTTTTGACCTCCCTCCCCCCAGGTTCCTGACATTCTCCCCCTGCCCAAGTTCCTCGAAATATTTTCAAAAGATAACCCAAAAGCTCTAGTAGCAGGCTTAGGCTCGAGCAGCAATGGCAGCGGCTCCAGGCTCAGCCATGTGGTTTGGCCCCATTTCCGCTTGCTTATATATCGTACTGCGTATCTGCACATGCGCAGTAACAAACAGGTGCACATGCACAGAGGGAGTAAAAAAAACGCTGTGCAAATAATCACTCTGGGGGAAAAATTCGGTACCTTAGCACCTCCCATTAGTGCTAGCAGATGGCGCTACCGGGGCACGAGGATTATCGCTGGAGCCCCCCCCCCCCGCCGCAGCACTGCCACTAACAGTTATTGCCGGAAGCCTCAATGCCAGGTGGATCGTGACGTCAGTGGGTGTGCAATGCTCATTGAGCGCCCAATCTGCAAAATTGATTGTCGCCACCTACCTTAGCGCCTGGAGTAAACAGCGACAGGGAGAGCTGGCATGAAGCAGCAGGAAGCTGGCTCCAGGGACGTTATTTAAAGGTAATGAGTCACAGCTGTAGGTTAGTGGAGTTTCAGTGCTTTCTTGTCAGTTTCACATAGTCCAACAGTCTGATTTCATAATTTCAAGGTCATTTCGTATCAGGAGTGTTGTGGCAACTAAAAAGTAGCAACATTTATTCTTCAAAGAATCAAAGTGGTACACTTCCTTACATTAATGGAGGCTGTACTGGCAGCCGACCTCACCCTCCAGGATCTATGGCGCAGGAAGCGGAGGCAGCAACAAAGACTGGAACATGTGCCCAGAGGGAGGCGGAGGGCTATCAGAGCACTCAACAGGGGGCTTTACCCTCCGAGGGTATTCCGAGAGCACTTTTTCTGCCTCCAAATAAGCCAGGAGCAGTGTATTAGAAGGCTCCATTTCACCAAGGAGGTGGTCACAGAATGCTGCCACCTCCTGCAAATAGACCTCCAGCCTCAGATCAGGATGATCATGGCTCTCACAGTGGCAGTCAAGGTCACCATCACCCTCAATTTCTTTGCCAGCGGATCCTTCCAGTTTGCAACAGGAGACATAGCTAACTTCTCCCAGTTCGCCATCCATCACTGCATCCGGGAGGTCACAGAGGCTCTCTATAGCAGGAGAAAAGACTACATTTCCTTTCCCATCACCAGAGAGAAGCAGGACAAGAGTGCATGTGGCTTTGCCAGGATAGCGGGGTTCTCCATGGTGCAGGGTGCCATTAACAGCACCTACGTGGCTTTGCAGGCACCGCATAATAATCGCGATATCTTCCATAACCGCAAAGGCTACCACTCACTTAATGTGCAATTGGTGTGCAACCACAGACAGCGAATCCTCAAATTCAATGCTCACTATCCTGGCAGCAGCCACGATGCCTTCATCCTGCGCCAGGCCGGTGTGCCAGCATTCTTCCAGCCACCACATCAAGCTTGTGGCTGGCTGCTCAGAGAGATGGGCTATCCATTCTTCACCTGGCTCATGACTCCTCCCCACAACCCCAACACTCCTGCCCAGCACTCATATAATGAGAGCCATAGTGCCACCGGAACATGATCGAGCAGACCACTGACCTGCTGAAGCAACGGTTCCGCAGCCTTGACCACTTGGGAGGAGCCCTCCCATACTCGGCTGAGCGGGTGTCCCATTTCGTGGTGGTCTGCTGCATGCTCCACAACTTGGCCATCATGAGGGCCCAGCCCTTGCCACCAGGGTTTGCGGGACCAGCTCAGGAGGAGGAAGAGGGAGAGGAGAAGGAGTGAGAGGAGGAGGATGAGGAGGAAGAGTAAGATGAGGAAGACGACGAGAATGAGGAGGAGGAGGAACAGGAGCGAGGTAGGAGGCAGCCACTCAATCGGCCTTCTGGAAGGGCGGTCTGTGACCGCCTCATCAGACTGTGGTTCGAATGAATTAAACCTCAGATCCCCGTTGCTCACCACATCCCCATCATTCCATCCCTGTCGCAGGCCATATCACAGCGCAAAGCTGAAATGAGACACACCACAAAATAATGCAAACTGAATTGATACATTTATCAAAAATCAGTGAACACATATTTACAAGAAAATTATTAACTATTTACCCTTGTGCAATCCCTTAGTGCCTGTCGTTACTGTGCCTTTACCTACTCTCGTGCTCCTACAAAGTGTTGGCTCCACTAGTGGCTGCAGCATGGCTGGCGGAAGGCTGCTGATTGTCCATGCGGGAGACTTCATATAGCCTTGCAGAATGCCCTTGACCAGCTCTGGGCCTGGCAGGCCCAGCTGTAGTCTGCACCACCTCAGCATGGGCGGCAGCAGTCTGGGCTGGCTGTATAACAGGCAGCGACAAGGGCAATGGCAGAGAGGCATTGGTGGCAGCAGGAATGTTGTCATCCTGAGAGAGGACAGCAGGTTCCTGCTCCACTGACCCACTGCCACTCCCCCGGGGCAGCACCTCAGCATCCCTAGCAATCTGTTGGAGCACAGATTGCTGGCCTGCTTGACACCGTGAAAGCCCCGGTCGACGGTGGCAGCAGTCAGAGCTTGCATGGCATCAAGCTGAGACTGCATGAGAGCAGACTGAAATTGGATGCCACCAAGCATAGACTGCATTACAGCACTAAGACGGTGCGTCACTTCCGCCTGTGCTGCAATGGAAGTTGGCAGATCGCCCATATCACGCGGCATCAGGTCTGGGCCGCCACGGTCTCTCTGGGAGTCTAACATCCTTTGCAGACTGGAAATGATGGGCTCCATGGTGTGCGCAATGTTGGAGGTGGACTCCTCCACACTACTTATCATTACCGACAGGCTCTCGGGCACCTTTGCCTTTGCGCCCATCATCTCCGTGTGCCTGCCCATCACCCTTCTTCTAAAAGCCTCCCCATCGAGGTCCTCATCTGAGTCCTGTGCAGCAGAACTCATTTGCGAACTCGCCCTCCAGGGAGCTGGTCCCTGAGCTACCCTTTCCCCCTGACCTTGCTGCAGCCCACTCGTCCCCGGTGCCTCACCTTGTGCAGATCCCGCTACCATACTAGCCTCTAAAGAAAGCGCAGTGCCAGTACCTGGGCTGGTGCCTGCGGGTGAGACATGCAGTGGTGCGGTGTATTCTTCCTCTTCTCTTCTCCCGCCTCGCTCTCTACGGTGCCCTCAGGGACAGGATGTTCAGGTCCTTGCTCATTATCTGAAAGCATAAAGGCACAAAAGTCAGGTTAAGATGAGGGGAGGGGAGCAGGAAGAGAGAAATGCATGCATACAGCATGATTAGGTGGAAAGTGCAAAACGATTATGAGGTGAGGGGGAAGTGGGATGTGAGAAGAAGGAGTAGGGATGAACATACCATTGTTGTCCCCAAGGGGGTCAACGTCACCAGTGGCCACGGTGCCCACCACCTGGCGCCCAATAATCTGCAGCACTCTATTTTCCAGCGCAGACAGTAGTTGGGTGTCGGCTTGTCCACCACCTGTGCGCTCCTGTTCCCTCCTGTTGAGAGCCACCTTGGCCTGCAAGAGAAAGGAAAGTGTGTGAGTGAATGTGGAGCAATGTGTTTGGGTGATGTGCTGCCATAAATGAATAGCTGTCATTGTGTGCAAGGTGTGAGATGTGGGTGTGAGTACTGGTCGGTAGGGATTGTTGGTGGGTGAGTGCTGGGGGTGTGGTGCTTTGGGAAGTGTGTGAAGACTGTGGTTCAGATGGTGGTACGTAACATTTGTCGAAGCATTCACTCACCCTGTACATCCGAGTGAGATCGTTAAATTTCTTCCTGCACTGTGTGTGGATTCTGGGGACCACAGTGCTGCCCGAGATGTGCTGCGCTACCTCCCTCCACATGGTTCAGAAGACTTGTGGCTAGGGCCTCCTGCCACTTGCCGGGTAGAGCACCGCCCTCTGTCTCTCCACAGCGAACACCAACGCCTCCAATGCTTGATCGCTGAATCTGCGGGCTCTCTCCCTGGGGCGTGGATCTGCCATCAGTACACCTGGTTCAGTCCTCCGATTCCTTCTCCTTGACTTGCTGCTGCTTGCTGAGGCAGCTGCACAGCCAGCAATGCTGAGAATGAGGTTCTGCAGCATCAATGAACCTCCACTTTAAGTACTGAAAAAAGCCTGTGGCAATCATGACTTGTGATTAGACTGCACTTAATATTGGTCCACCCTTTAAGTGCAACGCCAATGAGCTTGGGCTTTAAGACTTGAATTAGCGCTCCAATCATTTCTTTGCGCAGCGATCACGAATTTTGCATGCCATCTAACACATTCGCGCCTGACGCTAATTCTCCAACTTTTCTAATTTTACCACCCATTCCTGGGCTATAATGAATTTCTAGCCCTGTGTATTTAAATGCAGCGAGGCGGAGTCAAGGGACTGCTAATTTCTAGCAAGTAAAGTTTTTGTGGTCATTTTAGGGTCAGGATTGTGACGGTAAGCCACACCCCCATTTTACTCTTTATACTGCCTTGAAACTGCTCAAAAACAGGCAGTATTTCAAAAGTTATTCCAATCCAATGTCTCTGTGGAAAGACGGAGAGTTGGATATGGTTCAGTGTATCTGTGAACTGACTGTGGAACTTTGCCATAGCTGGTGCTTAACACCGTCCACTTAGGTTGTCACTTCCATAAAGATTTTGAAGGTTTGTCATGCACAATTTTCCCATTCTGAATCCATGTTGACTGCTGTTAACTAGGTTATTCTTGTACAGGTAATCCTCAAGTTAACTCCTGATAATCAATTCTGTTATTTTACATGAATGGAAGTAAGATTAATCGGTCTGTAGTTGCCTGTGTCTGTTTTGTCATCCATTTTGAACATGTACTTGTGTTAATTTTTCCTTCATTACAAGTTACATAGAATTACATAGGATTTACAGCACAGAAACAGGCCATTCGGCCCAACTGGTCTATGCTGGTGTTTGTGCTCCACACGAGCCTCCTCACACCCTACTTAATCTTTCTCAGCAAATCCTTCTATTCCTTTCTCCTTCATGTACTTAAGAGTATCAACCAACACTTTTGAAATCCTTGGTCAATTTGTGCTAGTTTTCTAGGTTGAAAGTACATTGATTGAAAGTGAAGTATGTGTTGCACTGAGTATTGATTGCTGTTTGGGATCCAACAATAACATCCTGCTCTTCTCATTCTGGCCACATGGTGAAGCCCTCGGACCACATGAACATGTACAGTAGGGACGTGTTCTCATACTGCTTCATGGGGTGGCTAGATTTCATTTTTCTTTTGGATCCACCCATAATGAACTCTATAGACCATCAAACATTGCAGGTCTGTAAGAACCCAACTCACTTTAGGAAGTGTCTGATGTGTTTATATTTTATAATTCCCTAACCAGATTTGCAGGAGAGGGGAAGAGTTTCAACTGCCAAATAATATAAACAAGCACAAGGCAATAAAAAAAGTTATCTTTGGGGAACTTGCACTTTTTCACTCCAGAAATCTGAGCCAGACAATTTAGATTCAGGCTAATTACAAGGCAATGCTCCAGTCATAGTACTTATGCAGTAACAACAATGTAAGCCAGACTGATGTATTCTTTTCCAGACAGGAAGCGCAAGTTTGCAGATTGTGCTGAGTACAACTGCTGTGAATTCTACAAACTACTTCAACTGAGCTGGGACAGAGCAAGTTTATCCTGCAGCAGTCACTGTCAGACTCAGTATAAACAGAGCACAAGTCTCTCCATCCCTCTCTGAGCTCATTCATCTTTCTTCCTCTGCTGTTACTTGAATTACTTTTCTATATGCCTCACTGAGCTTTCTTCCTCGCTCACTTTATTACTTGATTTTCTTTTTTTCCTCCTGAATGCATTGCTATCCTGATCTGCTTTCTACTTTTACTCAACATGACAAATGAGCTGCTCAGTCACTCTTGCTCTGCAGAACACTTAGCACTGCTGAGAAATAGAAAGATTTAAATTTTTTTTAAAACGAAACAAGAATAAAAATGATATTAAGAACTCACCAAACAGATCACTACTGATTCAACTCATGGATCTGCTGTTGCAGTTCATTTCACTCTTTGTATAGATGGTGGATTTCAGGAGTCCTTGTCTACAGCGCGATACCTTGCCCGCTGTCAGAGTGAAACTGAATCAATGGACAGAAAATCGTGGGTAACATGCCTGCGATATTCTGATATTTGCTGGTAGCTGCTAATGTACTGCCCCCGCCCCCCCCCATCTCTCCAGGGGTGAAGGTGGGGAAAATCCATCTTCTTGTATCTAGGTAGTCTTTGTCAATGTATATTTAAGTACGGCAAAAGGTTTTTTCCACCAATTTTCTCCCTTTTCCCCCTCTCTGAAGACATTGTTGGGGGTTGTGGTTCTAAGAAGGCCTCCAGTACCTCACCCAAGTACCCGTCCTTAATATGTGAACCTAGACACTGAGGCCTAGAAATTCAGTCTGGACACTTTTGGGGCGCTAAAGTCGGGCGCTCGCTAAAGTTAGCGCCCGCCGGAAAGTGTAGGCCACATCGCCGAAATTCAGTAGAGTTGGCCCTAAGTTTGGCCGAGCGCTGAAACTGGCGTTGAAATGCTGTGTTCCGGCGCTAAGCCGGCGATGCGGCCTAATAACGCCGAAGCCGGGCGCAGCGCAGGTGCGGTCATGTTTTGATTGACAGCAGACACCCTGACGCCGGCCAGCTCTTAAAGGGGGAAGGGTCAACTTTGACTGCTGCCACGCCCTGCATACTGGAGCCCTGCAGCTAGGCCTCAGCACTACTGGTGTGCCAAAATAGCGCCTGGAGCAATGGAGAGGGCCCGTGAGCGAGCGCAGCGCTTCTCAGAGCATGCTCTGAGTGTGCTCATTCATGGTGTGGAGAAGAGAAGAGAGATCCTGTGCCCGGACAGTGGCAGGAAGGCTCCCAGGAGCCAGTACAGGAGAGCCTGGGGCAAAATCGCCCGCAGGGTGTCATCCACCTGTGATGTCCCCAGGAGTGCGGACCAATGCCGCAAGAAGTTCAACGACCTCACTCGGATGGTCAAGGTGAGTACCCTTTCCAGTGTCCCCCTCATCCTTGCATGTGCACCTCACATTATGGGCAAAGGGACCTCAAAGGCCTAATGGGCAGCCCTCCTCCCGCAGCAATGGCACTTGCATGTTCATCAATAGCACTTTCTGCACTTAACACACTGGCCAAGCTATTCCACCATGGGAGGCAGTGCACCCAGCAACAGGGCACCACACTGGCCAAGCTATTCGACCATGGGAGGCAGTGCACCCAGCAACAGGGCACCACACTGGCCAAGCTATTCCACCATGGGAGGCAGTGCACACAGCAACAGGGCACCACACTGTACTTAGAGGCCGTCCTTTCTCTTGCAGGCCAAGCTGGCGAGCAATGTAAGGAGCCAGGCTGTCACTGGTGGAGGCCGTCCCGAGTACCAGGCGCTCACTGATCTGGAGGAGAGCGTGGCACGACTCATGCGTGGCCGGGTGACTGGCCCTGTCGCGATCGGCGAGGCGGACCCTGTACTGGTACCCACTGGTAAGGACATGACCGGTTGCACCTCTCTCGTTGCCCTCGCGCTTCAGATCTACATCCTTTCCCACTGACCGACAAATGCGCATAATGCACCACTCAGGCCTCCCTCGCTGACGGCCTGTCCTCACTCTAAAGCTACTCTTGTGCCTTCCTGCTTTCAGCTGGTGAGGAGGAGGTGGTCCCTGAAGCGCAGAGAGCCAGGCCCTTGGAGGAGGAGGACGTCGAGGACCAGGAGGAAGGCGGCACATCGGGGGAACCCTCCTCCGCGCCAGGGGATGGCAATGGAGGGGAGACGTCTGGCCTGCAGGAGAGCCAGGGGGAGGTGTTGGAGGGGAGGGCCGAAGCTGGTCCCAGTAGGGTGGACGCACGCGGGAAGGCTCCGGCAGCACGCCGGCCTTCTGCCCAGAGGGGGGAGGTGTTGGAGGGGCGGGCACAACCTGGCCCAAGTGGGGTCGACGCACGCGGGAAGGGTCGGCCAGCTCGGCGGCCTTCTCCCCGGAGGGAGAGTCCGCCCTCCAGTCCGGACACGGTCCTCGCCCAGGAGGTGCGCGTCCTCGATGAGATGTCGGCGGCGTCTGAGCGGCGCCACCAAGAGTTCATGGGGGTGGTCGAACAGATGCCTCACGCCATTGAGTCCCTGGCTCAGAGTGTGGTGGCTTTCGGGGAATCACAGGCCAGGGGGTGCGAACAACTCACGGCAGCGCACGACAGGGGTGTCCAGCAACTGGCCGCAGCGCACGACAGGGGTGTGCAGCAACTCGCGGCAGCGCAGGACGCGGGTGTGCAGCAACTGGCGGCAGCGCAGGATGCGACTCGCGAGATGAGTGGTGCCGTCCACACACTGGCAGAGCTGATGCGGGCACATACCAGGGCAGTTCGGGCACTCACTTCTGCCACACTCGCTGTGGCACGGCGGCATCGCCATGGCACCCGCCGCCCTGCTGCAGCACAGTGGTCTGGCCTCCCCCAGATTGCTGCGCTTGCTACACTGCCAGCCCGGCCGAGTGCCAGTGTCTCTGGCGAGCAGCGCGCACCTGCCATCAGCCAGCTTGCCCCCAATGGTGCTGCCGACACTGCCACTCCCCCAGCCAAGGTGCGACGAGCTGCTGCTAAGACTGATGCTGCCCAGCCACAGCTGCAGCAGTCAGCAGGGGCCCCTCCCGGGCCAGGCCTCGTCTAGGCCGACCCCCAAGGGCATCTGCCGACACGCTTTGTGGCCCTCATGAGCCTTCCCCCAGCCTCGCCACACCCGCAGGGCCCAGGTTGAGGCGGAGCAGCAGGTCGGCCAGGGGCCGGAGAAGCCTGTCTAAGGACTCGCCCTCTCGGCACACCCATTAGAGTGTGGTGAGAGCGGTTTCTTTTATATTGGGGGGCTTGTGTTGTGGGGGGCATTATTTTGTTAAGGCCGAGGATCAAGGCATTTTTTGTTTTCATGGGGGTGCCTCTGTTGTGGGGCGGGGGCTTATTTTTGTAAGGCCGCTGTTGAAGGCCTTTTGGATGGGCAAGTTTTGTTAGTCCTCCCCAGGTTTTGGGAGTGACAGATGTTTTTGACTGTTTTTTGGGGGTCTTGTCTGTTTTTCTGTTTCATGTGGGAAGGGCCCTGAGTTTGTGAAATAAAGCTTTTGATTTATTCAGCATGTCCAGGTGTCATGTTTGAAGTGGTTGTTGCGTTAACCGGCTGAGGGCTTGCGGAGCGGCTGCCTCAGGTGCGTTCATTGCCACAGGCCATTCCCTGACAGGGGGCCTAGAAGTGTCGATCAATAAGCCCCCGGCGGACGGCCCTTGGCCCTTGTCGCTCCCTCCTGGGCTGGTCCTCCTCCTCCTCCTCCTGCTCGTCCTCCTGAGGTGGTGGTGCAATGCCAGGTGGCAGTGCCTGAGTCCTGCGGATAGCCAGGTTGTGCAGCATGCAGCACACGACGACGAACTGGGAGACTCTATCCGGCGAATACTGAAGAGATCCTCCGGAACGATCCAGGCAGCGGAACCGTTGCTTGAGGACGCCTATCGTTTGCTCGATGATGTTCCTTGTGGCTTGATGGCTTTCGTTGTATGCCTCCTCCGCTGGGGTCCTGGGCGCGCGGAGCGGGGTCATGAGCCATGTACACAAAGGGTAGCCCTTGTCCCCGATAAGCCATCCCCTTGGTGGAGGCTGTGCCTCGAACATGTCAGCCACAGTAGTCTGGTGCAGGATAAATGCATCGTGGCTGCTTCCTGGGAAGCGGGCATTGACAGCTAGGATGCGCTGCCTGTGGTCACACACCAGCTGTACATTTAGGGAAAGGTAGCCCTTCCGGTTGCGGTAATCCTCGGCATTGTGGATAGGTGCCCGCATAGCCACATGCGTGCAGTCAATGGCGCCCTGCACCATGGGGAAGGCCGCGATCCTGCCAAATCCGACTGCACACTGCTCCTGCCTCTGTCGGGTCATGGGGAAGGAGATGAATTGGTGTCTCCTCGCGTAAAGTGCATCGGTGACCTGCCGGATGCAGCGATGCGCGGCGAACTGGGAGATGTTCGCTATGTCCACAGCAGCGGCTTGGAAGGAGCCGCTTGCATAAAAGTTCAGAGCCACCGTGACCTTCACTTCCACCGAGAGAGACGTCCTGCACATCAGCTGTGGACGCAGATGTGTGTGAAGCAGCTGGCAGATCTCTGCAACCACCTCCCTTCTGAAGCGCAGCCTCTTCACACAATGCGCCGCAGTCATGGTGAGATAGGACACCTGCTGCCGGTATTGCCTGAGTGGGTAAGGCCTACGTTGCCGACGCCTGATGGCCCCTCTGCGTCTAGGCATGGCTGGCCCTCTCTCACAGCGTCTGCGAGCCCTTCGCACATAATGCTGCAACTGAGGGTTGGCCCCCCCATACAGCCCCCATAATAAAGTTGAGAACAGATAAATCACAATGAATCAAATGTCAAAGCACTGGCCAGAAGCCAAAAATACCTCTCCTATGTTGTCCCAAATCAGTAACCTCTGTCCCTTGGTCTCTGTCCAGAAATCCAAAGCAGTAAAGTCATTGCAGCAAAATGGCTGGGCTTTATAGGTCAGTGTAAGTGCCCTTTAATTTGCGCTCCCCGAGGCCCACAGGGCCTCTTTTGCGTTCCACCTCACAGTTCTTAGCAGCGCCACGCCCACATTGGGCGGGCGCCACTGAATTTCCGGTTTGGGGCGCACAAACAGCGTTGCGCGATGATATGACGTCATAAGCTGCGCGCGCACCTGAGCGGGCGCAAACACTTTGCGCCGGCGCTAAATGTCAACTGAATTTGGGCGTCGGCGCAGATCGGACTGCGTTCAGGCGCTAAGTGTCTAGCGCCGGAAATATAGCCCTTTTATGGCGTTAGCGGCTGGCGCAACCCACTGAATTTCTAGGCCTGAATGTTGGTAAGCTATTTGATCATGGGGGGAAAATAGGCATCATAGTTGAGCCTCATCCAATGTCTACATATGCGCACTTCCAGCAGGAGCTGCTTTGCCTTTAACAAATCCGTGCTGGCTTTCCTTAACTAATCCACACTTGTCCAATAGTTTCATCAGTACTCGGCGGTAAAGTCTTCTATGCTCTGCAACTTCACCAGCACCATGTAGAATTTTAACAACATACCAGTTGACATCCAATGGCACTGCTCACAATAAATTGGGTCGTGGGTTGTCACAGTGCAGCTCCTTTAATCACTTGTTTGAGCTTGTGTTACCTGCGAGACTTTGGTGGGCCTGTGCATTTTGTAGTGGTGTTATTGGAAGCAGTGGTTGATGTTTGGGGCTGATGTGTCTGTGATGTCTCATGTTATTAGCTTCTTTCTTTTTGTCATGATAGCTGTCGATGGGGGTAAAATCTAGGTTCACTCATAGAAAATGGCACAGCATGTTTTGAGGAAAATCAGGTGAGGAGAACTCCATACGTGCAATGAAACGTGACTGATTTCCTGTCCATGAACGTAATGGACGTAAAAGCGGACAGACTCCGCTGTGGGCATTCATACCTCCCCACCCACTTTTCCTCTATGCTCTCTGCCCAGGTAATTATTTACACCCAAGTGTAAAAGAGGAAAATCTGTCCTGGTACATCTGAGACAGGTATCCAAGAGAGAGGCCAAGCTGTTCAGTTTCAAATACAAATGTCCTGTGGGTTTTGTTTGAATATATGTTTGATTGGCCGCCCTATTTGATTTTAAGAGACACATATAAATTTCCTGTGTCCCAGTCAAATTTTGAAAGTGTATCTCAGCCTGTCTTGTTCCAGTTGAGTCGTCTATCTCAAGCCATCTGAGAGATATGATAGACCAGAGAGACTTTGTGAAATGTAAGCAGTTAACTGCCATGTAAGGGACTTTGTGCCAGTTTAGTTCACATTAAAGTTTAGTGCAGCAGATGTAACTCCTATTTTCCATTTCTAAGGAGGGATAGTTAAGCCTGTAACTACTATAAATCTATATATGTTATGGCTACTCTTCACTTATCCATTTACTGGTTAATAAATCTGTCAGTTTATAGCCCACCGAACGGACTAGTGAAGTGTTTATTCTACTATATTCCAAATTTGAGCGAGATCACTTTGCAGTCCAAGGATGTGAAAAGCCTTCTCTGTTCAACCCCTAGGCTTGCAACAAATCAGCCAGATATTTGGCAGGTAAAGGCACACCCTAATTCGTAGGAAGCAGGACTTGCCTACAAGGTTAGTCTCAGATGCTGAACCTAAGAATAATATTTGGAGTAAAAACCCAAAACCCATAACAGTTGGGTCCCCTGGGATAATAAGGAATGAACTGTGGGGGGACCTGTTGGCACTACTGTTATTGACACTGCTGTAAGAAATGAAACCGCAGGAATAAGTATTTCTAATCCAGCTTGCTTTTATTAAAGATGTCATGTTTGTTGTTCCAGGCTCTTTGACATGCTGTCCCTCACTGGTTGACACCTATATAATGAAACCCATTGAGACGAATGACATGGCAGAAATTGGACACACAGATACAGTATATAGGTATATAGAATATTGCTGACATAAAGTGTGTGAATAATAGTGATATAAATTGTATGAATACTACTGAAATAAATAAACCATAAATACATGAGGAGAGATGCCCCCTTGACCTTCTTCACTCCCAGTCTCACTTCAGACTCAAAATACAAGGAATTCATGGATTTTTTTCATGTCCAAAATTGAGGTCGTCCACAAAGTTGCTGCTGGCTCGGCTAAACATAGAAACATAGAAGATAGGAGCAGGAGTAGGCCATTCGGCCCCTCGAGCCTGCTCCGCCATTCAATGAGATCATGGCTGATCATCCAAATTCAGTACCCTGTCCCTGCTTTCTCCCCATATCCCTTGATCCCTTTAGCCTTAAGAAATATATCCAACTCCTTCTTGAATATATTTAATGAATTGGCCTCAACTGCCTTCTGTGGTAGAGAATTCCACAGGTTCACCACTCTCTGGGTGAAGAAATTCCTTCTCATCTCTGTCCTAAATGGCTTACCCCTTATCCTTAGAATAGGATAAGGGGTAAGCCAGGAATAGGCTAACTGCCCCATAACTGATAACTTTCTGTCCTGCCCTCCACCTGAGCCCTTACTCATTCCATTCTCTGTGGTTTTGTTCCCTCTCGCCCCTCATCACAGTCACCTTGATCGTGAAGCCGATGATCTGTTCCTTTGATCCTTCCTTGTCCAAATAACAAAAGGGAAGTTCTGTGATGGGGTGGATGGCAGGAGTGATTAAATGACAAAAGATATGATGTTGCAAGGCAAAAAGGGGGTAGTAATGGGACGAGTAAAGAAACAAAGATGGATCTAGAGCAGGTGTAAATAGCAACAGCAGAACCATTACCAGCACCTGCAGTCTGAGAAAATGCGAGCAGTGATTATGATCTAAAGTTGCTGAATTCAATGTTGAGGCCGGAAGGCTGCAAAGTGCCTAATCGAAAGATGAGGTGCTGTTCCTCAAGCTTGCGTTGAGCTTCATTAGAACAGTGCAGTAGGCTGAGGACAGAGAGGCCAGAGTGAGAGAATTAAAGTGGCAAGTGACCAGAAGCTAAGGGTCACACTTGCAGACTGAATGGAGGTGTTCAGCAAAGTGATCACCCAATCTGCATTCAGAAGTCTTCTCTTCAACCGTGCCTTAAACCCCCATCGCAACCATTTCATTTTCTTTTCTTTTCTCCTGTCCTGCCCAGCAACCACTGTTTCTCTCCTTTGGGGCATCTTCCTTTATGTGAAGCAGGCTAGAGAAGTGCTTTTGCTGAATATTGTTATAAACTGTATGACTGTGACAGGCTCATTATGAATGAATCTGTGTTATTGGGTGCCATTTTCCAAGCTGTAAACAGAGATACAGGGACAAGATATAAGAGGGTTCAATGTTTCTGCAGCAGGGTCAAAGTCGAGTATACAAGTAAACACTGAAGTACTAGCCTCACTAACTTGGTGTTTTCTCATCATCTCAGCCATTGTTTCCTAACCAGCTACTCCTTGTGCTCCTTCTGAAGCTGGCTGGCACATTTGTGATGGAGCTGCCCGGTACACTCAATGCAATTGCTGCATCTGCAGTGCTCTGAGCTGCTCCCTCCTGCTGAGTGCCTCCTCATGCAGGCTTGTGGCCTATCCCTCCACAATTGTGGAAACTGCAAGTGCCACAGGCAGTTTCTAAAACAGTGTCCCGAATCTTGCTTCTGTTATGGCACTTTTTATTTTAAAAATTATTTATTCATTCACGGGATGTGGGTGTCGCTGGCAAGACCAGCATTTATTTCCCATCCCTAATTGACCTTGAGAAGGTGGTGGTGAGCCACCTTCTTGAATCGCTGCAGTCCGTGTGGTGAAGGTACTCCACAGTGCTGTTAGGGAGGGAATTCCAGGATTTTGACCCAGCGATGTTGAAGGAATGGCAATATATTTCCAAGTAGGGATCATGTGTGACTTGGAGGGGAACTTGCAGGTGGTGGCATTCCCATTCGCCTGCTGCCCTTGTCCTTCTAGATGGTAGAGGTTTGGGAGGTGCTGTCGAATAAACCTTGGTGAGTTGCTGCAGTGCATCTTGTAGATGGTACACACTGCAGCCATGGTGCACTGGTGGTGGATGGGGTACCAATCAAGCAGCTGCTTTACCTGGGTGATGTCGAGCTTCTTGAGTGTTGAGCCACCAACGTTTTCATTTTCCAATTCTTAAACATTGGGATCACTTAGAATCTGATATGATATAATATAAGGATATGATATAATTGGGATTACGGAGACATGGCTCCAGGGTGACCAAGGCTGGGAATTCAACATCCGGGGGTATTCAATATTCAGGAAGGACAGGCAAAAAGGAAAAGGCAGTGGGGTAGCATTGCTGGTTAAAGAGGAGATTAACACAATAGTAAGGAAGGATATTAGCTCTGATGATGTGGAATCTGTATGGGTAGAGCTGAGAAATACCAAGGGGCAGAAAACATTAGTGGGAGTTGTATACAGACCCCCAAACAGTAATGCTGAGGTTGGGGATGGCATTAAATGGGAAATTAGTGATGTGTGCAATAAGGGCACAGCAGTTATCATGGGTGACTTTAATCTACATATAGATTGGTTTAACCAAATTAGTAACAATGCTGTGGAAGAGGAATTCCTAGAGTGTATACGGGATGGTTTCCTGGACCAATATGTTGAGGGACCAACTAGAGATCAGGCCATCTTAGACTGGGTATTATGTAATGGGAAAGGATTAATTAGCAATCTTGTTGTGCGAGGCCCCTTGGGGAGGAGCGATCATAATATGATGGAATTCTTCATTAAGATGGAGAGTGAAGTAGTTGATTCAGAGACTTGGGTACTGAATTTAAATAAAGGAAACTACGATGGTATGAGGCGCGAGTTGGCTAGGATGGATTGGGGAACGTAACTTAAAGGGTTGACGGTGAATAAGCAATGGCAAACATTTAAAGATTTAGGGATAGCATAAGATCCAAGGAGAGGACATATAAATTGGCCAGAAAAAGCAGCAAACCTGAGGATTGGGAGCAGTTTAGGATTCAGCAAAGGAGGGCAAAGGGATTAATTAAGAGGGGGAAAATAGAGTATGAGAGTAAGCTTGCAGAGAACTTAAAAACTGACTGTAAAAGCTTCTATAGATATGTGAAGAGAAAAAGATTGGTAAAGTCAAGCATAGGTCCCTTGCAGTCAGAATCAGGGGAATTTATAATGGGGAACAAAGACATGGCTGACCAATTAAATACATACTTTGGTTCTGTCTTCACAAAGGAGGACACAAATAAACTCCCAGAGATGTCGGGGAACATAGGGCCTAATGAGAGGGAAGAACTGAACAAAATCAGTATTTGTAGGGAAATGGTGTTAGGGAAATTGACGGGATTGAAGGCCAATAAATCCCCAAGGCCTGATAATCTACATCCAAGGATACTTAAGGAAGTGGCCCTAGAAATAGTAGATGCACTGCTGGTCATCTTCCAAAATTCTATAGACTCTGGAACAGTTCCCATGGATTGGAAGGTAGCTAATGTAACCCCACTATTTAAAAAAGTTGGTACAGAAAAAACGGAGAATTATAGACCGGTAAGCCTGACATCAGTAGTGGGGATAATGCTAGAGTCCATTATACAAGATGTAATAGCAGAGCGCTTGGAAAACAGTGACAGGATCGGACAAAGTCAACATGGATTTACAAAAGGTAAATCATGCTTGACTAATCTACTGGAATTTTTTGAGGATGTAACTGGTAGAATAGATAAGGGAGAACTAGTGGATGTGGTGTATTTGGACTTTCAGAAGGCTTTCGATAAGGTCCCGCATAAGCGACCAGCGTGCAAAGTTAAAGCACATGGGATTGGGGGTAAGGTACTGACTTGGATAGAAAACTGGTTGGCAGACAGGAAGTAAAGAGTTGGATTAAACAGGTCTTTTTCCAAGTGGAAGGCAGTGACTAGTGGGGTACTGCAGGGATCGGTGCTAGGACCCCAGTAATTCACAATATATATTAATGATCTAGACGAGGGAACTAGATGTAATATCTCCAAGTTTGCAGCTGACACAAAGCTGGGTGGGCATGTGTGCTGTGAGGAGGATGCAGAGAAACTCCAGTATGATTTGGACAGGTTGGGTGATTGGGCAGATGCATGGCAGATGCAGTATAATGTGGATAAATGCAAAGTTATCCACTTTGGTGGCAAAAACAGGAAGGCAGATTATTATCTGAACGGCAATAGATTGGGAATAGGGAAGTGCAACGAGACCTGGGTGTCCTTGTGCACCAGTCGCTGAAGGTAAGCATGGAGGTGCAGCAGGCAGTTAAGGCCTTCATAGCGAGAGGATTCGAGTACAGGAGCAAGGATGTCTTGCTGCAGTTGTACAGGGCCTTGGTGAGACCACACCTTGAGTATTGTGTACAGTTTTGATCACCTTATCTGAGGAAAGATGTTCTTGCCATGGAGGGAGTGCAGCGAAGATTCACCAGACTGATACCTGGGATGGCAGGAATGACGTATAACGAGAGATTGGGTCGATTAGGCTTATATTCGCTAGAGTTTAGAAGAATGAGAGGGGATCTCATTGAAACTTATAAAATTCTAACAGGACTAGACAGACTAGGTGCAGGAAGGATGTTCCCGATGGCGGGGTAGTCCAGAACCAGTGGTCACAGTCTAAGGATAAGGGGTAAGCCATTTAGGACAGAGATGAGGAGGAATTTCTTCACCCAGAGAGTGGTGAACCTGTGGAATTCTCTACCACACAAGGCAGTTGAGGCCAATTCATTAAATATTTTCAAGAAGGAGTTAGATCTATTTCTTAAGGCTAAGGGGATCAAGGGATATGGGGAGAAGGCAGGGACAGGGTACTGAATTTGGATGATCAGCCATGATCGCATTGAATGGCGGAGCAGGCTCGAGGGGCCGAATGGCCTACTCCTGCTCCTATCTTCTATGTTTCTATGTAATCACCATTATTTATACTGCCTGGGCCTGCTTGGCCTCTCCTGGATGCTGCCACACATGCTCAATTTATGCCATACTGTTGTCTGTTTTCTCACTTACTACCACAAAAATAGACAGTATAACCATATAACCAGTCTGCTTCCGAACAACAATCTGAACCTTACCTGCTGAATGGGAGTGGTCAGGCACTGAGTGACATCAAAGACTACTTTCATGTGCTTCTCACAAACTGACTTAAACAACAGCTTCGACAAGGGTCGATTGTGGAATGGAGGTTGGCACAGGAGTTAAAAGAGGGAGAGAAAAAAATAGTCTGTTTATATCTCATCATTATACAGCAATGCAAACATCAATATGTTTGATATTTCAATATTTCAGGATCATCTATCTCACTGACTTATTTACCTATACTGCAAAGTTTAAATGTATTCAGTTTTAATATTTTCCAACACAAGGTATTTACACAGATATATATATGGCAAATGTAAGAACATATCTAGCTATCTAATAATTTTTTTGTGTCTGTAACACTGTTAGAATGTATAATAAGTCTTTGCTAACCATACAGGAGAAAGATTTCCACTCTTCACTATAACAAAATTGCAAACGCTTTACCTATACATGTGATTATGATTTTGTTATAAATAGCAACTGGCAGAAATCCTACCCCATAGTATTATTCTTTACATGGTCAATGGCATCCAATAAGCTCCAAGAATCAATTGCACAAAAATAGAATGTAGTAAATGACACTACTGCTCTCCATCAGAAACACTCTCCCCTTTATATCTGTGTAACTCAATAGACACTTTTCATCCTGCCTCATTATTTATTTTTCTACATCCTCCATGCCTTCTGACCCAATTCTGTGCCACTACTTCACATTTTTGAAATGTATTTTCTCCCCAGCCTGGTCCTCCTCCCCCTCCCCATCCTGCACAACAACAATGAACCAAATGCATAATTTTTATTTATATTTTTCTTCCCACAAATGCCTCCTAACAATGGCCTCTTCAAGTAGGATGAGAAAGCAGCAATTTACTTACTGC
Source organism: Somniosus microcephalus (assembly GCF_052327205.1). Classification (NCBI taxonomy): domain Eukaryota; kingdom Metazoa; phylum Chordata; class Chondrichthyes; order Squaliformes; family Somniosidae; genus Somniosus; species Somniosus microcephalus. The sequence continues at coordinate 208,204,426 of NC_140990.1, read as the reverse complement.
TGCTCATGTCTGACACCCACTCAAGGTGCATGTATTCCACAAGTGCATCTCAGCCCCAGGACATCGCTGCAGGAGTTCCTCAGGGCAGTGTCCTCGGCCCAACCATCTCCAGTTGCTTCATCAATGACCTTCCCTCCATCATAAGGTCAGAAGTGGGGATGATCACTGATGATTGCAGTGTTCAGTTCTATTCGTAACTCCTCAGATAATGAAGCAGTCCATGCCCACATGCAGCAAGACTGGACAGCATTCAGGCTTGGGCTGATAAGTGGCAAGTAACATTCGTGTCACGCAAGTGCCAGGCAATGAATATCTCCAACAAGAGAGAGTCTTATCACTTCCCCTTGATATTCAACGGCATTACCATAGTCGAATCCCCCACCATCAATATCCTGGGGTCACCATTGGCCAGGAACTTAACTGGACCAGCCACATAAATACTGTGGCTACAAGAGCAGGTCATAGGCTAGGTATTCTGTGGCGAGTGACTCACCTCCTGACTCCCCAAGCCTTTCCACCATCTACGATAGCAAAATACTGCAGATGCTGGAAATCCGAAATAACAACAGAATAACTACCCGGCACCTTCCCGTGCAAGCGCAGGAGATGCAACAACTGCCCTTATACCTCCCCCCTTCCAACTGTCCAGGGCCCCAAACACCCCTTCCAAGTGAAACAGCGATTTACTTGTACTTCTTGCAATCTAGTATACTGTATTCGCTGCTCACGATGTGGTCTCCTCTACATTGGGGAGACCAAACGCAGATTGGGTGACCGCTTTGCGGAACACCTCCATTCAGTCCATAAGGGTGACCCCGAGCTTCCGGTCGCCTGTCATTTCAATTCACCACTCCATTCCCACTCAGTCCTCACCGTCCTCGGCCTCTTGCATTGTTCCACGGAAGCTCAGTGTAAGCTCGAGGAACAGCACCTCATCTTCCGATTAGATACTTTACAGCCTTCCGGACTCAATATCGAGTTCAACAATTTCAGATCATAACTTCGGCCCCTATTATATTTTTATATATTTTTTATCCGCACCTTTGGTTTCTGCCTTTTCCTTTTTTTCTCTCCCACATGGCAGCTGTCTCTCATTCTGCCAGTGCATTTCACACTCCATCTAGAGCCATCTTTTGTCTCTTTACCTGTCCTATTACTATCTCGTCTCATCTTGAATATCTCTTAATGTCTCTTCACCTCCCAGACCTTTCCTTTTGTTCTTTCATCCCCTCCCCCATTTCCCAGCCCCCAAACTGGCCTTTTAATCTGTTTCATTTCCTGCCTTTTTTTTCTCAGTTCTGAAGAAGGGTTTCGACCTGAAACGTTAACTCTGTTTCTCTTTCCACCATCTACAAGGCACAAGTCAGGGTGTGATGGAATACTTTCCACTTACCAGGAGTCTGCCGGAATGCCTACATGATCTACATGAATTTTTAAATGTTTTATGATTCTATTTCACTGATTATAAAATAGATGGCACTAGAGCTGCAAAAAATGATTTTAGCTTTGTTATATGATAGCGAGTGTGTACTTTGAAAATCAGAAAGAACCTAAGTGTCAATGGAGTTAAATTCAAGTTAAGCTCCGAACTGTGGATGGACAACATTTTTAAATTACACAACATCAAAGCACCTAGGAACCTTTTCTGAAGGAAGAGTACATTGCCAAAGACTAAAAAGTACAATAAAAGATTGTCTGGTGTTTTCATGTTGGGGTATTACTAATCTAATTTAAGCACATGCCATCGAAGGTCATCTTATTGGCTATTTCTAGTTCTCTGGTTTGCTCAGGGGAGGAGCGGCTTCCGTCATTTTATTGCTGCTCAAGTGATTCACGGTAAATAATCTGTGCTGATGACAGGGCTTCCTTTCTGAGAAGTTTCAAGTGGTTGGGAAAGTGAATTGCTTTAATGAAGCACAGTTTGTGCTGTGCTGTTTTTAAAACTGTAATCTGATCTACGTAGAAGATCTGACTGACAAAACTCATCTTCCAGTAAGGACCAGATGACAGGCAGCTTCAGCCACCGCCTGGCAGCTTATATTGTTTCACACAGAGATTAAAGCAGGCTTGTTCAGTCTGCAGGACCTTTTTGGCTAGAAAAACAAGGACCAATATTCTTCTCCCAGCACTGCCCAGGAGCAAGTACTGCAGAGAACATCAGAAATAGGCTTAACCAAGCTCAGCACCCGAGCTTCCTCTGAGGCATAATTAACATGAAGGGGTTTTGCATTGGCCTCACATGGGCACACTTGGGGGTGCACTAATGGCCCAAGCCATGAAGAGGGGAGGATGTCTGGCTGCTTCCTAGGCCTTAAAGTCAGCAGTAACCTTAAAGGGGCAGTCACATAATGGAAGCGCCATAAAAGAAAGAGAATTTTTAGGGGGATTTCCTGGTGCGTGAAACATTACGCCCTAGAAATCCGCAAAATCCTGAAAATGGGCGGTGCCCCCGCGGGGCAAGGTTAACTTGTAAAAAGAGCGCAGGCAGCACTGTTATTTTGGTGCTGCCTGCTGATTTGAATGATTGCAGTGAGCAGCCGAGTGACCAATGCGCTGGTTCAGGCAGTGCGCTCAGCAGGAGGCCCAAAGTTGCATGGCCATAGCATCCCTGGGTCGAGGTAGCATTTCCTTAAAGCTAGGCTGTCATTTTAGAAAGTAGTGTCGAATACTTAAAGGGGAAATGCCTTTTAAAATAAAAATCATGTAAAAATAGGCAGTCTTTAGCCCTTAGAGGTCAAATGCCTTCTGAAAGAAAACATTAAAAATAATTCCAAAATGGTAGCCTTCAGCTCTTAAAACTGAACTACCTTCTGCACATTAAGAAAAAAGGTAAAAGTGCTTCAGCATTATCACAAATGCTAATTAGGCCAGCAGCACTCCAGCTTTGTGCAAGGGGTCAACACTGGAAGAAAGGTCCTCTACTCACAGCGGGGCAGGAGGCCCTCCAGAAAGAAGGATGTGGGACCAGATCGCTGAGGCGGTCACTGCCTGCAGTGTTTCCCCCAGGACCTGGCTCCAGTGCTCAAACAAGTTTCATGACCTCAGACCAGTGGTCAAGGCCAGTGAATGCATCTTCAAAAGCCATCTACCAACTGCACCACTAGCCTCACACACTGCTCAACAAGCCCCCGCTCCCCCCATCACTCACCTCCCAACAATCTCTACCAAACACAAGTCACACCTCACATTCCTAGCTTCACTGTTTTTTGTTATGTTGGTTGAGGGACAAATATTGGCCAGGACACCAAGGAAAACACCCCTGCTCTTCTTGAAATAGTGCCATGGGAAGCTTACGTCACCAGAGAGGACAGACGTATTACCACTCATCCAAAAGACGGCACCTCCAACAGTGCAGCATTCCCACAGTACTGCACACAAGAGTCAATTTTTGCTGAAGTCTCTGGAGTGGGACTTGAACCACAACCTTCTGACTCAGAGGAGAGAGCGCTACCCACTGAGCCATGGTTGACATCTGGTTAGCTATACAGTCAGGGGGAGGGGGAGTTCTTGCTGTCTGGTAGGGAAGCATTACTAGTGGCTTAGGAGAGGGCCAGGTGAAGAAATGCAACAGCTGTCAAGGGGGCTTGTGGTTGATTCCCTCCATCCAACACCAAATAAGCCATATTACATAAGGAGGGGGACTGCACAGTACTAAACACGGCCTCAATCACTTAGTGTGAAAGACTAAAAGCATTCTACAACTCGTACTGCAGCAGCAAAGCTATTTTCTAAAATTCAAAATGTTAAAAATAAAGCCCTTTCTTGACAATACCAGCCTGTCCATTGGGACAGATGGCACCTAAATGGCAGCTTAGGAAGCAGTAGTGCTAGGGTGTCATGGGGGAGTTTGCCCCTTATTTGCACAGCTATCTGACATTGGTTTGCATGTAATTTGCATTGCTGTGGCCGCTTCAGGCCTACTCAGGCACAGCTACCAGAAAAGACCTCAAGAAAGTACAGGAGCAGTACTATTCAGGAGCAGAACGAAAGTAAAGGATTAGCACCTATTTTTCAGGCGCTGTTTGGGCAGAGGAACATCTACCCAATACTGTTCCTGCTGAGGATGTTATTATCTAGTTGTATATTAGAAACATAGAAACATAGAAACATAGATGATAGGAGCAGGAGTAGGCCATTCAGCCCCTCGAGCCTGCTCCGCCAATCAATGAGATCATGGCTGATCATCCAAATTCAGTACCCTGTTCCTGCCTTCTCTCCATATCCCTTGATCCCCTTAGCCTTAAGAAATATATCCAACTCCTTCTTGAATATATTTAATGAATTGGCCTCTACTGCCTTCTGTGGTAGAGAATTCCATCAGGTTCACCACTCTCTGGGTGAAGAAATTCCTCCTCATCTCTGTCCTAAATGGCTTACCCCTTATCCTTAGAATGTGACCCCTGGTTCTGGACTCCCCGAACATCGGGAACATCCTTCCTGCATCTAGTTTGTCTAGTCCTGTTAGAATTTTATAAGTGTCAATGAGATCCCCTCTCATTCTTCTAAACTCCAGCGAGTATAAGCCCAATCGACCCAATCTCTCCATTCGGAAATGAAAATGTCATATTTCCTCTCCTCTCTGCAGGTAAATTAGTGAAGAAGGTTTAAGCTTATTTGTTCATATATACCTGAAAAAGTAGGAAAGAAGGGGAAATTTTTGGGATGGAAGTAGCATAGAGCATGGCTTCCTGACAAAATGTGAAACACAAGCCACATTTTTGGATATTATTTGAACAATTGAATGAATAATAGCACAATGAGATTGCTGGGCATGTATAACTTGATTCTTCGTGTCAAAAATCCAATTCTTCCAATCTGAGGAACTGTGCTATCCATATTCCTATACAAACAAAAATGCAAAAAATAAGAATGTAGCAAAGCCCTGACTAAGAAAAGGATAATGGCTTCCAATGGACCATGGAATCGCATACTGAGCCTGGATTATTGCACTAGCAGTCAGTATTAAACACTGTATCAGAAATAATTTGGTTGCACATCCCATTGAGCTTTACCATTGTGTGTAGCCTGTCTCTGGTGCTAATATCCCTTCATATCAAAATTCTTTGTTGATACCCATTCAGTCACAAAATGCCAAAGGGAAAGGAATGCCAACCAGTCAGCTGAATGAGTCATATGCAGAATTACATGGTGCAACAATGACTTCAGAATTTTGAATGACTTTGTTTGGAAGCAGCATTAATAAGTAATGTATTTAGTGTGAATGCAAACGACTGAACTCTAAACTAAAGCACATCCCGATTACAGACATTCTCGTGATATCCTCCTGTGTGTACCATTTGGCTAATCAATACAACTGACAATAACCCTTTGTCTCCAAATCTTTAGAAGGATTGAGAATGGTCCACCTTATTGACAGGTGATACAGTTGCTATGGAGGAACAACTATGAATTTTAGAGATTTATTAGACCATTTCAGGAAAACCCTGCAGAATTACAAAACATTACAAGCAATCAGCTAAGGACATGCACTTTGTAGCTAGGCAAAAAAGCTAAGATAGTTTCTTTTTGCAGGATAGTGGAAGCTAAAGCAATAATTAAGAGTATCATTAACAACTGGATTATATATTTTACATCCACACACTTATCTGTACATCTCCAATGAACCATGACTATCCATGGTTTTGTACTCCTCTGCCTCACAATAGTTTGGCATTTTTAATCTACATTAGGTTACTGTCTTTGAGCATTTTGCCAGTAATTTTATGTTTAAACTATTACCAATCCTGTTGGTGGTAGTTTTTATTGCAGATGTCTTTTGTTCTTAAATTAATCTGTAATTATATAAGGCAAGTATTTGCAAAGAAATGGATTGTTATTTTTGAGGACTTGAGAATAGTGAATGTTTATATTATTATATATATATATCATATATAGATATTCATAATAAGTGTTTTGCTTACTTCTAAATTTGCTTTATAATGTCACCATTTGTCAGTCAGAGAATTGCAGCAGCAAAGTCCGTTATTACTGGCGACAGAGAGAAACATAAAATACTGGAGGAAGGGGAAGAAATAATGGCCACCTCCTTCCTCTGGGCCTGCACCATGCCTTTGCAACCTCTGCAATGGGAACAGTAGCATAGTGGTTATGTTACTGGACTAATAATCCAGAGGCCTGGACTAATGATCCATTGACATGAGTTCAAATACCCACCACAGCATCTGTGGAATTTAAATTCAGTTAATTAAATAAATCTGGAATAAAAAGCTAGTATCAGTAATTGTGACCTACCAAATTGTCGTACAAACCCATCTGGTTCACTAATATTCCTTAGGGAAGGAAACCTGCTGTCCTTATCAGTCTGGTCTATATGTGACTCTGGACCCACAGCAATGTGGTTGACTCTTAACTGTCCTCTGAAATGGCCTAGCAAGCCACTCAATCTGCTACAAAGAAGTACTGCAGTGGTTCATAGAAGGTGGCTCACCACCACCTTCTCAAGGGCAAGTAGGGATGGACAATAAATGCTGGCCTTGCCAGCGATGCCCACATCCCAGGAACAAATAAAGAAAAAAACCTCAGTACTGAAAGATGTCCAAATGACCTCACCAGGTTAGCCAAGGTAAGAGGATAATGAGCAGGAAAATATTGAGGGAAATTTGGGGGAGCCTGAAAAGAAGGATTTTTAAAAGGCTTTTGAAGGCAGGAAGGGAGGCACAACTTGAACCCCTACAATGTCACAAATATGTTTCACATTTCCAACCAACTTGTCCTCTCTGTGTTGAACACCATATACCACTAACTAACAAATGTCCACAAGGTCCCATGAGACCCTTCATACTCCCCTTCCTTCTTCCAGAAGTTCTATGATGTGCCTCAATAATTCCGAGACTCGATGTTAGCGAAACAAAACAAGGCTTTTATTAACTTAGAAGGTAACACGCAGTGGAGAGAGATATCTTCCATCTGGAGGTCTGCAGTACTGGATATGAGGCCAGACTGAGCTTGCTTACATAGGGGCCAGGTATGGGCGGAGCCCTACACACAATACATTACAATATACAATACAATGGTGAGGAGACGGAACTGAGGTAAGGGAACTGAAACCTGAAACCAACCACAGTCACAGGCAGTGATGAATGGAATATTTCATCACATTCACCCCTTCTATAGATTTAGTCTGCTCGGGGGTTTGATAGTCCTCTGCGACCGACGTGGCTGTTGTGGTGTCGCGGGGTGTCCCCGGTGGCCTCCTGGGTCTCTGCCGGGGGTGCCGCCAGGGTTGTTGAAGGGGTAGTTGGTGGGGGTGCCGTTGGTCGATGTTCTTCCGGGGGTGATGAAAGAGTAGTGGGTGGGTAAGAGTTGCTGTGATCGTTGTTGTTGCTATTGCCGTGGTTGTTGTCGTTACCGGCTGGGGCGACGTCTTTTATGGACACGGTGTCCTCCCTTCCGTCGGCGTGCCGGACATACGCGTATTGGGGGTTGGCGTGGAGTAGGTGCACTGGCTCCACGAGAGGGTCCGTCTTGTGGCCCCTCACATGCCTTCGCACGAATACCGGACCTGGGGTGGAGAGCCATGACGGCATGGATACGCCTGAGGTGGATTTCCGGGGAAAGACAAACATTCGTTCATGAGGTGTGGCATTAGTGGCAGTACACAATAGCGACCGTATCGAATGGAGCACATCTGAGAGGACTTCCTGCCAGCGGGAGATAGGGAGGCCCTTGGTCCTTAGAGCTAGAGTGACTGCTTTCCATACTGTCCCGTTCTCTCGCTCCACTTGACCGTTACCCCGGGGGTTGTAGCTGGTGGTACGGCTCGTGGCGATCCCCCTGGACAGCATGTACTGGCGTAGCTCTTCACTCATGAAGGACGCCCCCCTATCCGTATGGATGTAGCTCGGCATACCGAACAGGCAGAACAGGCTGTTGAGGCATTTAATGACCGTGGCGCTGGTCATGCCTGGGCAGGGGAAGGCGAATGGGAAACGGGAGTATTCGTCCACAATGTTCAGGAAGTAAACATTGCGGTCGACTGACGGGAGGGGGCCCTTGAAATCTAAGCTGAGCCGCTCAAAGGGCCGTGTAGCTTTGATTAAGTGGGCTCTATCTGGGCGGTAGAACCGAGGCTTGCACTCAGCGCAAGTGCGGCAGTTCCTGGTCAGAGACCGAACTTCCTCAATCGAGTAGGGTAAGTTACGGGACTTTATGAAGTGGAACAGCCGCGTGACCCCTGGGTGGCAGAGGTCGTTGTGGAGGGTCTGTAGCCGATCCCCGGTGGCGCTGGCACACATTCCTCGTGAGAGGGCGTCAGGGGATTCGTTAAGGGCCCCTGGCCGGTAAATGATGTCATACTCGAAGGTGGAGAGCTCGATCCGCCACCTAAGAATCTTATCATTTTTAATCTTCCCCCTCTGTTTATTATTGAACATAAACGCTACCGACCGCTGGTCGGTAAGTAGGGTGAAGCGTTTGCCGGCTAGGTAGTGGCGCCAGTGGCGCACTGCCTCCACGATGGCTTGGGCCTCCTTTTCTACGGAGGAGTGTCTGATCTCGGGCCCTTGGAGGGTCCTCGAGAAGAAAGCTACGGGCCGCCCCGCCTGGTTGAGGGTGGCCGCCAAGGCAAAGTCAGACGCATCACTTTCCACTTGAAAGGGAGTGTTCTCGTCCACTGCCTGTAGTGTGGCCCGCTCAATATCCTGCTTAATGCTTTTGAAGGCGGCGTGGGCCTCAGCAGAGAGCGGAAAAGAGGATGCTTTCAAGAGGGGGCGGGCTTTGTCGGAGTAGTTGGGGACCCATTGGGAATAATAAGAAAATAACCCCAGGCACCTTTTCAGGGCTTTGGGAGTGTTGGGCAGTGGCAGCTCCCGTAGGGGGCGCAATCGGTCGGGGTCTGGTCCGATTTCCCCATTCTCCACCACGCTGCCTAGTATGCAGAGACGCGTGGTGTTGAAAATGCACTTGTCCTCGTTGTAGGTGAGGTTGAGTTTTTGTGCGGTTTTCAGGAACCTCTCGAGGTTCGAGTCGTGATCCTGCTGGTTGTGACCGCAGATGGTGACGTTGTCGAGGTAGGGGAAGGTTGCCTGCAAGTGGTGGTCATCGACCATGCGGTCCATCTCCCTCTGGAAGACCGAGACCCCATTCGTCACCCCAAAGGGGACTCTGAGGAATTGGTAGAGGCGTCCGTTCGCCTCGAAGGCGGTGTACGGGCGGTCCTCTGGTCTGATAGGGAGCTGGTGGTACGCTGACTTGAGGTCGATGGTGGAGAACACCCGGTATTGGGCGATTTGGTTCACCATTTCTGATATGCGGGGTAGCGGGTAGGCGTCTAGTTGGGTGTACCTGTTGATCGTTTGGCTATAGTCGATCACCATCCGTTTCTTCTCGCTACCCCTTACCACTACCACTTGGGCGCGCCACGGGCTGTTGCTGCGTTCAATAATGCGCTCTTTCAGGAGCCTGTCTACCTTGGTCGTGATAAACCGCCTGTCCTCCCAGCTGTACCTCCTGCTTTTGGTCGCTATTGGCCGGCAGTTAGGGGTAAGGTTCGCGAATAGCGAAGGCGGCTTTACCTTCAGGGTAGCCAGACCGCACACTGTGAGGGGCGGCTGGGACCCACCGTACTTGAGCGTGATGCTTTGGTGGTTGCACTGGAAATCCAGGCCCAAGATCACGCTCGCACATAGATTCTTCATGATTAATACTTTAAAATTATCGTATACAGTTCCGTTAACGGACAATTGTACCGTGCAGTAACCCAGAATGGTCGATGTCTGGGTTTTATCAGCCATAGAGATGGTACCCTGAGTAGGGACCACCTTTAGGGAGAGTTGTTGTGCCAGTTCAGGGTGGATAAAGCTCTCCGTGCTTCCACTGTCAATTAAACATTTAACCCGGCACCCGTTTACCTCGATGTCCACCATTGATTTGGATAGCGGGTGCGGCCTGGTCTGGTCCACTGTGACCGATGCCACTGTAGGGCCCTGATCGAGACAAGATGGCGTCCACGCTGTCTGCTCATGAGATGGCGGACCCCACGAGGTCGGGCAAGATGGCGTCCAAGATGGCCGCTCCCACGGTGCACACGCGGCGGTGGCGGGTTTTCCGGCGGGGTTCCCTCTGCACACCTTCCCGAAGTGCCCCTTCTTACCGCACTTAAAGCAGGTGGTGCCTTTCGCCGGGCACAGGTTTCTGGTGTGCTTTGGCTGCCCGCAGAAGTAGCAGTTGGGTCCCCGACGCGTCGCGGCTGTCGTAGGGCTTCTGGGGGGAGAGCGGGGCCCCGACGGTGTCGGGCTGCCGGGCGGGGAAGATGCCTTCCAAGATGGCGGCGCCCTTGGTGCACACGTGGCGGCGTGGACGGCGCAGGCTGAAGAGTAGGCGTCCGAGTTTCTCTGGGCCACATCCAGGGATCGCGCGGTGTCCGCAGCCTGTTTCAGGTCCAATCCCGTTTTTTCCAGCAGTCTCTGCCGGATGTAAGTGGAGCTGAGGCCTGTGATAAAGGCATCGCGAACAAGCTCGTCAGTGTACACTGCGGCTTTTACATCTTGGCACTTGCAGTCTTTGCCAAGCATTTTCAGGGTGCCTAGGAACTCCTCCACCGATTCCCCAGGTCGCTGTGCGCGAGTAGCGAGCAGATGCCTAGCATACACCTCATTCGTAGGCTGCTGGTAATGGGCCTTTAAGATGTCGCAGGCGGCCAGGTATGTGTCGGCGTCTTGGATGAGGGGGTAAACCCGGTGGCTTACCCAATTCCGCAGAATTCCGAGTTTCATACTCGCAGCGTCCGTAGCGTCTTTGACGGCTGCGGAATTGTCCAGGAAGAATTCCATACACATAAACCAGTGTCCGAAGCGTGCCGATGCGTCCGAAGCATGCTGGTCCAAATCCAAACGTTCGGGTTTTAGGAGTTGATCCATTGTGTTGAAAAATAAGTTAATAAAATTGATGTGCCTCAATAATTCCGAGACTCGATGTTAGCGAAACAAAACAAGGCTTTTATTAACTTAGAAGGTAACACGCAGTGGAGAGAGATATCTTCCATCTGGAGGTCTGCAGTACTGGATATGAGGCCAGACTGAGCTTGCTTACATAGGGGCCAGGTATGGGCGGAGCCCTACACACAATACATTACAATATACAATACAATGGTGAGGAGACGGAACTGAGGTAAGGGAACTGAAACCTGAAACCAACCACAGTCACAGGCAGTGATGAATGGAATATTTCATCACATTCTATGTTGTGATGTCACTGAACTTCTTGCTGCATTCAGAGGCTAGGTGAGGGTTGTTGGAGATGAAGGCCACCTCCTTCCACTGGGCCTGCAGCATGCCTTTGATTGACCTCCATCTCCAGCACGGTGGCATAGTGGTTAGCACTGTTGCCTCACAGCGCCAGGGACCCGGGTTCGAATCCGGCCTCGGGCGACTGTCTGTGTGGAGTTTGCACATTCTCCCCGTGTTTGCGTGGGTTTTCTCCGGGTGCTCCGGTTTCCTCCCACAGTCCAAAGATGTGCGGGTTAGGTTGATTGGCTATGATAAAATTGACCCTTAGTGTAAGGGGGATTAAATACGTGGGGTTACGGGGATAGGGTGGGATATGTGTTGGTGTAGGGGTTATGGGGATCGGGTGGGATATGTGTCGGTGCAGGCTCGATGGGCCGAAATGGCCTCTATCTGCACTGTGGGGTTTCTGTGATTCTGTGATTCTGTGATTCTTGATGGCAAATATCTGCTGTCTCCATTGTCTTATTTCAGACAATAAAATCTCTACAGATGCTCTGGGCCTTGCTGTAGCACCTTCACATGTCTACTGTCTTGTTAAAGGAGAAAATGACTCACAAACAAAAACAACTGCCACAGGTGGAGAAACCAAACTTCCGGCCTCTCACCCCTTATGGAGGAGAAAGCTCTGGAACGCATGGGCAGGCATAAATAGGGAAGTAGGAAAGGAAGTGCCAGCTGCAGGTTGAAGAAATTCCTCTTATCATGTCTCATCAGTTCCTGCTGCTCAAATGCAATCTGTAATCACTATGGCCTTTGAATTGCTCATCCACCCATATTAACCTATCTTCTTTTTCTGCCCTCCTAGGTATGCCACAAGAACAAACTGATGTAGAGCACCCAAAAGCACCTAGTCCCTCTGCTTCTGGGCCACTCCAGCACCTCTTGACAGGCCACCATTTACTCTGTCCTTAGCAAGCACGCGTCCAGAGATACGCACGTGTAGTGAGACTGAGGCAAGTGCACAGGGTGACACACTGAGCATGAGTGGATGGGAAGAGTTGCTATGGAAGATGAGGAAGCAGTAATTAGTGGCTGGAGAGTCAGGAGATGTCAATCTCAGCTGAGGATCCTCAGGACCCAGATCTCAGGGGTTCGGCATTTAAAAGGAGGCCTGTAGAGCATCATTTCATTTCAATTTTTTTTTTATTTGTCACATAACCAAATACAACAAGTGAAATCCAGTCAGTGAAATGCTTTTTTCTTAACGAGCCGAGCGCACCAAGCAGCAAAGGACACTTAGCTGCCTGGTACGTATGGAGCCCGCAAGGACGGCAGCCATCTTCATCGGCACCATCACAATAGGGTCCGCTCTCGCCTCGCTCCGCCTTTCCCGCACTCCTGCCCGACAATCTTCAGCCGCCGTGGTACCGACGTCCCGGGGCCTGCTTCTCCCTGGCTCTCCTTCCACCCGGTCTGACCTCCGAGCCTTCCGCGGTGTCCGACCTTCCAGGGCCTGCTTTTCCCACCCTCGGTCCGCTGGCCGCCTCCCCTCCTACCGGTTCGATCTCCGAGCCTCCCGCCGAGGAGCTGCCGGCTGCCGTGCTACAGCGGGTTGTCGTGGCCTCCATCGCTGCTTCTGCTGCCTCCCCGCCGACTCGCCGAACTCATCAGCGCCGATGCACAGCGTCTGTAGCAGGAGTGGGCCGACCGACTCAGGGAGAGCGCTTACCCTGCGACCGCCACGGACGCCATCTTGGACTTTTACATCAAACAAACATACTAGGACAATGTCCCAGAAGGTGCTGCAGATGGTGGCTCAGTTGGAGAAGTCTATTAACTACATCTGTGGCACTGTGATAAATGTAAGTAGAGTCATGCTGTCAACCCTGGAGTGGGCAGTAGCTCTAAAACAAGCTGCAGCAGAGGCTCCCCCTTCCAAAAAGGAACCAAGGGCAGTTGTAGCATCTGGCCTGACAGCTGCAACTAGAGCAATAGAGTTCTTGGGCACCAGAGTGGATAAGGCTATCTTTCAGGGATTCAATGATCTGAATAGTACCACTCAGTTTGCTTTTCCACTGATTAGTGGCTAAGTAGAGCTAGTGGCCTGGCACTTTTCTAATTGGAAGAGGTCAGCCCCTTCACTGACAGAGGGTGGTTGGAATCTGGAACTCACTGCCTGAAAGGGTGGTAGAGGCAGGAACCCTCACAACATTCAAGAAGCATTTAGATGAGTACTTGAAACGCCATAGCATGCAAGGCTATGGACCAAGTGCTGGAAAATGGGATTAGAATAGACAGGGCTTGATGGCCGGCGTGGACACGATGGGCCGAAGGGCCTCTCTCTGTGCTGTATAACTCTATGACTCTATGACTATGACAAATTTTGATTATTCAGGATGCCATTAAGTTCTTCTAAAGTTAAAGTTGAATGTTACTTTTTTCCTGTTGACTATTGACAAGCCCTGTTGAGTGACATCTAGGCCTGGACTTTAACTGCCCGCACGGTTTCTGGCGAGTTGATTTCCCATCTGCTGCAGCAGATTTTAACAGCCGAGCCTCATTTAAATCCCGTTCCAGGCTGAAAATCACACTGCCTGGAGGCTGCCCGCCGACAACAAATAGGTGGCGTGATCGGCTGCCGGGGTTCCACGATTGGAGTGGGGGCAAAATCGTGGCAGGTGAAGCCTAGGCTTTCCTTGTGAAGCCGAGGTTAGCACTCTTCCTCCTCCTCCTGGCCCTACAAGGAAAGTAAAACAAATGTCTTAATCGTTCCTTTTTGGGCCTCTTCTGGCCCCGATCCTCTTCGCCGCTGGCTTGGTTTGGCAACAAAGTCAAAGGCACTCCTGCTCAGGCCGCCTAGTAAAAGTTGTTGTCGGGTCCCAATGATGTTATCAGGGCCCACCATTCACTTGTTAAAAAGGACTCCTGCCGGCTTTGAGCAGGTGCCCTTACCGCCTGCTCAGGAGAGCGGGTGATAATCGGAACCTGTCAGCTCCCAGCAGCTGCAGGGTGGGTAAGTAAAGTGGGCTTTTTTTAACTGCCCACTCACCCGGTTTCCCCTGGGTGGAGAGGGTTAAAATCACCCCGCTAGTTTATGCAAACTTAATTCAAGAATATTGCACCATTGTGACATTTTAAATCCTAAAAGGAAGGTTAAACTGCTGACTGTTTCCTGTAACATTTATATTTTTTTTCTTGCACGCTTTAAGAAATTGAATTTTTATTTCAAAAAGCAAAAAGAAAAAATAGATTATTAATCCCATCGTCACTGTAGTTTGTTTAACCCCAAGTGAAGGTTTTCCCCTTGAAATGGGTCAGAAGAGCTCAGGTCCAAAATCGCCACATATACAGAACTGGATTACTCTTTAGTCAACACAATGAATATCACCGGTTCTTATGTTCATTAATAAATAGACATTCTTATTATGAACACAGCTAGCTTTTGCTAGTTACTTTATTGAGCACATGTGGACTGGTACAGTATCTGTAGAGGCTTCCATCTTGACTGCTGCCTTCTGGGTAGCCTAGTGCCTCATGGGTAATGTAGTCTTAATATATATACAGCTGGGTAGTGTAGTCTTATACATACAGCTTTACAGCTCTACACAGCTCTACGGCTCCACCTAGTGTCCACTATAGAATGACATGTTATTGATCATTACATCCCCCTTTCTTTAAGGTTTAACAAAATCAATATCAATCAACTTTCAAGAAAACAATAAAGATAATATCAGTAACACTTTTTCAAAGCTTTACATTGTACTCAAAGATTAAGTCTATCAGGCTCTTTTACTTCACGTGTGGATCTTCTCAACACGGGTAAGTCTGATGTGTCTTCATGAGATTGTTCTGGCGGTGAATGACACAATGCAGTTGCGGCATTGTCATCAATCTGGTCTTGAATAGTCTCTTGTGTTTTTAGGAGGGAACGGCGGTTCCTCCTGAGAATCTGTCCTTCCTCCGTTCTAACAGTGTATGACCTTGGTCCTACTTCCTCAAGAACTGTAGCTTTCCTGTTCCATGCATCTGGATCCTCAATCCTGACAACATCATCCCTTGTCAATGGTTTTAGAGTTTTGGATGACTTGTCATAGTATGATTTCTGTTTCAGCTTTAACAGTTGAAGTCTCTGTCTCAGTTCCTCACTTTGCTGTTCTTTTGCACAGCAGGGTAGCGTGGTGCACAACTTGCGACCCATTAGTAGTTCAGCAGGTGAAGAACCACAGTCTAAAGGTGAGGCTCGGTAGCTCAGCAGGGCGAGATAAGGATCAGACTTGCTTTCTGTCGCTTTCTTCAGTAGCTGCTTGAGAACTTGAACACCTTTCTCTGCCTTACCATTTGACTGAGCATACAAAGGACTGGATGTGATGTGCTGAAAGTCATAATGTGCTGCAAACTGTTGCCACTCCTTACAGTTAAAGCACGGACCATTGTCGCTAATGGCAATCCTGGGAATTCCATGTCTGGCGAAGATGGATTTCACATGCATTATGACACTGCTTGCTGTGGTGCTTGAGAGCAGCGCCATCTCAGGATAGTTAGAATAGTAGTCAATCACTATTAGATAGTCTTTACCATTTAAATGAAAAAGGTCCATACCAACCTTTTGCCATGCTGCTGTTGGTATGTCAGCTACTATCATTGGTTCCTTTGCTTGTTTGTTTTGGTGTTTCTGACATGTCTCACATTTGCCTATCATGTTCTCAATGTCCTTATTTATGCCAGGCCAATAAACAGTGTCTCTTGCTCTCCTTTTGCATTTTTCAATTCCGAGGTGTCCCTCATGAATCCTTTTGAGCATGTCTTGACGTAGAGCCTGTGGAATGACTATTCTGTTCTGTTTTAGTAATAGTCCACTTGCGACACTCAATTCTGACCTTATGTGAAAATATTTTGGACAGGAACCTTTTGGCCAACCATGATGAATGTTCTCTATTACTGTTTGTAATACTGTATCTTTTACTGTTTCTTCTGCTATTTGCTTTGATTTTGTGTCTGACACGGGCAGCGCAGCATTGACCATACTCACATGAACATCCACGTCTTCTTCAGTAGAGCTCACATGACTCATTGTGGGTGCTCGGGATAGTGCATCTGCTAACACTATGTATTTGCCTGGTGTGTAGATCAGTTCAAAGTCATATCTTTGCAGCTTCATCATGAGTCGTTGAATCCTTGGAGACATCTCATTCAGGTTTTTTTTTATGATGGCAACCAGAGGGCTGTGGTCTGTCTCAACTGTGAAGGTGGGAAGTCCATATATGTAGCCATGAAACTTTTCTAGTCCAACTACCAAGCCTAGACATTCCTTTTCAATCTGGGCGTATCGACACTTAGTATCAGTCATAGACCTGGAGGCATAGGCAACAGGCTTCCAATCTTCACCCTCTGCTTGTAGCAAGACCTCACCTAGGCCATCTTTTGATGCATCCGTTGACACTTTGATTCTTTTTGTTGGGTCAAAGAAGGTGAGTACAGGTGTGGTTGTCAGCACTGTTTTGAGGTTTATCCACTCTTGTTCATGTCTTTCTGTCCATGCGAACTCATTTGTTTTATGTAGCAGGTCTCGCAGACAGGCTGTCTTGGCTGACAAGTTAGGAATTAACTTTCCAATGAAGTTTATCATCCCCATGATGCGTAGCACTCCTTTTTTGTCAGTGGGTCGGGGCATTTTGAGTATGGCATTTACTTTTTCCATATCTGGCTCTATTCCTTTACCAGATAGATTATCTCCTAGGAAAGTGACTTCCTGGATGCCAAACTGACACTTGGCTTTGTTGAGCTTCAGTCCATTCCGGCGTATGCTCTGTAGCACTTTAGTCAGTCTCTCATTGTGTTCTTTCAGTGTGGAGCCCCAGATGATGATGTCATCAACATAGACCCGAACTCCTTCCAGACCTTCAATTATTTGTTCCATCGCTCTATGAAAGATTTCAGATGCAGATATTATCCCGAAAGGCATTCTGAGGAAACAATACCTGCCAAATGCTGTGTTGAAGGTACAGTATTTGGTGCTCTCTTCATCCAGTTTTAGTTGCCAAAATCCTTGTGAGGCATCGAGCTTTGTAAAGTATCTGGCACCTGACATTTCACTGGTGATTTCTTCTCGCTTGGGAATCTGGTAGTGTTCACGTTTTATGTTTGCATTTAAGTCCTTTGGATCCATGCATATTCTTAGATCATTGTTCTTTTTCTTTACACATACCATGGAGTTAACCCAGTCTGTTGGCTCTTCGACTTTCCTGATGACTCCTAGTGTGGTCATTCTGTCCAGTTCATTCTTGAGCCGGTCACGCAGGGGTGCTGGAACTCTTCGTGGAGCATGTACCACTGGCTGAGCATCCTGCTTTAGCTGGATCTTGTAAGTGAATGGTAGAACTCCAAATCCTTTGAACACCTCCTGGAAATTATTCACTACAGAATCCACCGAGTCATCTGGTCTGCTTATGGCACAGTTTATACGGTAGACTCTTTTGACCAGTTCTAAGTCCTCACAAGCTTTGTCACCCAGTAGTGAATCAAGCCTTTCAGCCACAACAGAAAACATGAGATGATGCACTTTGTCTTTGACTGTCACTTTAAGTCTGCATACACCTAAGCTATCTATTTTCTGTCCATTATAGTCCTTCAGTAGTACTGACTTTTTCTGTATTTTGGGCTTTTCTTTCATATTGTTAATGTCACTCATACTGATTAAGTTTGCTTTTGCCCCAGTGTCTAGTTTCAAGGTAACTAATGCTCCATTTACCTGCAGTGGGATCATCCATTTGTCCTCTTTTACTGCATTAACTTTATGTTCAGCATTGTCCATTTCTGAGGGCTGCACATTTTCTGTATCTTTTTTGATATCGTCACATGACACCATTCCTACAAAAAATGTCTCACTTAAATCAGTGTCCTCAATTACATTAACTCGTTGCCCTTTCTTAGTTTTTACTTTTGAAAAGCATTGTTTGGCAAAATGATTCTTTCCATTACACTTTGTGCACATTTTTCCAAACGCTGGACATTGTCTTAACTGGTGTTTGTAACCACAGCGTTTACAATTTAAAATTTCATCCTCCGATTGCTTTTCATTTCTGTTCTGCCCATGTTTCTTCCCCTTATAGGACACAGCACCGACAGCAGCATTATCACTCATTACAATCGCATCATTATTGATTTCACTGAAAGTCTTTGCGTGCTTTCGAGCTAGCTCGCTGGCTTGGCATATTTTCACCGCATTTTCCAAATTTAGTTCGGTTTCTCTCAACAGACGTTCCCTGACTTTTTTATCATGAATACCAAACACAATCTGGTCACGAATGATTGATGCTTTGAGCTCAGAGAAATTACATGTCTGTGCTTTCAGTTTCAGATCAGTTATAAAGCTATCAAAAGTCTCATTTTGTTGCTGTGTCCGAGAACAGAAGATGTATCTTTCATAGGTCTCATTCTTTTTGGGAGAGCAATGTGCATCAATTTTTTTTAGCACATCTTCTAATTTTCCTCTGTTCTCCTCTGGATTAAATACAAATGTATGAAATACCTCTATCGCCTGTGGGCCTGCAACCGTAAGCAGCAACGCTATCTTCCTTGCATCTGGCTTCGTACCGAATCTGATGGCTGCAATGTAGAGTTCGAATTGTTGTTTAAAAGTCTGCCAGTTGTAGTCGATGTTTCCTGTGAGTTTCAAACGCTCTAGTGGCTTCAAATTCTCCATGTCGCTTTTCACAATTTTCAGCAGATCTTCACCACCCTGGTACCATCTTATGTTCATTAATAAATAGATATTCTTATTATGAACACAGCTAGCTTTTGCTAGTTACTTTATTGAGCACATGTGGACTGGTACAGTATCTGTAGAGGCTTCCATCTTGACTGCTGCCTTCTGGGTAGCCTAATGCCTCATGGGTAATGTAGTCTTAATATATATACAGCTGGGTAGTGTAGTCTTATACATACAGCTTTACAGCTCTACACAGCTCTACGGCTCCACCTAATGTCCACTATAGAATGACATGTTATTGATCATTACACCGGTGTTACATAACTGTAATCTATGAGTCAGGAAAGAAACATTGAAACAGGTCATAACTGTGATGTAACGTAGGTCCAATATACTTTACATTCTGTTGTTTTGTGTACATTTAAATAATATAGCAGTGTTCTAACAGTAGGGGAAAACTCTTATCTAATGCATAAATAATAACTAAAAAAGCTTAAAGAAATATAGTTACCATGTTTTCTTGTGAGCAGAAAATGAAACTTAATCTGAAAAAACTGGCAATTGCCTATAAATAATAAAGGTTAAAGCGAGACCTTAAGAGACATCTTATTATTTTGATGAATGAAAACTATTCACTCCCAGAAGGTTTTTCTGTTAATGGTATTTTTTGACCTCAAAGGTCAAACTCCGTCACAAGTAGCAAATGAATAACTATTAAAAATTTATTTTAATGTCCACTAACAGCTTTAAATGAGCGTACATTAACAGTAAAAATAAATGGCTATGTCTTTCTTTTGATTTTTTTTGATTGATCAAGGGTTAGATTTGAAGCAGACCATCTGGTAAGAGGGCAGTGTGAATTGTTCGGAAGCAGCCATTTAAGCTTCCGTAGTGTCAGTGCTACTGCTACAAAAATAGACAAATCACATCTGCTAATACTCACCAAGTTTGTTAGATGTATTGACAAATTGTTTCCTACATGTCATATTTGAAAAGTACAAAATTAGAGATAAATTGTAGTCATAAGCGACTACATTAAAATGTGCATAATGTACCTATCACCTCCCTTGTCAATTTAGAAAATTACTAGTTAAGGCAGTGAGATTGGATTTAGGTCTGACCTGTCTCTTTAATATTGACTTTGGCAGAGACTCAGAAATGCTGCTACTTTTACAAAAGCATACTGTGGGATACTTCTATAAGTTTCCTTTACTGTTGCGACACACAGCTTAGGATACAAACTGCTGAATAGCAATAATAATCACCGTATAATATCTCCTATAAACCAAGCCTCTTGGAATTCTCTCCGCAAAGCACTTCACCCCACCACTTCCTCCCTTTAAAGTTCTTCTCTATGGCCTCCTTCCTAAATTTTCCCTCCTTTATTTCCCTTCTCATTTTCTTCCTTCTAAAGCATTGCACAATGTTTTCTTTTACATAAGGGATGCTTTAGAAACATAAGCTCATGGTCACTGCATCAAAATCCTGGCATTCCATTGTGGGAACACCGTCACCACAAGGACTGCAGCGGTTCAAGGAGAAAACCCATCACCACCTTCTCAGGGCAACAATGTGCGATAAATGCAGCCATTCCAGCACTGCCCACATCCTAAGAACAAATTTTTAATAACTGCTCCCATCTAATCCAGCTCAAATGGATGCTGAAATGGATTGCGGCTAACCTGTTCCCACACTTCTGCCCAACACCTGCATGGCCACTATCGAGGAATTAGGACTTGCTGCCGAATCAGGACTATTTTAACACTTCATCTCACCTCAGACTTTCTTAACATAAGAACATAACATAAGAAATAGGAGCAGGAGTAGGCCAGTTGGCCCCTCGAGCCTGCTCCGCCATTCAATGAGATCATGGCTGATCTGGTCTTGGCCTCAACTCCACTTTCCTGCCCGCTCTTCTAAGGAGAAGAGAAAAGGGGAGAAAATTAAAGAGAGCATAGATGGAGGGGGAAAAAAACAAAAATTGAACGTGCTTGGCAACCACTTATTGCAGAAGTTTATGGAGGTGAAATTCATCTTGGACGGTGGCGATAGAGCATCGGCAGCCTGTTTTACACTCTGCCTGATTCTCTTGTCTGCCCGGTTGCATTACTGCCCAAGGGGAATATCACCCCTTATAAGTCTTACTATGAAGTTATTGCTAAAATCTTATTTAGATATAATTTCCTAAATTTAAAAATATGACTCTGGTTCTACATAAAATGTGTTTCCTTATCCATCCTAACAATTCACTTCACGATTTGAACCCGTATCTTCTATATTGTGATAAGAGTTTGTACATTTAGCAAGTTGTAAAAATATCCAACAAAAATACTTTATGTATGTTACCTGGTGAAAGCAGATTCAGTAGTAACTTTCAAAAGAGAATTGGATAAATACTTGAAGGGCTCTGGGGACAGAGCTGGGGAGTGGGACTAATTGGATAGCTCTTTCAAAGAGCCGACATAGGTGCGATGGGCCAAATGGCCTCCTCCTCTGCTGTATCATTTTATAAACAACAAATTCATGTTCTGAAAAATGTTTAATTTTCTAAATTAGCAATAACATTATTAAGAAGTGTCTTATACAAAACCTAAAGGTAACTCAATATGATAAATATTACAGCCCATTATAATACAATGCAATAAGCTGGCTAACTGAACGTTCACTAACTACAATGGCTGGCCAGATATTATAGCCATAAGCCTCATGTCATGAAAAACAAAGTAGGATCTTTTCATTATTGCCCAGGTAATAATTTGTGCTCCTTTCGCTGCTGCAGAAAGTAACTGTAGTGCTGGTGACTGCGGCCACTTTTATGTATTTATATACAGCTCCAGGAAAGTGATGAAACATGCAACCTTCAAGAGCTGCTCTCAGAAAACCTTACTATAAAAAGGTAAATAGAAACTGATGGTAGTTTGCAGCATTCATGGAAGAGTGGGTCTCTGAGGCTGTCAGGTCTCTGGAGATCATCAGCTTTACACGAGAGAGTGTCACTAATCGCAGGAGAACTATGCATTTGCCATTGACGACACTCACTCAGTATAAAAATCCCTATTGTCTCCGTACTGGTAAATTATGGCCCATTATATTGTAGACCCACCAGAGACTACGAAAACTCATTTCACTTAGAATTCGCATAGCCTGGAGAGGAAA
This sequence comes from Somniosus microcephalus, assembly GCF_052327205.1. NCBI lineage: Eukaryota > Metazoa > Chordata > Chondrichthyes > Squaliformes > Somniosidae > Somniosus > Somniosus microcephalus. The sequence goes on along the minus strand of NC_140990.1, from coordinate 208,182,376 downwards.
CTTTCTGCACAACATTCTGGGTTGGATTCAAACCCAGATTCTAGTAATGAAAGGAAAGTGCGCTAACCCACTGTGCTGTGTTACAACAGTGACTATACTTCAGAAATACTTCATTGGCTGTAAAGTGCTTTAGAACGCCCTGAAGTTGCTATGTAAATGCGAGTTTTTCTTTCTTTACCCACTCCTCTGAGGTAATGCCATTCTGTAATTCGTTGTTAGATGGGCAGTTAATTGGTCACAGGCATGCCCCGATTGTGCTGACATTATTTCTAACTTCAGACTTGGTTTAAAGAGCCACTTTCAGTCAGAAGACAGCAGAAAGTTTTACCAGTAGGAAGGGCAAAAGCAGCAGCAGAAAAAAAACAGTTAGTAGCTAGCCTGACTGCCCAAAGTTCTCCTGCTAACCCATATTAGTAAAGCTGCCGTTTAAAGTCATGGGCACTTTTTTTTAAATGATACGTCTGACTCTCTTAATTGCACAGCTAGCCACGGCAGTGAATAGCTGATCTATATAGACAGGGAGGCCGGAGTTTTCCCATTGCCGAGCGTGCCAATTTGGGGGGCAGGTCGTTAGTAAAAATCCCGGAAATTGTGAGCGCGTTGGGAACCTTCCGTCATCCTGCCACCTCTCACATTTAACTTGGGCGGCTTTGAAGGCGTGACATGGACCCGATCGGCAGAGGTGGGCAACCTCATTCACGTCATTAAGTGCTTGTTTACAGACCCTTGAGTGATTTTACAGGAAACTTTCGATTAACCGGCCCCTAAATAACCGGAACGCTCTATCCACCGGCAAAATTCAGGAGTCGGTTCAGGTAACTTTTTTTACTTTTAGTTACTTTTTTTACTCCATTTGTTGCTGTGCAAGGGTGTAGCTGAAGCTGTTGCTAAGCTACAGAGACGCTTGCAACTTGTGCCGATTGTTTTGAAGCTGTTGCAACAGGGTTTGTTGCTTTATACGGAGCTCTGAGCTCCATATCTTTTACTATAGCGTTCGGTTATCCGGAATTGTTGATGAACCGGCAACACGTCGGTCCCGTCCGTGCTGGATACCAGAAAGTTTCCTGTAATGCCAGCTTTTGACTTTTACTGCAGGAGCACGGGATTCACGCAGCTCAGATACCTCGCTTGTGAAGGGGTAGCGAAGCTCAGTGGCCTTTGGTGAATCCATTCATTGAGAGCTGGGAAAAGCACATAAATACACCAACATTACACCTCATTACTTGCCTCATGGAAAGGCTCTTGCTCACTCCAGTTTGACCACAGGTTTAGGTGTCAGCAGTTGCAGGCCATTCTGAAACCTCGGAAGCCACTCTCACCACAATGCTACTCAGTATCAGAACTTGAGGGATTGGCCCTCTGATCTCCACTTTACCTGCCATCTATTACATCAGCATGGGTGCCGCTTATACTATTTCACCTTGGTCCTCAGAATTGGACCAAGATGAGCCCCACCACCAACAACACCAGCCACACCAGCAGCAGCAGCAACAGCAGCAACCACAACAGCAGCCTTCTCCTCAACAACCTGATGCTCCACAGGAGAGACGGGGGCACCACAGGGCTGCAGCGCGCCGGAGGCAATAACCCCAACACAGGGTATGCAGGCAGAGGATGAGCTTCCTCAACATGACTGAGCAGCAGTGCCACAGGAGGCTCAGGCTATCGCGCCAGGTCGTCACAGACATTTGTAGCTTGCTGGAACAAGACCTGCTGCCCAGAGGACCTGGTGAACACTCCTTACCAGTAGCTGTCAAAGTCACCACCACCCTCAACTTCTTTGCCTCAGGCTCCTTCCAGTGATCTGCAGCAGACATTTGTGGGATCTCACAGTCGGCCGCCCATAGATACATCACCCAGGTCACTGATGCCGTGATTCACAAGTCAGCCACTTATGTACACTTTGTCACTGATGAAGCCAGTATTACTGAGCGGACGCTCAACTTTGCAGCTCTGGCTGACTTCCCACAGGTGCAGCGTGTCATCGACCGCACACATGTGGCCATCAGGGCACCCCATCATCACCCAGGAGTGTCTGTGAACTGCAAGAGCTTTCACTCCCTCAATGTGCAACTCATCTGCAATCATAAAAAGATGACGATGCATTTGTGCACCAGATTCCCTGGCAGCTGTCATGACTCTTTCATGCTGCGCCAGTCCACCCTCCCTCAGCTCTTCGCACCTCCAAACAGACTTACCTGCTGGTTGCTTGGAGACAAGTGCTATCCACTGAAGACGTGGCTCATGACACCCTTGAGGACGCCAAGTACTGAGGCCAAGGAGCGTTATAATGAGAACCACATGTCCACCAGATGTGTCAGAGAGCAAGCAATAGGCATGCGGAAGATGTGCTTCAGATCTGGAGGAGCCCTTCAGTACACACCAGCTAGAGTCTCCAGAATCATCATTGTTTGCTGCGTGCTGCACAGCATAGCGCAGCAGCGAGGATCAGAGCTGCAGGAGGAGCAAAGCGCAGAGCACACAGCCTCTTCAGAGGAAGAGGAGGAGGAGCAGCAGGTGGAAGACAAGGAGAAGCAGGAGGAAGAATCTGTGGTGGAGATGGCACCAGCAGCAGTGCACATTGCTGCCCGGAATGGTCTCATCATGGCAAGATTTACTTAACTTGTTCCAAAGCGCCCATATGGCTGTCACATGCTGCACTAAGTCTCCGCCCCCCCCCACCCAACCCAACAAGATTATAAAGCGTCCCTACAATGACCAAGCCAGTCCTCTCACCCAGACCCTCAGTGCTCGAGGTTAAGTAATGTCTCACCATTCACTCCAAGTGACAAAGCCACTTCCCAGGTAGCAGGCAAGAATGGACAAGACCGGAAAGTGGTGCAAAGAAATACATTTATATGTGTCATCAAAAGACCTGAAACACAACACTAACATTTTTTCATACACCCATGTGCATACCCATGTGCATCTACTTCTGCATCTTTTTTTCTTTTCCGAGTGCTTCTATGAGATACAATCCCTGTGGCTTCAACTGAGTAGAGGCACCCTGCTCAATTCCTTGCTGCGGCTGCGACTGTTTAGTCACTTTTGGCTGACGTCCTCTGGGTTTTGGAGCCTGTGATAGCCCCGCCAAAGACTGCTCCTCCTGCAACTGTACAGGGGCAGACTTGGCCATCAGGATCCAACTGAGGGGGTGGGGGGGCAATGGGGGAGAAGTGTGCACGCTTTGAGAGGAGCCCCCACTTCCATGTCCCCTCTCAACATCATCCCTCTCATGGGCCACCCATACTTCCCTGCTAGCAAGGAGCTGGAGAGCACCTTGCTGCACAGCAATGGGACGGTGAATGCCCAAGTCTATGTTTATATCCTTCCTAGAGAGGAGGTCTATGAGTGTCTGCCATCTGTTGCCCACAGCAAACATGCGCTCATGTAACTGCCGTATTTGCTGCTCCATGCAGGTGGCCATCTTTTCCATGGAACAGATCATCATCGCCATTGCCTGCGACATGCTGGTGCTCATGTTGGAGATGGACTCTCCATTCTCTGCATATTTGCAGACATCATGGCTGCAAAAGATGCCAGAGCCTCATACAATTGTTGCTACCTCTCCAAGATCGCCCTCTTTCTCAATGGCCCCTGAGGCTCAGCGTCTGCAAGCAGCTCATCAGAGCTTGGCGCGTCCTGCACCCTCCAGCAAGGAGTCTCCACTATTGTCCCTGTCAACACCATCTGCTCTTGCTTATTTGTGAAGTGTGAGACACCAGCAGGTGACAACTCTCCTCTATGGCGCAGTTTTTAAAAAGTAATTTGTAACTATAATTTTCACTGAGTTGGAATACAATTGTGGAGTGCTCGTAAAACCCGTATACTTCTGGTATTGAGGGAATGGGAGGGCTACAAGCTCTCAGACTAGCAATATCCTTTCTTTCCCTCACCATGGGCTGGATTTTGCCAGCCCTGGGGAGGCGGGTTTAGAGCCGGGACAGTTGGCAAAATGGCCGAATCTGGGGGCGGGTGCCCAACCCGCTTCCGTGCCATCTTGCCAGGAGGTGGGTAGCCATCCCACGCTGGGTCCCGTCTCCTTGGAGGCGGGAAGGGTATTACAGCCACTTAACTGCCTGTTAACAGGTAGTTAACAGGCAGATAAGAGGATTCTCCCCATTTTGCCCACACAAGTGTGGGCTTCCCGAAGGCTCCAAAACCTGCCAGGGTCACCGAGGCAAGTAGTGGGTCTGCAGGGGTCTGCGGGGTACAAAAGTGCGCCGTGAAGGTAAGTGATGGGTGTGATAAAAATAATAACTTCCGGGAAGTTATGTCATCACTTCCTGTGAACTGTGAACTGTGAACTATGAACTATGAACTGTGTACATACCTCACTTCCTGTCATGTGTCACTTCCTGTTGGACTGGTATAAATACTGGTCTGTTCAGTATTGTAAGAGGCTTCTACCAGAGGCATGGTAAAGACCTCTCTTGTATATAGTGTGTTTATAAGTTACTTAAAGCTTACTTTAAAGTTACTTGATGGTAAGCCTCCTTTTTCTTACATCAATGGGTACAAGTGTGGAGAGGTGAATATCTGAGGTAAGTGGAAAGTGTTAAAAAAAAGTTTACTTACCTTTGTTTCTTCCTGCAGGCTTCAGTCGGTGGGTATGCGGAGAGTCTCGCACCTCCGTGGTAGAGATGACAGATGGCCGTTGCATTCTCCAATTGAACAACCATCTAATTTCTGAAAAAGAAAGAAGTTTGATGAGTTCTTGTATTCAAGAACTCATCAAACTACAGAGAATGTCAGTGTTTGACAGCTTCACGGATTGGCAAACGCTGACAATTCATCTGTCAAAAATTTTTGACAGATGAAATGTCATACGTTGATGTTCTCTGTAACCGGCTTTCCCTTAATTGGCCTGGGCGGGTTTAACAAGGTCAATCAAGGGAAAATAGCATGGGTTGGCCAGAAGTTGATGGAGGCGGGACTGAAACCCGGCAAGTGGGAGTCCCGCCTCCAAAAGCTCCTCATTGGTAAATTCCAGCCTCATGTTTCTCTCCTCCCCTCTGAATGTACGGGCTTTTTGCTAGAATATGGTTCCACAACACTGTTTACCCTCCAGTACCTCGCTCCTGGTTGATTCTATTCAACCTTGAAGTGCATGTTGTCAGGCCATTCAACTGCCAATCCAAATTGTGTGCCTACCTGATATCCACATACGCTCCCTTTCCTTAGGGCCCCAGGTTGATTTTCTCCTCCCTAGCCCAGGGGTAATGAGGCCAATTGCAATGTTGCCCCAGGCTAATTTTGCACAGACCAGGAATTGAGCCCAAGACCGTTCCCATCTGTATGGCTCAGCTACTTACTGAGCCATCTGGGGAGCACTGTGGTCACTTTTTATTTTTTGTCTGGCACTGATTATTTTTCCAGAAAAATGGCATGTGCTGCCATGTCCGGCATCTCTGATTTTCAGTACGCCACGAAAAGTTCCACTTACAGTGACAAACGTCAGCTAAATGTTGCAATCATTTGGCTATGAACAGAGTATTAGGCTTCAGTATCCATTTCTCAACCACCTAACTGTCCTTTGAATTACTGTGGTTTGCACTTGTCCTTTGCACACAAGTTACAATCAGCTAAGTGATGACACTATAGCCAATAATATTACGAAATTGTAAGAACGTATTACCCAATACACACATTATTTGTATTTCATAGAATGACAAAGTAAAACTGGTGACTGCAGAAAAGGACTTCTTAACTATTTTTGTATTACAGTATCAGGCACATACAGTGCCAAACAATGAGACATGCTGGGACTCAGTCAGCACATTGTAATCCATTTCTTCTCTGCACCATGGCTCCTTCACATTTTTACTTGCACGATACCTATCCCTGAATAGTGGAAAATCTAATGCCAGCAGGAGTTCAGAGGATGCAGTTCAGGATAGATTATATTGAGCAGTGTGTGGTGAATCGATACAGATAACCATCATCATGTCCCTGTAACAAAATGGCAATGTAAAGTGTTCTCAATAGTCAATGAAGAATCGCAGTCATAGGGAAAACTATGGTCAACCAGGAAAGTTCAGTGTGTAAATGCCCTTCTACCTATTTATCCCTCTGCTCATCTTTCTTCCAGATTTTCTTTTTTATTGCAATCTATACATACTGATCAAATACTGCACTGTTTGGATAGTAGGTGCAAAATTATTACTTCAGCACAATGAAGTGATTGATGGATGACCACGGTTTCAAAGACAAATGGTTTTGGTGTCAGAAAAGAGAGCAAACATCTGCATTAAAGAGAATGGTGTTGGCCTGCCGTTAACTAGTGTGGGGGAAATTCCAAATATTTGTTCACGGCATGTGTTTCCAGTGCAGACAATATTGTTTACACTGGGATTATTGCAGGCTCCACAAAAAGATATAAAAGAATAAGCAAATAGTGTTATCCTGCCAAGTCAGCTCAGTTCAGTAAAAACAATAACTCTGCACCATTAAACAGATATAGTTACTGAAATCTGCTTGAACAGATTTACCTTATCTTTATAGTGAATGGAGGTACCGGGTATCTCAGGTTCATATTTTCAGCACATCTCCCAATAAACAAGGGAAAGGTAAGATAGGCACTTAATCTAGCTTTCAGTCCACCTTTTTGTTGTTTTAAATTCATTATTCCCAACATAGGGGTCAATTAGGCTTATATTCGCTAGAGTTTAGAAGAATGAGAGGGGATCTCATTGACACTTATAAAATTCTATCAGGACTAGACAGACTAGATGCAGGAAGGATGTTCCCGATGGCGGGGGAGTCCAGAACCAGGGGTCACAGTCTAAGGATAAGGGGTAAGCCATTTAGGACAGAGATGAGGAGGAATTTCTTCACCCAGAGAGTGGTGAACCTGTGGAATTCTCTACCACAGAAGGCAGTTGAGGCCAATTCATTAAATATATTCAAGAAGGAGTTAGATATATTTCTTAAGGCTAAAGGGATCAAGGGATATGATGAGAAAGCAGGGACAGGGTACTGAATTTGGATGATCAGCCATGATCTCATTAAATGGTGGAACAGGCTCGAGGGGCCGAATGGCCTACTCCTGCTCCTATCTTCTTCTTCTTCTTCTTCTTCTTCTAATGCCATAATCCAAAGACAAATATCAGTATTACAGCTCTGATCTGTTTAAACAGCAGCGAACAGAAAAGAAAGGATCAGTGCAACCATCCACTAGATGCATTAGAAAGTAGCTCCAAAAATTTGTGGACGTTGCTCTCTATATTGGATTGGATTCTAGGAATATATTACACTATTGGAATTAATGGAAACTTACTTTTCAGTCAAAATAAGGTTCGACCACATCATAACATTATGGGCTCGATTTTCATCTTCGGCATACATCAGGCGGTGATGGAAGGAGCGATCGCAACACCCCCCCCAATGTCGCCAGCGAGGAGCCCAAACCATTTTGAGGGTTGGGCTTCATTTGCATTCAGCTGGCAAGCTGCCAGCACATTCCAAGCACTGACAGGCAGCTCGCCATTTTTGGAGGACGGGAAATGCGGCATGGCATCCACAGAGTATGGGCCTGCTGCAAGGGATCAAAGGTGAGGGCTGGGCCATTCGAGACATGACGGAGACCATAACTGAAGGGGGTAGGATTAGCAGTGAGGCACAGAGAGTGCATTAATGTTCATCCTGTTGGCCAAATAATGCCAAACAAATGATTGTTATTGTTCGCAGACCTGCGCCCAACAATCTCCATAAGGGACGTTGGTTCTGTCTGTTTTCTGCTCTATGTAGTAGGCAGGCCAGCACATTAAAAAAAAAATTAGAAATATCTTCTTCAATTGATTTTCCTAAAATTATTTCTTTTCAATAGCATTAAAGCTGAGAACAGTTTCCTCTGGCATTGCTCACAGTGAGTCAGAGGTTTGGCTGTTGCTGTAGTATGGAAGGAGGAGTGCACAGCACAGTGACGGGTGAATAAACACCACAGTTGCATAAATAAATCCTTGTATGTAATATCAGGGAGCTGCTTTATACCTTAACTGTCCATCTGTGAATTTTAATATCAAGTGGCAGTTTGTAATATATTAAATTTGCTATGCATGTCATATACTGCTCATATGGGTATCACCATTCTGGCACATAGTCATGACTGCGGCTGCACACTTCTCCCACTAGATCAGGGGTTCTCAACTGAGGATCGGCCAGTTGGTTTGTCCCATCAATATACAGGGGAGACTACTAATGTTAATGGCATAAGCATCAGTAGCCTCCCCTGTATATTGAGACGAATGGAATAGTCTCAGCGATACAAAGACTGGGCATGCACAGTCAATTCAGGTTCTTACTGTTGGATGCCATTTGTTCGGTTAGACAAGTCTCTTTGCGTGGGCCGAGGTAGCGCGAGCCTTTCGTTCAACCCCATTGTAATGAAGCCACTTCGGCACACACTCTAATTAATATCGCCTCTAGCACAGAGGGAGATCTGCTGATGAGGGGGAAGAAAACTGTAAATGGTGGAAATGAATAAAATGGAAGTTGCTGGTAATACACGACAGGGCCGTTGGCATTTTGGAATGGTACAAGATTGTCTAATGATTCGATTAGGATCATTCCATTTAGGTATCAGGAAATAAACAAGTTCCTTCTATAGCTGCTTTTATGTTGCTTTCTTGCTGGCTCCTGACAAATGGTTCTCCTGCAGCTGGTGGTAACCCTCAAGTTAGCTTGCCTGGTACACTTAAGGCCAGCCACCACAACACTAAGCCCAGCTGCTGGGGAGACCCAATTAAAATGTTTTTTAAACGGTATCCCAGCTACCAGCCGTGGCAGATCCAGCAGGTTTACCTTGCAGTTGCTGCCGGCTGCACAAGACCCACATGTCAGGAGCTGGTAGCAACTAAAATGGCAAGAAACCAATATAAAAGCAGCTTCTTGGACAGAACCAAGTGCAGGGGGGTGGCGGGGGTGGGGGGGAGTTCAATGGATCAAGTGCAGGGGGGTGGCGGGGGTGGGGGGGGGAGTTCAATGGATCAGAGGCAAAGAAATAAAAACCGATGATGCATGAAATACATCGATCCCTCGTGAAAAGAAAAAAAGTCAGGTTAATGCTTCAGCTGTTGAACCTTCAGCAGAACTCAAAGATGGACGAACCACTTCATAGGACTGAACACAACCAAACAGCGGGAAGAAACAGCAGGGTGGAAGTCAAGTCTGTCGCAGAGTTAATACGTTGACCACCAAAACTGTTGTTTGTTTGAATGAGACAATAAAAAGGCAAAAGAACAAAAATTGTGAAAATAGTTGAGTAAGGCACGGGGCTGATGCACACAAAATGGAGGTGAAGCAAACAGGCGAGAAAAGAGAGAAAATGACCTTAGACTTGAGCTTTATATATTTATATAATCATGTGCTTCTCTATTGGACGGATAGGCCTAGTCTGGGTGCTCATGTCCTTTGAGAAACCACCGGCTGTTTGTGAAAGAGTTGGGGAGGAAGAAAGACGGGAACTGCTTTTGCCACTAAAGGATTTCTGGCGATGAGGTCGGGTGAGTAAAGTCGCTCAGGGTCCTGTTTACTTCTCCATTTCTCTCATGTGCCATCTGCCTCCACCATGACTGGTGCTGTTAATTCAAGTGGCTGGCTTTTACTGCCGTGTTGCGGTTTGGTATTGGAATTAGAGTTAAGTTCTGTTTCTGAAATGGAGGACGTGGACCTGGAATTTTAGTCCAGTCCGACCGAGTGTGCACAAAACGAGCCTGTAGTGAGCGCTGCGCTCATTGCTCCTGGTTCATTTCCTGTTAAGCAAATGGCTGATGGGATGGAGCAGACCTTGGGCAGCAAATGGGCACATAATGTAAATTTAGGATAAAAACAGAAAATGCTGGAAATTCTGCAGTTAACGTTTCAGGTCGATGACCTTTCGTCAGAACTGGGAAAAAGTTAACTCTCTTTCTCTCTCCACAGATGCTGCCTGACCTGCTGAGCATTTCCAGCATTTTCTGTTTTTATTTCTGATTTCCAGGATCAGCAGTATTTTGCTTATGTAAATTTAGGACTTAATAAATTCTTCTTTATGTAAGGTGTATTAGAGCTATTAATAACTAATAACTAATTTTTATACAGAAAAAATACTTGTGTTGTGTTACAGGGGGACCAGGGAATTTTTATAACACGGGCAGGGGGGCCTCGGAAGCAAAAAGGTTGAGAACCCTGTACTAGATGAAGCTTCATTACCTTCAAAGGACACCGCTCCCCATACCTTTACCAACAACACCCCAATGCACTCTGAAGAAAAATAATTTGTCCTGACGTTCCATGGGCAAAGCTATAATTAATTATGTAATACTTAAAAATTAAACTAATTTATATCTTCCCTTCTTTACTAAATATCTCACCAATAGTGCATAGTATCATCAAAATGTTCTACCTAAATATAGATATTTAAATGTGTATTTTATTCAGCACCTCTTTCCAAACATCATAATCATAATCATAATCATAATCAACTTTATTGTCATTGTTAGTGCACAAGTGCAGTACAACGAAATGTAGGCTTGCGGCTCCCGAGAGTGTACATTTAGATTAAGACATTTAAACATTCAACATACATTTGGCTTGTAATACATTAACATAAACATAACCATAATAAAGTGCATTGGCAGATGTGCAGGCTTTAGAGTTTATTTGTGGAGTTCAGTAGGATGACAGCCCTGGGAAAGAAGCTGTTCCTAAATCTGGTCGTACGGGTGCGAATGCATCTGTAGCGTCTCCCAGATGGCAGGAGGGCGAACAGACTGTGGCTGGGGTGGGTAGGGTCTTTGATGATGGTCCATGACCTCCGTAAACAGCGTTTCTGGTATATGTGCTCTATGGTCAGTAGCCGGGTGCCGGTAATGCGTTGGGCAGTTTTGACTACCCGCTGCAGGGCTTTCCGGTCATAGTAGCTACAGCTGCCATACCATACTGTGATACAGTTCGTCAGGATGCTCTCTATTGTGCAGCGGTAAAAGTTAGAGAGGATCAGGGGTGACAGGTTACATCCCTTCAGCCTCCTTAGGAAATATAGGTGCTGCTGGGCCTTCTTCACCAGAGGAATAATGGTACAATTCTTTCAGAACTTGCCACTGGTTAATATAAGCAATAGCTGTTTTGAGCTCTAAGTACAAACATAAATAAAAGACCCAGCTGCTGTTATCATTTAGAAAACATTATAAAATGTAAATACCTGATCTAAGTCTCCTCCCCCCGCACTTCCACACAGTTTTCTTCTCAGCTGTATCTTTGTTCAGCTCTCTTACTGTATTTGCTGACTGTATTTGTGGAAAGTCAATAGTATATTGTATACACCATTTTTGCTTTCAAAGCTACCTAAAAAAATTGAAGAGTCTATATTCTATCTTTTGATGTTTCATACCAAAAAAATTATCCTCCAGAAAAACAACGCCATAGGTAGAAAATTCCATGTTTAGATAAGTTTAACCATTTTTGTAAATGTTTAAAATATTTAACTATTATATTACAAACCGTGATTCTTGTAAGTCCTCAACTAGGTAGAGGACCTAAGATTTAAAAAATATATATTTTGAGTGATTTAAGTGGTTCACCTTATCTGTTGCTTTTTATTGGTAGCTGTTTTTAATGGCCCATTTTTGATTCATAGCTTTTTGAATTTCAGGATTGGTGGTTTTATTCCTGTTTGTTACTTACTGATCGGTACATTCCCTATCCAGTTGTGGTTTGTTGCTGTTTTATGAATATGAAATTTGAGATATTGGGTGCAAGTGTGATACATAAATTTGCATATAAAAAGGCACAATGTCCAAAGTGGGATGTAAAAAATATATACTAGATGCAATATCTGTGTATGTATAAATATATATGTATATGTATATATGTTCATTCGTCGATCTTCCATGACATTGCATATGGAGATCCTGACCAAGTGCAGTTTTTAGGTGAAGTGGAGTTAGAGGGCATAGGATAATTGGACCAGGTGCACAGATATAATTCAGGTTATACATTCTGTTCTCATTTTTATTTACTACTTTGATTTTCTATTATTATTTACAGTTAAATAGCAAAACATTATGACATTTTGGGAAGAAGGGAATTCATCATTTGAGCATTGGAGTTTCTCTGCAGTAGACAAACTGGGAAACCCAAAAACTGAGGTGCTATAGCGCCACCACTGGCAGAAGGACATAATTACAGTATGGCACGTTTACATAGGCAGTTTTCATTATAAATGTGGACATAGGAATTTATAGTGGCAAAAGTTGACAGGAATTCCATGCAGACTTAAGATTTTTAACATATTGTAACCCCTCTCTTCACTAATATATTATAATGATGAATCTCTCACAGCAGGTCAGAGTGTGTGCATAAGGACAGGAACATTATACAATGTAAAATAAAATGAAGGTGCATATTTCTTGAAGGCTGGAAGGTGTAATTGCTGTGGATTCTTGGAATGAATGTTGGGTCCATTTAGAGGTCAGGTCATAGATTAGAACCATGGCTTTGTTTGAGTGACAGGTCAATTAAGAAGTTATAGATATTGCAGAATCGGTATATTCTTGGAGAAAGGGAGCTAATACACACAGCATTTTAGGATTGCTTTGCATCTGTAAGAAAGAGAGCCAAGCACAGGAGGCAGAAAGTGTAAATCTTCTTATCTGTAAGACTGATTGTTTAAAAAGTTTAAACTTTCCTATAATTGGACCTAGCTTGGAGCGGTTCAATTATTTAAAAAATTGTTTCAACTTACTTTGTTATGGTCTGCTGCAGCTGTTGAGATTGTGGAAATCAGGGCTGATACGACCATCCCACATCACTAGCACTTCCTGCCGAAGAGAAAGTGAGAGCTATACTTAAAGTCTGAAGTTATTAAAGTCAATATTAAGGTCAGAAGGCTGAAAAATGCCTCATAGAAAGATAAGGTGCTGTTCCTTGAGCTTGCATTAAGTTTCATTGGAACAGTGTACAAGGCCAAAGATAGAGATGTCAGAGCAGGAGTGGGACAGGGAATTGAAATTACAAGTGACAAAAAGACTGGGATCACACTTGCCGACATATCAGAGGTTTTCAGCTCATCTGCTCTGCATTAGATTTAATTGAGAGGAGACTACAGCATGAACAGTGAATACACTATACCACATTGGAGGAAGTACATATAAATTGCTTGTCTTACCCATTTATTAAACCTAGACATACAAAAATTGTGGGCATTGTAATGAAACAGATGCTAGGACCTGATCAATTTCAAATTGTATAAAATTCTATATTTCAACCTCTTATATGAATTTGTAGTTTGATCTAATGTCACTGAATGTCTTTGCTTTAGAGTTGACATGCAAAGTGAAATATACATTTCTCTCTGGGAGCACGTTACATTAATGACAAATTTAAACTGGCACAGTCAACTGCATTGTTAAAAAGTGATTGGTTTCTAAGTCATAAAAGTCAACTACACAATCTGCCTGGGACTCACATCTAATTAAGTCAAATGTTGTTTTCCAAGGCTTAGTGCTGTTTGAAGTTGTTTCTATCTGTAGATTTATTTTGTTCCTGGTCACTGCAAGAAATATTTTCAATGTCGGACACCTTTAATTAATTAGGAATGGTCTTTATATCTTCCTATGCCACTTAAACATCAAAGCAAAGAGAAGCATATGACAGGCTGGTCACAGTGATCTGGGCTTTCACGGAGCTTGAAGTAATCTTGATAGTGAATTTTCTAAAACACATGTATAAGGACACTGAAGAAGGATTATAAAGATTCTTAAATGTTTATTCTGTAAACACAAAAATAAATTTTTAAAGTACCAGTGAGAATTTAGGGTGGTCTTACTTTTTATCTATTGATTTGATTGTTTGCTTAACTTTGCTCTTTATAATAATCTTGTCTACCGGTTTTACCTTGAACTATATGATTTGTCAGTGTGGTGTCTTCTGCCAATTCTCAGAGATCTGGAGGACAAGGGGGTAATCATACTATTTCTGGTGCATTTTTCGATGATAGAATGGTGCATTATTCACCCCATGGTATGCTATCTCAAACACTTCAAACAGAAAGAAAGAACTTTAATTTATATAGTGCCTCAAAACATCCAATGAAGTATTTTTGAGATGTACTCACAGTTGTGATGTAGGGAAATATGGAAGCCAATGTGCGCATAGGAAGGACTCCAAAATAACAATGAAATAAATGACCAGACAATCTGCATTTTTAATGTTGGTTGAACACCAGGACAACACCTTTTTCAAATAGTGCCAATAATATTCACCTGAGAGGGCAGACTTGGCCTTGGTTTAACATCACAAGTGAAAGATTACACTCCCAATAGCGCAGCCCTCCCTCAGTACTGCAGTAAAGTGTCAGCCTAGATTATGTGCTCAAGCCACTGGACTGGGACTTAAACCACAACCTTCTGACTTAGAGGCAAGAGTGCTACTACTGAGTCAAAGCTGACACCTTAGGGAACACAACCTTGAAATTTGCTGATGATACTAAGGTAGGCGGTTTGGTAAACAATGAGGATGACTGTAAGTGCCTTCAGGTTAGTGTAATGGGTGGACAAGTGGCAAATGCAAGTTAACGCAGATAAATGTCAGGCAATACAGTTTGGGAGGAAAAACAAGGAATGGAAGTATATACTTAATGGAAAGATACCAAAGTGAGTGGATGACTAGAGAGACCTTGGGGTTCAAATGCATAATTCGCTGAAAGTGAGATTAAGCCATAAAAAAGGCCAATACAATTTTGTGTTTTATAAATAGGGGGCATAGCGTATAAGAGTAAAGAAGTAATGATGATTTTATACAAAACATTGATTAGGCCACAGTTGGAGTAGTGTGTACTTTTTTGGTACCCCATTATAGAAAGGACATTAACGCCATAGATAACACACAGCGTAGATTCACCAGGATGATGCCAGCGATGGGAAACTATAGTAAGAGAAACTTGGGAAACTGAGACTATTTCCACTGGATAAGAGAAGGCTAAGAGGAGATTTAATAGAGGTTTTTTAAAATTCTGAACAGTTTTGAAAGAGTGAATGGGGAAAGTCTATTTCCTCTGGTTGGGGAGTTAGTGATGGAGGGTCATCAATTTAAAATTATAACTAAGAGAGAGGACTGAGTTTAGAAGAAATTTCTTTACACAGAAGTCTGTTGGAGTATGGATTGCTTTACAACAGTGAGTGGTTAAAGCAGAGACCACAGCATCCTTTAAGGGAAAATTGGATAAAAGAACAGGAAGGGTTATGGGCAGAACACAAGGCAGTGGGATTAGTTTTGGATTGTTGTAGCAAACAGGGAGAACAGAAATGATGGGCCAAATGATCTTGTTCAGTTCTAAACTTCGATGGTTCTATAAATACTGATATTTTCTTTCTGTAAATTAAACAATTTCTACCCGATTACAATCTATATTTATGTGGCGGAGCCACCAGGGGATTCAGGACAATTGTTTATAATTCCTTTAACAGCAATGTAGTGCAACCGGGGGCTGCACCTTTAATGTATCTGTTAACTGTACTATGGCTTCTTTCCTTTACTCTGCGTGATGACGTCATGCTGCCCGTCACGTGATCCCCCAACGGCGGGAAGAACGTGATAACGTCATGATGTCAGTACTCGGAACCTTCTAGCAGTTCTAGAGAGGCTTTCAACCAGACCAGACCTATTTGCATTGTATCCAGCAGTTTACTGTTTAACTTCATTTGTTCATTAAATTTTATTGTTTTTGATTCTCTGCGTCGATCTCAATTCTTCAGCTAGGAACCTCCGTTCCTACATTGGTGACCCCGATTTCTTCGAACAATTTTCGTTGAAGTTACATCATGGACACGAACGCCGTCACCCTCAAACTGCCTCAATTTTGGGAGCAACAACCAGCCGCGTGGTTTTTCCAGGTGGAAGCCCAATTTGCAATCCGGGGAGTAGTAGCGGATTCGACCCGTTATTATTACGTGGTCTCCGCCCTCGACAGCACCACAGCCTCGCAGGTCATCAGCCTCCTCGGGAGTCCTCCGGACGATGGCAAGTACGAAGCTTTAAAAACACGGTTACTGCAGGTTTTCGGTCTGTCCAAGTCGGAGCGCGCTCGCAGACTTATCTCCATGCCCGGCTTCGGGGACTCAAAGCCATCAGAGCTCATGAGCCAGATGCTCACGCTCTTGGGCTCAGAATCGGAATGTTTTCTGTTCCGGGAGTTGTTTCTCTGCCAGTTGCCAGAGCCAGTACAGGCGGCTTTGGCCAATTCCACGATCTCGGTCTGTGCAGAACTCGCTGCAGAAGCGGATAAAATTTTCACCGTCACACAACAATGTTGTGCGGCCACGAGGCGCCCATCCCCCACAAGAGCGAAGCAGACTCCTCCGCCAGCAGGCTGGTGTGCATACCACGCTCGTTTTGGTGCGAAAGCCCAATGCTGTCATCCTCCCTGCAGTTTTTCCCCCCCAAAAAAACCTACCTCAAACCAGCGGTTTCTGAGAAGTGCGACAGGGCCTGAGGGACACGCCGGAGTTGCGATGGCTGTCGGTTCCGCAGGGAAACTCCTTTATATCACAGACTCCCTGTCAGGTCGACGTTTTCTCTGTGATACTGGCTCCCAGTGCAGTATCCTACCAGCGTCGAAGCTCAATCTTCAATCTGGCGGTCACGGCCCCTCCCTCGAGGCAGCCAATGGTGCGGCCATCCGCACATTCAGAAAGCGTAGGGTCCAGTTGCGTTTTGGCGGCCAGCATTTTGTTTGGGAGTTCATCACGGCGAAAGTCTCACAGGCCATCCTGGGGGCAGATTTTTTTTGCGCCAATGGTTTTCTCGTTGACGTCCGGCACTGCCAGTTAATCAACGTGGCCACCTTTCATTCGGTCCCCTGCCACCACAGCACCGCTGTGGCTTGGTCCGTTGCCTGTACAGTCCCATCTCCAGATGAGTTCTCTCGTCTTCTCGGTAAGTTTCCAGAACTCACCAGGCCCACTTTTTCTTCTTCAGTCGCGAGGCACGGTGTGGCGCACCACATTACCATGACAGGATCCTCAGTTTATGCACGGGCTCGAAGGCTGGAACCTGGTAAACTCACAGCCGCAAAGGCAGAGTTCCATACCATGGAGCGCCTGGGAATTATTCGACGATCGAATAGTCCTTGGTCTTCACCATTACACATCGTTCCTAAACCAGGCGGTGGATGGCGACCATGCGGCGACTACAGACGACTGAATGAAGCTACTACTCCAGATCGGTACCCGATTCCTCACATACAGGATTTTTCGGCCCACCTGGCAGGGAATTCCATCTTTTCCAAAGTAGACCTTGTCCGGGGGTATCATCAAGTGCCCGTTCATCCTCAGGACGTCCCCAAAACCGCTGTCATCACGCCTTTCGGGCTCCGAGTTCCTTCGTATGCCGTTTGGGTTGAAGAACGCAGCGCAAGCCTTCCAGCATCTGATGGATTCTGTGTTGCGTGATCTGCCGTTCATCTTCGTCTACCTCGATGACATCCTCATCGCCAGTACCAGCAAGAAAGAGCACATACCCTTTTTTCTTGTCTCAGCCAGCATGGCCTTATTATCAACCCGGCCAAGTGCCAGTTTGGCTTACAAAGCATTGATTTTCTGGGACACAGAATCACTTCAGAAGGCGCCGTTCCACTGGCTACGAAGGTGGAGGCAGTTACCTCGTTCCCACGTCCTCAGACCGTCAGGGCTCTCCAGAAATTCCTGGGGATGGTCAATTTTTATCATCGTTTTGTCCCCAAGGTGGCCCTGTTAATGCAGCCGTTGTACGAGGCTCTAAAAGGTAAATCGGGTAAAGACCGCATCGGCTGGACACCCCAGATGGACCAGGCGTTCCTCAACACTAAGGATGCTTTGGCTGATGCGACCATGTTAGCACATCCTCTTCCAGGTGCAACCATCGCCCTTACCACAGATGCATCTGACTATGCCATCGGGGCAATGTAGGAGCAATTGGTCAATGGCACGTGGCAGCCACTGCCTTTCTTCAGCCGCCAATTGCGAAAAAATGAACGCAAATACAGTACCTTTGATAGGGAGTTGTTGGCACTTTTCCTGGCCATCCGCCATTTTCGCTTCTTACTGGAAGGACGCCCATTCGCGGCTTTCGTAGACCACAAGCCACTTACGTTTGCCATGGCCAAGACAGCAGAACCATGGTCGGCTCGGCAACAACGTCATCTTACGTTCATATCAGAATTTACAACAGACATACAACATGTGTCTGGCAAGGACAACCTGGTGGCGGATTGTCTCTCCCGCGCCCCGGTCCACGCAGTCCACCTGGGAATCGACTATGTTGGTTTGGCAGAAGAACAGATGGCAGACCCTGAAGTGCAGGCATACCTTCCAGCTTACAAGTGGCTGATGTCAGTTTTCAGGCCGCAGGGACCACACTCCTTTGCGACATCTCGATGGGAGTCCCCTGACCAATTGTACCAGTCGAATGGTGCAGGAGAGTTTTCGGCGCAATCCACGGTTTGTCACAGCCTGGTATGAGGGCTTCACAACGACTCATGGCAAAGAAGTTTGTCTGGAAAGGCATGCATCTCGATGTCCGTGACTGGACCAATACCTGCGTGAGTTGCCAGATGTCCAAAATCCAACGCCATGTTAAGGCCCCAGTGGCCACTTTTCCAGTTCCAGAGCGTCGTTTCGACCATGTTCACGTGGACCTGGTTGGCCCTCTCCCTTCCTCGAGGTTTCACGCATCTCCTCACCGTGGTAGACCGCACCACCCGGTGGCCAGAGGCAATTCCTTTGGTTGCCACCACAGCGGCGGACGTTTCCCGAGCCTTCATCTCGTCATGGGTGGCTCGGTTCGGGGTACCGGCCGACATCTCTTCCGACCGAGGACCTCAATTTACCTCGGGACTTTGGAATGCCGTGGCTCAGGGTTTGGGTACCAAGCTTCATCGCACCACCGCCTATCATCCACAGGAAAACGGTCTGTGTGAGAGATTTCACAGGTCCCTTAAAGCTGCACTGCGTGCTAGTCTTCGTGGGACTGGTTGGGTGGACAGGCTCCCTTGGGTGCTGCTGGGTCTTCGCACAGCTCCTAAGGACGACCTGCAATCTTCTTCTGCAGAACTGGTTTACGGCCAACCACTCAGAGTTCCTGGCGATTTTCTTCCTCCTCACGTGGAACCCTGGTCCGCAGCTCAGCAGCTCGTCAGCCACCAAGAGGCGGCTAAGAATTTCATCCCAGTGCCTACGTCTCATCACGACCTGCAGCACTCCCATGTCCTGGTGGAGCTTAAGAGCGCCGAATATGTTTTCATTTGTCAAGGTGCTCACAGAGACCCGCTCAAACCGCCTTACACTGGTCCGTTCCGCGTCATCTCGTCAGGTGACAAGTCTTTCACAGTCGACGTTGGTGGTAAGCCTGACCACATCTCCATCGACCGGTTAAAACCGGCTCATCTGGATCTGAGCAAGCCAGTCGTCACCGCTCAACCGCCTCGTCGTGGGCATCCACCGTCAACCGTCGGTCCAGTACAGCCACAGCCAGCCATTTCTTCTCCTACGCCTGCGGCACCATCCCAACCACGGCCAACTGCCAGTTCGTCTTCTAGCGCTCCGTTCCAGTTGCCAGAGTATCGCAGTCGGTCGGACAGACTCGTCAGACCTCCTTCTCGCCTTACCTTTTCTGTTAAAGACAATTCTGGGGGGGCGTATGTGGCGGAGCCACCAGGGGATTCAGGACAATTGTTTATAATTCCTTTAACAGCAATGTAGTGCAACCGGGGGCTGCACCTTTAATGCATCTGTTAACTGTACTATGGCTTCTTTCCTTTACTCCGCGTGATGACGTCATGCCGCCCGTCACGTGATCCCCCCAACGGCGGGAAGAACGTGATAACGTCATGACGTCAGTGCTCGGAACCTTCTAGCAGTTCTAGAGAGGCTTTCAACCAGACCAGACCTATTTGCATTGTATCCAGCAGTTTACTGTTTAACTTCGTTTGTTCATTAAATTTTATTGTTTTTGATTCTCTGCGTCGATCTCAATTCTTCAGCTAGAAACCTCCGTTCCTACATTATAGTCTTTTTAGCACGTCTTGTGGGTTACCAGTGATAAGAATAATGTACAGTTGTCAAGGGCCCATCCCCAGTAGCCCCGAGAAGGTGGTGGTGGACCTTCTCCTTGAACTGTTATGGACCTTATGGTGCGCCCACAACATACTGTACAAACATCATGGGTGTTATGTATTGTGATAATCTTGTAACATTAAAAATGTGGATTATTATTTCATAATACTTATAGCACTAGCAAAAGAACATTATTGCTCTATAGTATTATTTAAACTGGATGCTTTGTAAATTGTGTGGACAGTGTATCATAGATAAATTGTTTTAGCAATCCATGAGTTATCTTGCCAGATTTTATAAGTATTATGGTGTCACCAGCTATGTATATTTCTAGCTTATCTGTGTCACAATTAAATATCAAAATCTTTGTCTTTTCATTTTCTTAGTTTCTTTAAATCTAAAATAAATGTACTTTACCTACAAATCATACCTTGTTTAATGTAAATTTAAAAATGAGACTAGATCATAAAATGCTGTATACCAATCGTTTCACTTAACCTGGACCAGATACAGTGATACTTTATTTTACAATAACTTATAGTGTAGGAATGTCTAAGTCCTATCAAGAGACTGAGGTCGACTCAGGCGATCAACAAACGATGTTTAATATAAAACAAACTGAGTTTAACAAACCAATGCACGAGAACTACGAAAACAGGTCTAGTCAGTTCGGAGGCTCCACGAGGACTGCTTGGGCGGTCCCGTGGCTGGCGTCATGACGTCATCATGTTTTTCCCGCCGATGGGGATCACGTGATGAACGGCGTGACGTCATCGCGTTTGCCCGCGCTCTTAAAGGGACCGCGCTCTGTACATGCAAACAGTATATACAAAGATACAGACTCAGGCTGTAGTTAACATATTGTTAAAGGGAATTATATACATTTGATCGGAGTCCCTTAGTGGCTCCGCCACATGCGCCCCCCCAGAATTGTCTTTAACAGAAAAAGTGAAATGGCGAGGAGGCCTGACAAGCCTGTCAGAGCGACTTCTGTACAGTTGGAGTGGAAGCTGCTGGACGGTGGGCGGGCCGGTGGGTGGGTTGGCACTTGATCTGGCACGGCGACTGTGGGCGGTCGGCCACGTTTTGGCGGCTGTGCGGTCTTGACCGGGCGGTCAAGGTCCAAGTGTGCCGGCTTCAACCAGCCAACCGAAATGTGGTCCGGTTTACCTCCGATATCCACTGAGAAAGTTTTGTCTCCCGGCTCTAGCACGCGGAAAGGACCAGCGTAAGGAGCTTTGAGCGGATCCCGATGAGCGTCGTGGCGGATGAACACATATTCGGCATTCTTCAGCTCTGCTGGGACGTAGGAGTTCTGAAAGCCGTGATGCGACGTTGGTACTGGTGCAAAACACCTGGCTGCCTCCTGGTGGCTGATGAGTTGATTGGATGCGGACCATGGCTCTGTTGGGGTCGGAAGGAAATCACCTGGAACGCGTAGTGGTTGGCCATAGACGAGCTCTGCCGAGGACGAGCGAAGATCTCCCTTGGGTGCCGTGTGAAGACCCAACAGGACCCATGGTAGCCTGTCCACCCAACCAGCGCCTTGGAGGCTGGCCCTCAGTGCAGCTTTGAGCGACCTGTGAAACCGTTTGCACAAGCCGTTCGCCTGTGGATGGTAGGCTGTGGTGCGATGGAGCTTGATGCCGAGCCCTTGAGCCACTGCGTTCCAGAGCTCAGAGGAAAATTGCGGTCCACGATCAGAAGAGATGTTCGCTGGTACGCCGAAACGGGCGACCCAAGAGGAGATGAATGCCCTGGCTACGTCTGCCGAAGTGGTGGATGACAAGGGAACTGCCTCTGGCCATCTAGTGGTGCGGTCTACCATTGTAAGGATGTGTGTAAACCCATGAGAAGGTGGAAGTGGTCCCACCAGGTCCACATTCACATGATCGAACCGTCGCTCCGGAACAGCGAAGGTGGCCAATGGAGCTTTGACGTGACGCTGCACCTTGGCCTTTTGGCAGACCACACAGTTGTTGGCCCAGTCACGGACATCCATATGCATGCCCCGTCAAATGAACTTGGACGACATCAGCCTTTGCGAGGCCTTCATGCCCGGATGTGACAGCCCGTGTATGGCGTCAAACACTTTCCGGCACCAGGCGACTGGCACGATAGGGCAAGGATCTCCTATGGAGACGTCACAAAGTAGCGTGGTGCCTGCGGCGTGGAATTTGACGTCGGCCGCTTGGAGGCTAGAGGGGCTGGTCCGAGGCTTGATCCCCAGCCATGAGGGCATAGTTGATGCCAAGCTGGACTGCCTGAATGGTCGCGCGGGAGAGGCAATCCACCACCAGGTTGTCTTTACCGGCCACGTGCTGAATATCAGTTGTGAACTCAGAGATAAATGTCAACTGACGTTGTTGTCGGGCTGACCACGGTTCGGCAGTCTTGGCCATAGCGAACGTTAGTGGCTTATGGTCTACAAAAGCAGTGAAAGGACGTCCCTCCAGCAAGAACCGGAAATGGCGGATGGCCAGAAAAAGAGCCAGCAACTCCCGGTCGAAAGTGCTGTACTTCCGCTCGTTTCACTGTAGTTGACGGCTGAAGAACGCCAGCGGTTGCCACATTCCATTTACCCACTGTTCCTGCACTGCACCGATGGCGTAGTCTGACGCGTTGGTGGTGAGGGCGATGGTGGCACCTGGCAGCGGGTGCGCCAGCATGGTCGCGTTGGCAAGGGCGCTTTTTGTGTCAACGAACGCCCGGTCCATGTCGACCGTCCAGCTTACCAGATCCTTGCCAGACTTGCCCTTGAGGGCCTCGTACAGGGGCTGCATGAGAAGAGCTGCCTTAGGCACGAAGCGACGGTAAAAATTTACCATCCCGAGGAACTCCTGCAGGGCCCTGATGGTCTGCGGGCGTGGAAAAGATGTTACTGCCTCCACCTTCGTTTGCAAAGGAATTGCGCCGTCCGATGTGATGCGATGGCCCAAGAAATCAATCTGTTGCAGGCCGAACTGGCACTTGGCCGGGTTGATGATCAGGCCGTGTTGGCTGAGGCGTCTAAAGAGGGTGCGTAAATGGCAGATGTGCTCCTCTTTGTTGGAACTGGTGATGAGGATGTCGTCGAGGTAGACGAAAATAAACTTGAGGTCCCGAAGTACGGAGTCCATCAGGCGCTGGAAAGCCTGGGCAGCGTTCTTCAGTCCAAACGGCATCCGCAGAAATTCGAAAAGGCCGAATGGGGTGATGATTACTGTTTTCGGGACGTCTTGCGGGTGCACGGGGACCTGGTGGTAGCCACGGACAAGGTCGACTTTGGAAAAAATTGTATTTCCTGCCAAATGGGCAGAGAAATCTTGGATATGAGGGATCGGGTACCGATCAGGAGTAGTGGCGTCGTTTAGGCGTCGGTAGTCGCCGCATGGCCGCCATCCGCCGCCAGGTTTCGGGACAATGTGTAGAGGCGAAGACCAGGGACTATTCGACCGGCGAATAATCCCTACCCGTTCCATCGTGGCGAACTCCGCTTTCGCAGCCATGAGCTTGCCAGGTTCGAGGCGCCGGGCCCGTGCGTAGACCGGGGAGCCAGTAGTGGTGATGTGATGTTCGCCACCATGTTTCGTGGCCGCGGAGGAGAAGGTGGGTCTGGTCAGGTCTGGGAAATCTCCTAGCAGGCGAGCGAACTCATCCGGAGGCGGGAACGCACAGGAGACGGTGTGCGACATGGCGTTACTTCGGTGGCAAGGGATGGAGTGGAACGTGGCCGCATTGATCAACCAGGAGGCTGTTGGCGCACAAGAAATCCACACCGAGGATGGCTTGTGAGACCTTGGCCGTGATGAATTCCCAGTAAAACCGCTGGCCGCCGAAACACACCTGGCCCCGCCGTCTGCCAAAGGTCTGAATAGCCCCGCCATTAGCTGCCTCGAGGGAGAGGCCGTGCCTCCCAGCCTGTATATCAGGATTTGATGCGGGTAGGATGCTATACTGCGCCCCGGTGTTGCAGAGGAAACGTCGACCAGCGAGGGAGTCGGTGATAAAAAGAAGCTTTCCAGCATTTCCGATTGCCATCGCAGCCGCGGGGCGCCCGTTAGAGCCGGTCCTCTTTTGCCAGAGTTGATTTTTTTTTGGGGTGAGAAGCTGCAGGGAGGGCGGCAACATCTTGCTTTCGCGCCAAAACGGGCATGGTAGAAGCACAACCCCGCAGGTTGAGGAGCTGGGGCGGCATCTGTGGGGGATGGGCGCCTCGTGGCAGCGCAGTACTGCTGCGTCACCGCGAAGATCTTGTCCGCTTCGGCAGCAAGCGCTGCGCAGTCTGTGACTTCGGACCGGGCCAGGGCAGCTTGCACTGGCTCCGGTAACTGACTGAGGAAGAGCTCCCTAAAGAGGAAGCATTCTGGTTCGGAGCCAAGGAGCGTGAGCATTTGGCTCATGAGCTCAGACGGCTTGGAGTCCCCGAGGCCGGGCATAGCGAGCAGTCGGCGGGCACGCTCCGCCTTTGTGAGCCCGAAGACCTGTAACAACCACGCCTTGATTGTTTCATACTTGTGGTCGTCCGGGGGGTTCTCAAGCAGGCTGACGATCCACGAGGCGGTGGAGCTGTCGAGTGCGGAGACCACGTAAAAGTAACGGGTCTGATCCGCAACAATGTTCCGTAGTGCAAACTGGGCTTCGACCTGGACGAACCACGAGGTCGCTTGTTGCTCCCAGAATTGCGGTAGCTTCAATGCAATGGCGTTTGTTTCCATGCTGCGTTCCTTCTGTGAAAACCGTTCGCAAAAGTTGGGGTCACCAATGTAGGAATGTCTAAGTCCTATCAAGAGACTGAGGTCGACTCAGGCGATCAACAAACGATGTTTAATATAAAACAAACTGAATTTGCACGAGAACTACGAAAACAGGTCTAGTCAGTTTGGAGGCTCCATGAGGACTGCTTGGGCGGTCCCGTGGCTGGCATCATGACGTCATCATGTTTTTCCCGCCAATGGGGGATCACGTGATGAACGGCGTGACGTCATCACGTTTGCCCGCGCTCTTAAAGGGACCGCGCTCTGTACATGCAAACAGTATATACAAAGATACAGACTCAGGCTGTAGTTAACATATGGTTAAAGGGAATTATATACATTTGATCGGAGTCCCTTAGTGGCTCTGCCACAATAGCGCCTTTAATGTAGAAAAAACATCAGACAAAAATGGATGCTGAGACAAAAAAGGAAACATTAGGAGGTGTACCCAAATGTTTGATCAAAGAGGGTCTTAAAGGAGAGACAGAGATTTAAGGAGGGAATTCCAAAACGTAGGGCCGACAAGACAGAAGAA